>NC_143519.1:55552137-55883209 GCF_031878675.1 Megascapheus bottae
TTTTGTGATTTCATCTTTGGGCTGGAGGACAGTTTCAGTAAGAAATCAAATCCGTGATACACTAAATTTCCCTTCTCAATCAAGTCTTGAAATGACATGCTTCACAAAATGGCAGTTTTAATCCTTGATGACAGATAATTGCTTTGAGATTACATAGATAAGCAAGCTGAGGGCTTTATTTATTTGCTTTCTTTTTGGCAGGAATAGATGGTACTTCGCAGAGAAATTAAGAAATTTGGTAGGTTGGTTCTCTAGAAACTCTGACACAGAGATCAGCAAGATTTATTAAGGCCCAGCCTTAGGATTAATATCTGTGAGAGAAAAAAAAAGAAGCAAAATGTAAAAGAAAGAGATAAAGCTGTGGACTCAGCTGAGACCTTGGCTCACTATGCAGGCAACCCTGCAGTTAGCTAGCCTTTCAGGAATCACCCTAAGAGAATGAGAAGGTCTAGTCTTTATCCATCCCTTGAAAGTCACTGAATGGAGCCTTCCCCTATGAGAAGTCTAGTCTTGGGGAAGGAGGCCATTCCCAAGTATGGCAAAAGTAGGTGGTTAGCCAGTGGCAGGGTTAGAGCAACAGGTTCTCCAAGCTCAAGGAAGCTCTGGGCAGACTCAGATAACCAGGAGAAGTAAATAGAATCTTCTCCTTGAAATTTATTGTCTCTTTGGGTAACCAACAAATGGCATTTCCTTCTAACCATGGTTCCAGAAGAGCCCATCCTTTGTGTCTCTGTATAGTCTACCTTCTTCATGTGTTGATCTAGGGCCAATTTTCTGGTGGTACTCAGCAAAAGAAATAGTTGATTTGGACAGTTCATTCTGGTACATAAATATCATGAGTTACTTCATCTTAACTTTATGGTAAAATTTTATGGCAAACTTTATTCTCTACCTAGTTTAAGTTCTAAAGAGACAGTGTCTAAGTCTACTAGTATTGTTTTAAAAAAAATGCCCACATTTGAATGACTTGAATGAAGGAAACTACTTTTCTTAAAGTTCTGGAGGCTGGAAGTCCAAGATCAAAAGATTGGCAGGTTAGGTTTTTCCTGAAGCCTCTGTTTTTGACTTGCAGGCTGTCATAGTCTTAATGCATTTTTACATGGCTTGTTCTTTATCAGGTGCATCCAGAGTGTCTCTTATAAGGGCTCCACCCTTATGACCTCATTTAATTTCAATTAACTCTTTAGGGTCTCTAAATGTGATCATATTGGTGAGCAGTAACTCAACGTAAGAAATTTAGGAAACACAAACGAGTCTTAGCAGACTATATAAACAAACTGTGCCCATGATTTCACTGATGAATGAATGGAAGTATGCAGAATTTATGTAGTCCATAGAAAATGGACTTAAAATGGTCTCTCTCCTTTTCCTTTTGTTTCATGGTTCAGAATTTTTTTGTGTGTTAGAATTTAGAAAACAAAATTTCACAGAAAATATAAAATTACCTCATCTCTAACACCCTTAAAAATGTTAAAAAAAATAGTTGGCATATTTACTTCCAGTCTTTTTTTTCTCTGTCTGCCACAAATGAATTTCTTTTCAGGCTGTTGATCATTTTATAAACACTATTATTCATCTTCACTTTTTAATCACAGTTTATTAGAGCATTGCTCCATCATAAAAGAAAAACAATATATCCATCAATTCATTGTCTAGTATTTCATTTTGAAAACCACTGCACCAAATATTCATGTGTAAGTATTTTCTTAGAACCCTGGTTTCTTGATATTTTACTATTTTCACACTATTTCCTTTCTTTTTCATGGTATCTAACTTTTCTACTTCCTTTTAGGCTCTATACAAGCCCTATAACATTGGCATTTCTAAAGATGAGTAACTTGACCTTTTTTTACTCTTGTAGAATGTGCTATCTTTTATATTCTTATGCCTTATTTGGCATCTTTAATTCTATAATAGTTTTTGGCTGGTGTGGGGGGTACCCCCCTGAACTGGGGCTTGAATTCAGGGCATGAGAATTGTCCCTTAGACTTTTTCACTGAAAGACGTCTCTCTACCACTTGAGCCACAGCTCCATTTCTGGCTTTTTGTTGATTAACTGGAGATAAGAGTCTCACAGACTTTCCTGACCACTGGTTTTCTTCAAGTTGCAGTCCTCTGACCTCAGCCTCCTGAGTAGCTAGAATTACGTTGGTTGGAGCCACTGAGGCGTGCTTGCAGTATGTTTTTGCTTGAAGCTCCCAAGATGATTGAAACTTCAGGAGTACAGAAGGCATGTTGAATTTATTGCTCCTCACTAATTGATTGATGTTGGTTGGTTGATTGATCAGCTAGCTGGTTGATTTCCTAGTTTCTGGAAATTAAGACTCAATGCCCAGTTGTCTGTGGAAATTGCTTTCTCCCCTACTTATCCTTTGGAGGGTGCTGGTTTGTGGCATTCCACAGCAGGACTAAATTGGATTCATTGTGTTTCTTTGTGTTCCCCTGATTTCTCCACTCAGTGCCTTGACAGCAGGATGGTTCTATTATGTTATATCCTATTGTGTTTTTATAATGGCTTAATTACTGCGGATGGGCTTCTGACTGAGAGCCAGGGAGATGGTAAATGCTATAAATAAAATGCACTATTGGTGACATTAATATGCTGCCAGACTTAGTTGCGTCTACATTGCACAGGTTCACATTAAAATTCAGTATGTTGTCAAATATATGCTATAGGTAAAAAAAAAAAAAACTATTTTAAATTCCTTTAGAAAGTGTATTAAGCTCCAGTCAAAACATGTCTGTAAAGAGTAACTGTGACGTTCACTGTGCTTTTACTGTATGGCAATCTTTCTCAATGCATTTTTCCCTCTGTGAAATAGAAGAACAAACACATTGGCTAGTGCTTAGAGCACTTGAAGAAAATAGCCTCTTCTCTGTCTAGTCTAGGCAAGTAAGATGCTTGTAGTCTAAGGATTCACATTACTAAACCAAAATTATCAAATTGAACATGTATACAAGACAATCTATTTCATTGGGAGGTACAGAACATAAAGAAAGCATTGTTATAAATGGCTAACAGGTCAACCTCACGTGGCTTTCAGTATGACAAATGAGGAAGATAGAGATGAAAGGAAGGAGAGGGAAAGGAAGAAAAGGAGGGAGGGAGGGAAGGAGGATGAGCTTGTTTATGTATGTCTATCAATAAAGATATTCATTGGCTTTACTTTCAAGGCTTCTCAGCATTTAAGGTTAAATTAACAGCCATAATAACAAGTACAGATTGAGAGTTTGAAGTCAGCAAATAGGACTTGACATTTTGACACTGTTGCTGTGATACAATTATTTTCGGGAAAGAATATTTTGTCTTTTTTTTCTTAAAACAATTCATTTTTTTTGGCTTTTATCTTTGAAAAATGAATGGAGAAACAGAAAGGCCAGGGAGATTCGGGTAAGGAACTATGGGAGCATGTGTAAACTACTCTTAAAAATGATGTTTACATTATTTGGATACATCAGCATGCTTGCATGAAAGGGTATTTACTGTCTTGGAGAAGTCACAGAGGAGGATCACTTTTGGACACCAATCCTGAACACAAATAGCACAAATGACTCATAAATCATAGAAAGAAGACCTCATTCCACTTCTCTGTCTGTGACTTAGTACCTAGTACCAGTACCCTGTTTATCCGACTGCCTTAGTTCTTGACATCTGGCTAAAGGTGTGGTATCAGCCTGGTGTTTCATATTTTCATGAGAGGACTGGTGAGTCCTCAGATGAGGATGGGAAAGAGCTAGAGAAATAACACCAGCTTAGTCAGGGCCAGGCCTCTTTAGCAGGAGCTAAGACAAGGAGATACCTTGAAAGAAAAAGCCAGAAGTGAAGGTTTGAGTCCCAAAGCTGAAACTGGTTGGTCTTGTCAAAGACAGGCCAGTGAAGCATCCAAACTTCAACAGTGAGTTTAAAAATACATTTTTTAATTGAAATAGACCTGAGTGCTAGTGGCTTATGCTTATAATCATAACTACTTGGGAGACTGAGAACTGAGGAATAATGTTCAAAGTTAGCCAGGGCAAACAGACGTGAAAGACTGTTATCTCAAACCCACAAAAAGCTAGAGGTAAAGGTGTGGCTCAAGTGATAGACAGCTAATCATGAGCAAAAAGCACAAGGACCTGAGTTCAAGACTTAGTACCAGCCAAAAACAAATAAATGAAATCAGAATAAACATTAAAAAAATACACAAGTATCCTATTGTTAGGTAAAGACAGACCAGACCCACCCTGTAGGTAGATAACTGTGCCACGTTCACTTTATCCTGAATCATGTAGGCCCATCTTTGATAAATCTGAAATAATGTCAGTGAACAAAAAAAAAAGGAAAAGGAAAAGAACTCAAACAGCCACAACAAGAGCCATAATTAGCTTTATCTCATGATTCTACCATATATACATATTTCCAAACATCTTTTTCTAACACAATAAATATGTACAATTTATTTTTGCCAGTCCAGGGGCTTGAACTCAGGGCCTGAGCACTGTCTTTGTGCTTTCTTATGGCTAGTAGTCTGCCACTTGAGCCACAGCACTACTTCCAGCTTTTGCTATGTATGTAGTACTAAGGAATCGAACCCAGGTCTTCGTGCATGCTAGGCAGGCACTCTACCACTAGACCAAACTCCCAGTCCTAAATATGTACAATTTTTTTTGCCAGTTGTTGGGCTTGAACTCAGGGCCTGAGCACTGTCCTTGGACTTCTCTCAAGGATAGAACTTTACCCTTGAGCCACAGCACCACTTCCAGCTTTTTTCTATGTATGTGGTGCCGAGGAATCAAACCCACATCTTCATGCATGCTAGGCAAGCACTCTACCACTAGGCCAAACTCCTGGCCCAATATGTACAATTTTTATTTGTCAAGTAAGTGAGGACATTGGTACTTATTCGAGACTATGTTGAAATTGAACTCTACAATTTGTGAGTGGGCACAGGAGGGAAATCCTGGAAGAAAGCAAGGGAAGAGATGACATTATACAAAATAAATGTACTTTTTTTTTTTTGCCAGTCATGGGGCTTGAACTTAGGGCCTGAACACTGTCCTGGGGCTTTCTCAAGGCTACCACTTTACCACTTGAGCCACAGCACTACTTCCGGCTTTTTCTATGTATGTGGTAATGAGGATTCAAATCTGGGTCTTCATGCATGATAGTCAAGCATTCTTACAACTAGGCAAAACTCCCCACCTTAAATGTTCTCTTTATCTGACTTACATAACTATCACTTGTCTGTATATCACACTTATAATGACAGTAAATAATTTAGAAAAAAAAGAACAAATAAGTGGGGAAAGACTTCAGAACCAAGAACAGAGCAAACAGTAGATAGAATCTTCTAGACTATGGATTTTGTTAGATTCAGTCCATCTCTCAGATTACTTAGAAATTTGGTTTTATTTTAAAACTCTCATGTCTAGAACAATAAAATTAAAAGTGCACCTTGTGGAAGAACTACAATAGATAGAAAGAGAAATGAGCAAGAGAAAATGAGGCAACAAGGTAGATAGCCCCACATACAACAATAATAACTTGGAAATTTGGAAAATACATTTTCTGACTCTGCACTTCACTCAATGCACATACAGGCAAAGGAAAACACACAAACATGGGCTTTGTCAATGAGAATGAAGGTCTATCCTCATCACTGTTACTCTTCCAAGATGTTCCACAATCACAGGTGACAGTAAAAATGGGGGATTCCATGGTCATGCAAAGAGGAAGGAATAAGAAGGAGAAATGCCCAGGAAAAGCCTGTCTGGGACTGGTTGGGCAAGGGCCAATTCAGAATGTCTTGCAAGACTTCCATGACTCTTCCTCCATGTACACTGCTGGTCTTTCTCACCAGTGTCTGTTTACAAGCTGGATGTCAGGGGAACCAGCAGCAGCACTGAGGCATTTTACCAACCTGCTGAGACACTAAGGACCCCTCCATTCTGTTCTTTGTGCATAGGTAACTGATTTCAGTGTAAGGCACTGGGTGGCAGGAGTAAGGCTGGCAGGATAAATACAGGCTCTCCAATTAAATTTAAATTTGGGATTAAAATTATTAATTTAATAGCACATTCAGATTTGAATGCAATATCTGAGGCATACTTATTCTTCAAACACTACTTATCTGAGCCAGTTACCAGAGGCTCACGCATACCTGTAAACCTAGCCAGTCAGGAGGCTGAGGTCTGAGAATCCTGGGACAAAGCCAGCTGGAGGGAGAATGTCTGTGAGACTCTTAGTGCCAATAAACCACTAAAAAGCTAGAAGTAGAGCTGTAACTCATATGGTAGAGTGCTAGCCTTGATAAAAAAAAAAGTTAGAAGCTTAAGGATAGTGCCAAGGCACACACACACACACACACACACACACACACACACACACACACTACTTATCTGAAATTGAAACTCATTTGCTAAATGTGAAAACTCTCAACGTGAACTTGTGAAAAATCTCTGAAGTGCTGAGTGTTGAGTCTTTGTATCAGCGTGCTAATAGGTATAGAGTACCTCCTTGCAGAGCAGAGGTCTTCATGCTAAGGGAGCAATGTCCTATAGCAGACACCTTCCATGGCATACCAGGGCTCAGGAAAAAAAATTTAAACACTCACATCTCTTTGTACTGTGCAACAGAATTGTAAGGTGATTCCATATTTTACATGAAGCCCTCTCACCTTACAACATTTTTATTCTGCAAAGTTTCAAAGTTACTGAAAAACTGCAAGAATAGTACAAGGAATATTTAGTGTGTGTGTGTGTGTGTGTGTGTGTGTGTGTGTGTGTGTGTGTATCTATGTCTGTGTGTATGCACACATACATGCATATCAGTACTGGAGCTGGGTGCTGTCCCTTGGCTTTTTCACTCAAGGCTGGCACACTTCTACTTGAGTGATAGATCCACTTCTGGCTTTCTGCTAGATAATTGAAGTTAAGAATGATATCGCTGGGAATGTGGCTTAGTGGTAGAGTGCTTGCCTAGCATGCATGAAGTCCTGGGTTTAATTCTGCAGTACCACATACACAGAAAAAGCCAGAAGTGGAGTTCTGACCAAAGTGGTAGAATTCTAGCCTTGAGCAAAAGAAGCTCAGGGACAATGTCCAGGCTCTGAGTTCAAGCTCCAGGACTAGCCAAAAAAGAAAGACTGTTAAGGATTTTCCTACCTAAGCTGGCTTCAAGCCACAATCCTCACATCTCAGGCTCTTGAGTTGCTACGATTACATGCATTACTGACAGAAACTTCATGTAAAAAGATCATTTGTTTTTATTTCTTGTCCATTATTCCTATGTATATATACACACATGTCTGTATTAGTTTGTTAGATGAACTATTTGAAAGTGTTGTCTGTTATTGGCTCCTATCTTACCTAAACACTTTCACCCATGTCTCCTCAAAACACAGTCTTCCATTTATCCAATAGTATAGTCTAACATAAACAAACCCACATGCAAATTTTTCCAGCTGTCCCAATTACATATGTGTATATATACACATATATTCTACATATATTATTTATATATAATACATCTCATAATTGTATATTATATCATATAAAATTATATATGCATATTTATTCTGTATTCAGAGATGGCACCACTTATAACACTAATTACTTGGAAATCAGATAAATATAATACATTCTATGATCTTATACTGCACTTGAAGCATAGGTAAAGGATAATAGGCTAACATGGGCATTGTCATTGAGAACCCAGGTCTATCCTCATTACGTTTACTGATCCAGCCATTCCACCATCACAGTTGACTAGTACATTACAGGGATCCAGTGACCATGGAAAGAGGAAGGAATGAGAAGGAGCAATGCCCAGGACAAAGGCACATACACGCACACACGCACACACACACACACACACACACACACACACACACACACGCATATACACACACATGGTATATTTTATTATTCAAGATCCAAGGATATCACCTGCATGTGTCATGTTTCTTGAGTCTCTGTTAACCCAGAGCTACCTCTTAAAGTGACTCCTGCATATTAGATAATGTGCATAGAAGTAGCTTGACATACCTTATCCAATTGCATCTCTGTGATGTAAAGGCTATCTCCTCTTACAAAGAAGGAAAGTGACACTTATTGGAGTTAAGTAATGTCCCCAAGGTCACATGGCTACTAAATGGCACGGCCAGTATTTGAACTCTCCTTCCTTCACGCTATGCTGGTGGAGTTCTACTTTCAAGGCTGGTATTGAAAGAGTCATACTGAGGTTGGAACCTGAGAACCACTCCAGGTGAGGTGAGAGAATGCTCCATAGAGAAGCTCAGGACTGTAAAAGAGACATTGAGCTGACTAGTTAACGATGTAACACAGTGTGAAGGTTAGAGGTGAAGTCCTGGAGTCATGTTGCTGGACCCAACTTTGTATTCCTCAACTTCCCAGCTGTGTCCCTGAAGTCCTTCTAGAATCTTTACTTTCCTACCCGTAACATGAGAGTAATTATGATCTCACTGGACTGTTGTGGGAACACTATTAAATATTTACATCAAGATCCCATTGGCACTGAGCTGACCTGACACATTCTAGGCGTTCACAAGTGACAGCGTTATGACTAAGTGATAGGAACAGAAGCCTGGGTGCTGGTACCAACAGAGCCACAAGGAGAGCAGCTGGGGTTGGTTGTCAATGCAAACAGCATTCACACAGACATGTTCAATGTGAGAAAAGGAGCAACCATTGGGAAATTGGGGGATTTAGTTTGCATTGCTGGAGGTCAATAAGATGAACCCCACTTTCTTGTATGTATGTGTGTGTGCCAGTGTTGGGGCATGAACTAAGGGGCTCAGGGCTTAGGTGCTATGCTATTTGAGCCACAGCCCCATTTCAGGCTTTTTGATGGCTGAATAAAGCTAGCTTCAACCTGTGATCCTCAGATTTCAGCCTCCTAAGTGCTTAGGCCTCTAGGTATGAGCCACTGGTACCTGGTTTCTGACTGCAGCTTCCCTTGGGTAGAGAAAAATGAAATCAGTTCCAAATTGGCAATTATGCTGTTGTGGCAGGGGTGGGGGGGGGCAGTGCTGCCTACTGGAGAAGATGACAGAGAACTAGACTCCTTCCTGCTTTCTAGCCTGGTCAGTACTCTCCGGGGAATTTAGAAGCTCAGTCTTTCAGACAGCTAACATAAGCAGGCTGCCAGAAGCTGAATGGTGTCCCCCAAGAATTCCCAGTGTTGAAGTTCTCACGCCTTTAAAGAGCTGAGTATAGGGGCCAGGAGTTTGGCCTAGTGGAAGAATGCTTACCTAGCATGCACGAAGACCCGAATTTGATTCCTCGGTATCACATACATAGAAAAAAGCTGGAAGTGGTGCTGAGGCCCAAGTGGTAGAGTTCTAGCCTTGAGAAAAATCCAAGGACAGTGCTCAGGCCCTGAGCTTAAGCCCATGACTGGTAAAAAAAGAAAAGAAAAAAAGAAAAGAAAGAGCTGAGTATAAAGAAGGCTTGTTTGGGGGCCTTGATCCAGTCTGACGGGGCTCTTACAAGAAGAGGAATTAGGATACAGAAAAAAATTACACGAGGCCACAGCCAGATCACCATCTTGTATGGCAAGGAAAGAAACTTCAGGAGACAAGTCCTGCCCCACCCTGATCTTTGCTGGCCTGCCTCGACAACTTTAGAAATGAGTTTCTGTTGCTAAATTGCCCCAGGGTACAGTATTTTCCATGGCATCTCTAGCAGACTAATCAGAGACCCTCACTGCCCTAAAAGAAGGTGAATTAGTAGAAGAAAGGCCTTCCGTGTGGAGCGACATAGAGCTTCCATCCACAGGGAGATGGGGGCACAGAACAGCATGTCCTTGATCTGGATCTAAGCATCCTGGGTTATTATCACCTTTGTCCACTTCTGTTGGACATAGGCAGTGGATGGGCAGCTCTGCAGACTGCCTAAAGTCAAATCCGTGGCCCTACCAGTGACTTCTTTAAAATGAGTGTGCGCAGAACTCTGTCTCTCTCATTTAGAACTCTAGGCTTCCTACAGGACTAGGAAGGGGAGTCAGTCGGTTGAGAGAGCTCTAAGGCCAAGGCCGCTCTGCACACTGAATGCTCTGTGGACTCTGAGTACAGCCCCCACATATTACATAAGAATCAGCTCAATGGAGATGCAGAGCCCAGCTTGGCATTCGATGAAAACCAGCTTTTCCTCTCTCCCCAAAGGAAGCTGTTTAATAAGACAGATTGGCACCAGGGCCAAGCTCCGGGCAACTGTTCTCCTGGACCCTGGGTCAGTCTATTGTGTGACTGGGGCAGCATGGAGTGTCCTCTTCTTTGTTACAGAAAGCTGTATGGCCTCCGGGGACACTTCGATCCTGGCCTCTCCAGGGACATTGCCAGGCCACACAGCAAGTTGGGGAGTTAGAAGACTACTAGGAGACCAGGGCAGCCACAGTCACACATATCTCACACCCCTTGGGAAGGTAGAGAAGTGGAAGTTGCAGATTCCTGATCACACCTACTTCTAAAAGGACAAAGGGGGCTCTTACTTGACCACAAGCTAGGGAGAGGCACTTGCAGCCCTTACTCAAATCATTGTGGTATGAGACAGGCTCAAGTTCAAGAGGTGGTAGCTCCAGAGCTATTTGTCTTACAGTCTTTGTGGAAGGCACTGACAAATTGCCAGGCTTGAAAAATGCCTAAAGTCATGAGGTCATACGCATAGAAGACCTCAGAAGCCGCCCCGCCCCCATACTAGGGTTTGACTAATTCAGATATTCCACCACTGGAGACCTTTTTGTTTTATTTTTTGCCCGAGTGCATCTAGACCATAATTCTTCTATTTATGTCTCCCAAGTTGCCAGATAACACATCCAACTTATTGACTGAGGTAGAATCTTCCAACTTTTTGCCAGCGATAGCTTTGAACTAAAACCCTCCAATCTCTACCTCCTGAGTGGCTGAGATTACAACATAAGGCACCACACCCAGCCTGCAATTTATTGCTTTCACTTCTCTGACTGTCCTGTGTCATGATAGGAAGTCCAAAGTAGAATTATCCTTCTCCCAAGGAGAGTCAAGAAAAGCCCCCCCTGTCAGGGACTATGGCTTACTAAACAACACAGAGCATAATACACCTGAATAAGAATCAGAGTCTCCAAATCCCTGAATCAGAGTTCTAACTCATTGGAGATCTATGTGTGTGTGACCTACTTTTCGCCTAGGTTTTTCTATGCTTTCCTTTTCCATGACATTTTATCTGTTCTGTGTTACAAATAAAATGTAAATGTTCAAGTAATTGAGAAATTCTTTTCCATTTTTATTCAAGCATCTGACATGCATCTGAATGGACAGGCACACTTAATAAGGAGAAATAAATAACTCAGAGATGTGACAGTAGATGCATTTGCTCTGGAGTACCTGCTAGAGATCTGTACTGCAGTCTTACAGGATTTCATCAGACATCTGGTAAACCAGGCTAGGTGAATTTTATTTAAAAAGTCAGTCGTGCCGAATTCAAAACTTGAAAGCAAACATAGTCAGTCAGTCATCCTGCTCTTTGCAGGCACAAGAACAACTCTCATTCCTGAAGATGTCATTATGGATATTCAGAGAGCAAGCGAAAGCTTTCAGAGGAAGAGCCAGTTTCCAGTATGAAACTCTGCCATGTGTGGCCAAAATCAGCAGTGACCAGCTGACTCTATTGAGTATCTGACCCTTAACAATGTAGGATACAGTGAAGATCTGGAGGTGGGGAACCTTGAACTGCCTTCCAGTCAGTTCTACCCCTCTTCCCCATAATCTGTCCTTGCCAGGGAAGCCAAGAGGAGGAACTGCCCTGGGTGGATAATTTATTATTTCAGCATCATTCCTGGCTCCATGTTTTATTTTATTGCTTTTCTTCATTAGATTTCAAATGAACATATTTGCCTGCAGAGCCACAGGGAGGAAGGATGGGAAGGAGTGTGACACAGCCTTTCCTTACAAAGACTGGCAATGGCGAGCAATTTCTTCCTATTGGGAGCCCCAGAGGTCAGAGAACACAGAGCTTTTCAAGATGGCACAGTGCCTCACGGGTACGTTTCAACTTCGATGCACTAGATGCTGTGTGGTCTACAAATGAGAGGCAGGAAGGGGAAGGAAAGAGGGGGAGCTAGAAAAGGAGGAAGCAGGAGGTTGGATGTGTTGAAGACTCTTTAACAGGTACCTGAATTCCTGTAAATATGGGTAAATGCAGACGCATGACTATGACTGTGACTGTGCTCAAAGCTCATCCACTCCATCCCTTATAGAAAGATTTCAGTAGGAATTTTGAGTGTGATCCATCTTGGCCTTACATATTTCAGAACTAAAACAACAAGCAAAGATACAAGACTGTTCTTTTAAAGGTACAAAGTAGCTGCATTGCACTAATTAATAGACCTCTTTAGCATCTCATGGACTTTCCTGCCTCAGCCTGACTTCAAGTCACAATCCTTAGTTCTCAACCTCCTAAGTAACTAAGATTACAGATGTAAGCTGCCAGCACCCAGCGTCCTAATTTTATTTCTATAGGAGCTATGGTAACTGTTCCTTTAGTCCTGTTTCTACATCTTTACTCAATTTCATTTGCCTTGTGCAAATGAAACTCTGTCTCAGTCACACCATCTTACTTGAGAAGAGATTGGGACTGAAATGTAATTTAGTAGCAAAGTACTTGCAGAACAAGTTAGATCTCTAGTACCAAAAAAGGGCAGCAGGAGAAGGGCAGGGGAGAGGAAGAGGAGGAGGAGGAAGAAGAGGAGGAGGGGGGAGGAGGAGGGAGAGGAGGAGAAGGAAAGAAGAAAGGAAGGAAGAAGAGCCAGAAAGAACAAAGGGGATTGGTAGAGGCTATTCAAGGTAAGAGGATCCATGTTCAATTCCTTCTTGCTCAGTACTTGAGATCCAAGGCCACTCCTGCCTGTTTCTTACTAAGAGTAAAATGCAACTGACTTATGTTGAGCTGTATACCACTATGCCCTGGCTCTTTTTCTTCCATACTTGTGCACTGCCAACTCCTTCTCGGCCTGTTTTTTATGTCCTTATTTTCATTCCCACATAAATTACCCAGTCTTCTCTCTGCTATGCAGGATCCTGTTTTCTATCTCTTGCCTTTACCAACTAATCAGAAACACACCCAATGTTTATCTTCTCCTTTATTTTCTTCCTTTCTTTTCCCTTCCCTTCCCTTCCCTTCCCTTCCCTTCCCTTCCTTCCCTCCCTCCCTCCCTCTCTTCCTCCCTTCCTTCCTTCCTTCCTCTCTCTTTCTCTCTCTTTCTCTCTCTTTCCTTTTCTTTCTTTCTTTCTTTCTTTCTTTCTTTCTTTCTTTCTTTCTCTTTCTTGTGTTTTGAAAGCTTTCTAGAAATAATGAGCTCTAGACAGAACAAGTTGGCACTCTTGTATAATCACTGTTTCAAAGTTGCAAGGATAGAGTTATCACAATCCCTTCCAAAAAAGTTCACAATGTTTTGTAGACAGAAGTTTGTCACATGCCAAACCTTGGAGTTGGGGCTTCAACTACATTTTTCTCCTCTATTTCTTTAAATTCCCTGGGTCTTGGAAGTTTTAAGGTCATCTTATTAGTTTAGAAACCAAAGTTCAGAGAGAATTTAGACAAGTTCAACTCTTCTAAGACCGCAGTGTTAGAAGAGGTAGAGTAGGAAATTTAAGTCCCTTTCTGGTAGCCTTCAAGGTCCAGGCTTTTTAATCTTCTACATGAATAGTTTTTTGGACTGCAGCTTTCATTCTAGCTCCAGAATCAGCATGTCAGATAAGCCTCATTTTACCTCTTTGTGTCATAGCTCCTATGGCTAATTTTTACCTGAATCATTACGGATTTCCGAAGATGCTTTTGCTAAGGATTTGAGGCTCCCTATAAGGACAGAGAAATAGATTGGTCATAAAAGATCTAGAATTTGCCTAAGAAAGTACTGTACTGGTTGGGATGTTTTCAGCTGCTAGTAACAGAATGTTACTAGCATAAACAGCAGAGAGTTATTCCCAGAGGCAGAAGCTTCCAAGCAAGGCAGCTCCAGGGTGAATTAATTCCTGGGAACTTTTGTATCTTAACTACTGAGCAGAAGCTCAGTTCAACTCTGCCTTCTTCTTTTTCTCCCTAGTGATTTGGCTAGTATTCTAGCTAACTCATCTCATGTAAGCAACATGACTGACTTCAGTGCCGTAGAGATACCTACAGCCCACAGTTATTGAGGTGCCTGCCTCTTCCTCATGATCTTTTTCTTTTCTTTACAAGCAAGAAAACACAACCAAACATTTCTTAGGTACCTGCATCCACCAGTAAGCATTCTCTTGCACGTCACAAGACAATATTGCACCCATCTAAATTAGTATCTACAAGGGACATGGCTGGCCACAATTGTCTTCTGAGGCATATAGCAGCGTAGAAGTGTGGCTTCTCCAAATACAGTCCAAGCTCTGTTAATATAGAATAAAGGAAGAATAGCTGTGGGTAAGCAACCAACAATATCTGCTCTAGAAAAATGGCCGAGTTTAGTCTCTCCAGACCATTTCTAAAAGAAAAGAGCACAAAATTCAATGTAGAATTCTACAAGATTAAGAAAACTGAGGAAGCCAGGTATGGTAGCTCACACCTATAACCCTAGCTACTCAGGAGGCTGAGATATGAGGATCACGGTTCAAAGCCAGTCCAGGCACGAAAGTCCATGAGACACTTATCTCTAATTAACCACCAGAAAACCAAAGTGGTGCTGTGGCTCAAGGGATAGAGCCTTGAGATATAGAGATCAGGGACAGCACCCAGGCCCAGAGTTCAAGCCCTATGACAGAAAGAAAGGAAGAAAGAAAGAAAGAAAACAGACTGAGGGAAGGGGTTGGAAAGGGTGGGGTGGGGTAATGATGATGGGTGACATTGATTAAGATGCCTTGTATTTAGATACTACTTTGTTGAACAGCAACTCCTTTGTACAACTTAGAGACTAAAAATTTAAAAAAAAAAGAGAGAAGACAATACATTTTCCCTTCCAGCCACCCTCCTCTTGCATTTTATTTTATCCCAGTTTGAGCTTAGAGCTTAAAGTATTGAATTGCATTTTGCATCCGTAGACTGAAAGATTTTTTTATTTTATTTTATTTATTTTTTTGCCTCCCTGGGTCTCTCACTTTCTCTTTATTTTAGATACAGCTTGTTCTAATCAGTGCCAGAATGCCCAAGGGCTGATTAACGTTTCCTTCTCTGTGCTTTCCCAACTGAGACAGAGAGGAGGATTCCAGAGGGGGAGGGCTCTTTAAGCGGCTTTAATTAAATGAAACTGCCAGTTCCGAGTCTCCCTCCCAAAGCTCATCACCCTTGACAAGACAAGTACCTGCAATTCTGCCACTGTCATTACCTACCCAACAGATTTAGTCTCTAAGGAACAATATCCCTCCTGTATTCCAGAGAGAGAAGGTGGGCAGCTGCAGAATCCTTGAATGTGGGGGAATTTCTGGATTTAGTTCAGTGGTCTATGAATCAGAGCTACTGGTACATTCCAGAACAGTAGCTCTTCTAGTCCAGAGGAACCTCAAGGTTAATTATGTAAGGACAGGTAATCACTATCCTGAAGTAATTATCAGGTTCTACACCCACAGATAGAGTCTCAACCAGAATATTTTTAGCCTGGTAGTCCACTGGCTTTTCCTGTCTTTCTTCCCCTTATGTTTACCCTAAAATTAACATTAATCAACATTTGGCTCCCACTACATTGAACTTATACCATGTGATTAGAACAAGTTTCCTAACACATACACACACACACACAAAACACACACACACAAAACACACACACATACACACACACACAACACACACACATACACACACACATACACACACACACACACACAAAAAAAAATTTGACCTTAAATCCTCAGCTTCTATCTCCAAGTCAAGATCAGTGTGAATTAATCAGGCCTGGGACCCACAGGTACATCCAGAGGTTCTCCCTATATTAGGTGAGAGAAATCACATGGTCAACACTTGTGGAAGAGTCTTCAAATGAAGCTTAGGGGAACATATTTAGGTTGTGTGTTCTGAAGAAATTATATAGTGCAAAGCAATGATATTTCAATTATTGCCACTAAGAGACCACCAAAATAGCAATAAGCAAAGACAGACAAGCTTGGAGATAGCTAGTCATTCCCTAAATGTTTTAAAACCCACACTGAAACCTCAAACTGGATGTCATTCTTTGGCATTCTGAGATAATTTCTGTGCCATGGTTAGAAGTCTCAAAAGACTAGTTAGAAATTTATTTACCTTAATCTTTGACAGAAATAGTAAGTATGCATCTCTATCTTACCCCAAAACACAGACCCACTCACAGTACTGCCTGCACAGCTATGCAAGAATTTCAAAACTAACTATGAACCAGATGCCAGTGACTCAAACCTGTAATTCTGATTACTCAGGAGGCTGAGATCTGAGAATCCTGGTTCCAAGCAGGAAGTTTTATGAGACTTGTATCTTTAATTAGTCACCAAATAAGCTCAAAGTACAGCTGTTGCTCAAATAGCAGAGTGCCAGCCTTCAGGGAAAAAAAAGTTCAAGAACAATCTCTCAGGCCCTAGAACTGGCACATACGAGAACACACACACATACACGCATGCACGCTCGTACATACACACACACATACACATGCACACACACACACAGAAAGTAACAGGAATCAAAAATTCTATTGGAACTCTTGGCTTAGCGTGATGAGGGATTGCTAAACCTCTGGGTTCCTTTTTGGAAGTCTGGAAATAAGCTATAAATATGTAAATTGATTTTTCCCCTCTATTATCTCAAGTGAGCTTAAAAGCCTCTGTAGCAGACATAAAACGTGTGTGTGTGTGTGTGTGTGCGCACGCACGTGTGTGTGTGTGTGTGTGTGTGTGTGAAGTGTGTGTTTGATTGAAGAAATGGAGACTCAAAGACTTTACATGACTTTACCAAACTAAGGTTCCTCTGTCTCCCACCTATAGTACAGTTATATCACAGTAACCATTAAAAGGCACCCCTTGGCTTGATAAATTATACAGGTCTCTAGGCATTCACACACAGTGAGACCAACGGAAGATACTCTAAGGAGAGGTACACAAGGGCACAATGCCTGTGAGCCTCTGATCAGACAAAATAATGTTTATCAAAATGAACACCAGGAAATAGAAACAAGAGGGTTTTTTTTTCTCCTTTGTTTTCCCTTTCTCTTCTTTTTGTCTTGCTTCTTCTTTTCTAAGTCTTTGGGAGGCACAGAAATTGAGGGACAAAGGATGAGCAAATGCAGCAGTGACACTACTCAGCAGATGCTATGTTGAAAGTAAACTAGACAAGGTATGGGTGGGAACAGGAGGGAAAAACTAGGAGAGAGTGAGGGAAGGGGTGACATTGTCCAAAAAGAAATTTTTATTATTATTTTTTTTATTTTTATTTTTTTGCCAGGCCTGGGCTTGAACTCAGGGCCTGAGCACTGTCCTTGGACTTTCTCAAGACTAGAGCTCTACCACTTGAGTCTCAGCACCACTTGCAGCTTTTTTCTATGTATGTGGAACCGAGGACTTGAACCCGGATCTTCGTGCATGCTAGGCAAGCACTTTAACCACTAGGCCAAACTCCTGGCCCCAAAAAGAAATTTTTAAGAGACCCCCCCCCCCGACTCTCAAAAGTTGAATTTTTGTTTGGATGACCAAGTGTGTCCGCACCCTCACACTAAATCAAGTTTAGAACCCAATCTTCTAACTCTTGATCCAAATAGTTACAGCCACAGCACTAATAAGGTCACTGAAATACCAAGCAGTCAGATGGCCAGATAGATCTGGCCTTCTCTGACTCACTAAGGATGGTGTGAGTGTACGACAAACTAAGTGAGAGTCACCTGAGATGAGGAGCCTCTTCCTGGGCTGGAGGTTCACTCCAAAGGTCGATCTTCCTGACACAGTGTCACTCAATTCTACTTAAGTAACCCAGGTTTGCCGAAGGTTCCACATGCCACGTGTGCCTGAGGAATACCCAGCACCCAGCACTTTTGACCACACTCATCTACTCAGAATGACGGTTCCACCTTAACTGCCCTGGTTGTTTTTAATTCCAGTGCTAAACTTGTCTCCTATTTGCAAAACCTTTTCTCATCTGACCAGAAATATAGAAATCAGAAATTGGTGTGCTCATTTTTGAAGAAGCTAAAATTTGTACATATCTATTATACCAAAACAGATTAGAAGAAGAATCTTGTTAATCACAGAATCTAAAGGCAGAAATTCTACTTAGGGAGGTGAAGATTATATTTAAAAATTATCTTTTAAAATGTGACTTTGCCCACACTCAAAGACATTAGCTATGTCTTTGATGTTTTGTTTTGCTTTGTGGAAGGAAACTGTAAGTAAATAAGTGCAAATGATTGAGAAGAATCCAAATTCTTAGGAGGAAAAAAAAACTTACTTTTGAAGATTCCATTTCACAAGTTTGGTTACCTCTATTTTTCTGCATTCATCTTTCTAAGGTTGAATAGCTTTCTCTCCAGGAAGCATGTTCTCAGAATAAAAATCATAGACCCAGACCATTTCCTGTAGCTGGGTCTCTGTCCTTTCCCCACATTTGTGCATCTTTGGATTACTTTGCTCCTGAGCATTTAGAAATACACTTGTCAATAAGAAATTGAGATGTTTGTGGAGCATTATCTCCATTTTGAAAACAATCACATATCTTCTGAGTAATCATCTCAGAGAGATAGAAATAGAGATAGAGACAGAGGGGACAGACAGACGAAGAGCTATCCAGCCATATACGCCCTTTTCTGCCTTGACTTCATCAGTTCTGGGCTTTCCACCAGGCCCACCCTTCTCTCTTACTAATCTAACTGCCCGTGGAAAGCTTCCCAGCCACTGCCTAGCAACTCCCTCCCTGTGACCTGGGCAACACTCAAGACAGAGGCAAACAAGCCTCAGCTCGCCTTGTGCTCCACGAACAGCACAGCTCAGCACTGCGAGTGAAGGCTCAGCTGTTCTGGAAAGTGACTTGTATAGGAGAAGTGTCAGTTAAGGATCACTACAGCCTTTGCATAAAAATTCGGTCCAAAAAGAGAGAAGGCTTGAGTTTGCATCCCACATCTGCCACTTACTAGTAATGGGCAGGGCAAACTTCATGTTCATTCGGAGACTGGGTCCCTCCAAAGGGAAACATACATAATGTCTACGACTCTATTAAGAGTTTGTACCTCATCTATCCTGGGCCTGGAGTTGCTATCCAGTTCCCCTAACCCCTCAAATGGAGGTCATCACGTACCCTCCCCTGACACATGAGGTGACATAAGGTCACCCTCAAGGCTATACAATGCAGCAAAGCTGAGGCTCCTGACGTCATTTCCCAGATTCCACCCACAAGAACACATCACTTATCCCTGCCCTCCCCAGAGGACTGGTGAAGATTGATAAAATAGCACAAGAAGTTGTTTAAAGTGGATATCCACCAGGTCTGAGATATTTCTGTCAATCCTCTGCTTCTTCATCTCCCACATCTCATTTTCCTACTGCTTCCAGTATCCTCACAGAACAACACCAGGCAAGAGTGTCACACAGATCACCTTCATGCAGTGCCACAGTCAGGAATTCATTGCAAAGGCAATGGGGGAAAAATAAAGCCAGAACACTCTGTGCCAGAAATTCTTTGAGAATAATTATTGCCCAGGTCATCTGGAGATGCCAACCAAACCACTCCACTGTGCTGGGCTTCTGTCTCCCCATCCTGTGTTCTAGCTGAGCCAAGCAAGTATGCCCTCACCCAATTACTTTCCCTCTTGTCTACCTTATCCCTTATTATCTCAATTATCAGCCCAAAAGAGGCCCACAAATGAAGAAGAGATTGGAACCGCAATGGCCAACATCATACTTAATAATAACAATTACATAATTATAGATCTCTGCCATAATAATATGTAATTACCCAATAATTACTATTAAACAGTGCAGTGGTGACCACGAAGGTTCCATAGCCCTTTAATTATTGTTATCACTGATAATGGAGCAGAGATCCTCACTGTCTTGTATCATAGACACTTCTCCTCTGAGGGCCAAGGCTATCACATTATCTATTTACCTTTTCAGTCTTGAGCCAGTTCCTTGCAGGCACATGGAACATTAACACTCAGAGCATGTCTGGTTCCTTACTGGTGTTTTATATAAATCAGAGGATTTATGTTGTTGAGACACAGCGCATGAGGTAGTTCCTTGTGAAGACTGATGAGGGAAATATCCCATGTCAAAATTGCTAGAATGAAAACATTGCACCAACGTTTCCCCTTAAACTGCTTTAGAAATAAATAACTATGATTAATATTAGGTAGGCAAAGTCTTCCATTGTAAGGACTTGGTCAGGTGGTTGAAGGTTCAGGGTCTCCATTGAGATGAGTTTGCATCTTTTCTTTAGAGGATCCTAACTTGAAGGTGCATTATTTTTGTGGGTGAGAAGATATAGAAGGGACCCTACAGTGTGTCAGAATTTCTTTTGGAAAATGCCTTCCACTAAAAGCACTGTAAGAAAAGTATCTCTGGCTAAAATCTGTACAACAGAATTCTAAGCTCTGGGTTCCAACTTTGTTTCTAGTCTACCAACTGGATCTCCTGAACATTTGTTCAGAAAACCTACAAACTAAACCTAGAAGGACTTCGCATTTCTGAACTGAGACTCAAACCCTTTCCTCCCTTAGGGATGCCTTGATTCCTAATACACTGAGAAGTGTAAATCTGTCTCCTTTCTATAGGCTGAAAGATTTCTAGCTCAGGGCCAAGATAAATGTGAATAATAGGAATTCATTTCCTTCAAACTAAATCCATCGTAAGAGTTTGTTTTGAAAAGAGACAAAGCCAATGATGTTTCTATTCATCATGGTATCCCATTTTTTTAAAAAAAATAGTGTTTTTCCAGCTTGATCTATCAGCTACCACTAACAGGCTAATCCTTTTAGCAGATAATAGTCTAAATTATCCCTTAACCTGAGGGAATACTACATGCAGGTTGACAGAACTTGGAATATAAAGTAGTTTTTGAGATCTTTACAGCACTCTCCTAGAAGAAGACTCAAAGTACAAAACAGAATTAATGACACATGCCTGAGAGCTCTGTGTGGGATTCGCTACTCCTACTCCATACCAAGGATGAACGAGGGAGCTGTGGAACGCCTTACTTCTCTGTGTTTCACGTGGCTGGGCCAACATTCTCTGTCACAAAGTCAGCCTGTGTCTTTCAGGGAGGATAATGAAACAACCTCAGGGCCCACAGCTCAGTGCCAGATCTCAATACCATCCTTAAAGGAAACTAGAGTAACTGAGGTGGTTCTTTCCTGCTCAAAAGACTTTGGATGAATTTCCAGTGTAAATGGGAGGAAGCCTGAACCTAACTATCTCTCCAATTTCAATTGAAGGAACCTTCATAGCCTCTATTATCCCATCCAGAAATATTAAGCCTTCCAAAGTTCCTAGCTACTCTAGCTAGCATCTTTATATGGCCTTGACTCTTTTCCAGGTTAACTCCTGCTTGCTTTTAGAGTTATAACATGGAAGTCTTATTGTCTTAGAACTTCCATTGGTTGTCAAATCTGAACATGGCCCTCGGTGTAGGCCACTGAATATTTTTTTCTCCTGGCATTCTTATCATAAAGGGAAACAAACACAAACTTTCCCACTCAGAAATAAGCTCCAAGAATAGAGAGATAAGGCTATGTTTACTCTTGCTTATCTAGCACCCAATACATAGATATTTACAAATGTTTGTAAAAATATATGAGTGACTTCAGTACATGCAATATAATGAGTCGAATTGATATGAAGAAGTTGAGCTCCAAACATTCAGCCCCAGTTTATGTAAAACAACACAGCCATCTACCATGCTACTAGCATAAGGGCTTGGCAGTTCCACTCCAAGTAGAAAATGAAGGAACAGACATAGACTGTATTCCTCCATCCAGCATTCCCATCTCTGCTTGTGTGTATCACAGACAATCTCCTCTGAGCACCTAGACTATCTGCTTATCTATTTACCTTTTCAATCTTGACCCAATGTCTCCAGATGGAATCATGGAACTCAGAGCATGTTCTGATTTCTTATGTGTGTTTTATATGAATCTGAGAATTCATGTGGTCAAGATAGTACACAGAGCACTTTTTCAGAACTCATCCAGAATCCCTAGAATACTAATAAAAACATTTTCACTTATCCTATATTTTCCAGAATCCCTGGTGCGGGGCGGGAGAGGAAGTGTAATAGAGAAGGAAAGAGTAGGAGAAGAAGGCAGGAGTAAGGGAGAGAGAAATGAGGAGAGAGGGGAGAATCCTTTCGTGAATCATAAATCCTCATTTTTGGACGAGGAACTGTGGGCACAGAGCTCACATGTGTGTCAACCTCAAAAGTTAGGAATTTCAAAGGCTCCTCCCTCCCTTTCCACAGTAACCTGTTCCCAATGTATAATTTTCTGCTTTATTTTTAGCATTCATATTTTAATCTGTACTCAAGTGGAGAAATAATGAGTTCCATAAGTTTACTACCTCTTGCATAAAGTTATAATTTTACAAGCTTCCCCCAACCCCCTTCTTATTTGCTAAAGCTACAAGCTCATATCTCCTTCCCTTTTTCACTCCATCTCTCTCTATCTCATTTCATCTCTTCATTTTCATATCTCCCTCTCTCTTTTCTCTGCTTTCAGGTGGGTGAGGTCCTATTAAGCCATTTTTATCCTCTGCCTCTTGCCTCCCTATTGGTCATCATAGCATTATTTCTTTGGACATTTGAGTTCTGAAAATTCTCTGTGGCTGGGTCCTTTCTTGCCTCACTTAATTTACAAAGAAACTTCAAGATGAATGAAGCTATGTTTTTGATGCTGCTACTCTCATTACTAAGAGGGTGGGTTCAAAAAGCTATAGAGATCCTCCCTCACACACATACATGACCCACCATCCTTAGGGCTTGCTAGAAACAGAATGAGGCTCTTATCCCAGCATCCCAGTATCTTCATTTTAACAAGAGCAACAGATGACTTCTCTCTTGCAAGTTTAAGTTGCTGCTCCATGGAACTTTCATGTGAGGTCTGCAGAGCCTCTACCCAGATCTTCTTCCTATTATCTCTGCCTACCAACAGACCCCTTCCACAAATACAGCAACTGGCTGTACATACCCCTTCTCCTATTCTCTCAGGTACAAATGAGCTAAAAATAGCTAAAATATAAAGATTCCAGAGGTCCTGTTGCTATCATCTGCCTCATGAGTTCAATAGCATTTTGCAAGCTGTCCCATGATCTTACGTGTTCACAGGGTCTTTATCTGTATACACACAATGTGTGTGTGTGTGTGTGTGTGTGTGTGTGTGTGTGTGTGTGTGTGTGTATTACACAGGGTCATATACCATAATTAAAGCCTCCTGGTCATTTCATTTTTGTGGAACACACACACACACACACACACACACACACACACACACCCCACATTCTGATCATATGCAATGTGTTGTGGAGAAAACAGCACAGACTCTGGAATTAGACAGAGCTGGGTTGAGCTGGCCTATGCCACAAAGAGCCGCAGGACCCTGAGTAAGTCACAGGACCCATCTGACCCTCAGAGCCTCTTCTACAAAATGAAGGAAGTCATTGTAGGATTTATAAAGTGCTTATCACAGTTCCTTTACCAGGTACATACAATTTGGAGTCCCATTACTGACATTATTATCAATATATACCCATAACACAACCTAAGGGGAGTTTTTGTTGCTATGGGGTTTTGTTTTGTTTTGTTTTGTATTTTATCTTGAGGTTTTTGTTCATATCTTTTTATACGCAATCCGTCTCTATGGATCTATTTTTTTTTTCACATAAAGAAGCCGTGGCCAGAAGTTTAACTTCTTAATCCTAAAATCACCTCTATAACTTTCCTTGTTCTTAGACACAAAGGTTTGTCTTTAGCTACCGTTTTTTTTGTTGTTGTTGTTGTTGTTGTTGTTTGCCACTAATTAGCCACCTCTGTCAGAGTCTTAAAATCTTAGGGAGAACCTGCTTACTCCTTCTGCCTGTCCCAGAATTCCAATCACCTGATATCCTGCATCATTCCAGGACAGTGGTTCTCAAATCAGGAATTAAAACTAAGCAGAGAAAACATGGCATCATTCTGGAAATGTTCTGGGCTGGCACTCTGAGAGAGGGGAAGAACTACTGGAATTCAGGGAGCAAAAGCCAGAAAAAATGCTGGGCATCCTATAAGTCTCAGGAAGAACTGTTCACCCCCAAAAGTTCATAGTGCTGAAGCGAAGATGCTGCACTAAGAAGTCCACTAAACTCAGCATTCACTTTGCCCTTTTCATTCTTCTGAGGGCTCTCCATTTCCCTTCACACTGGGACCCTCCATGCTCCCTTGGCCTTGTGATGGCTCATCACTGGAATATTCTGGGTGCTCATTTCCTGTTGCCATGGTATCATTTTTGTTGAGCTCTTGACCAGAGCAACTTCCTGGTTACAGGAAGAGCTGCACGGATTCATTCAGAGCAGCTTGTGTAGGCTGTCAATTTAAGGAAAGGAAGTTCATGAGCATTCCAATCATAAGAGCTCCGATAGCCTTCATCTTTCCTGTTGGTTTTCATCACAGTAACAAATCTGAGACAACCAGCTTATAAGGAGAAAATGTGTATTTTCGTTCAAAGTTTCAGAGGTCTTAGTCCACGATTAATGTGCCCCATTTGGGGAGAGCCTGTGATGAGTCAACACATCATGGCAGGAGTCTCACAGAACAAAATAGCTTAGCTCATGGCTAGAAGAGAAACTGTAAAGGGAAGGTCAGGATTCCAAGATCCCTTTCTGAAAGATTCCACCACCTCTCTACAGCAGCAATCTTGAACCAAGCCTTTCATGTTTGACCTTTAGGAGACACATGAGATGCAAAATATCATTATCTTTCCTACAATGAGCCCCTGATCGTGTCCTTTAGAATAAGGTCATCTAGTCCATAAATGTAGCTCAGACTATTGACTTCTTTCCTTCTCATACGATGACTCTTTACTCCCTACTTCTAGCTATTTTTGAGGTTGACTTAACACTTCAGATCTCATAAGGTCTGGGCCTTGTCTCTCTCCAGATAAGGGTTATCTTGGGCTTGCCCCATTGGAACCCACAATATGACTTTGCCCACTTCCAGCTCTTTTTAGAACATCTCTCATTCGTTTCACATCTGCTTAAAATGTTACACTGATAAAGCAAATATGGGATAAGCTGGGAGGAGGTGGCTCTTTCCTCATACATAGTGACCATCTGCTGTTGAATCCCAATTGGTCAACTGAAAAGTATATAAAAAAGCACAATTAGGAAACATTTCTGAATAATTAAGAGAAATAAAAACCCACATGATATAAAGAGTACAAAAATTAAGGAAGTATATGAGGTTATTTCTTTTCTCTTTTTTCCCCTATGGCCTATCTCATGTGGTTACTGTATCTGACTTGGTGTATTATATATACATTGATTTCTTTGAAATAGGAAAAGGAAGGGGAAAAACAAGATGATTGGGAGGGAGTAAAGAGAGGGAAAAGGGAACGAAAACATGAGAAGGGGTATCAATATTTGAGAAGACATGCACCCCACTTTGTGAAGAATGTAACTATAACCCCTCTATACATTACCCTGACAAAATATAACAAAAATGAATGAAGTACACAGAGACATCTATGACTGCTGTAAGCTTAGTTTGCCAGGCACGAAGGACTTTGTACAGCGCATGGAAACCTGATACATAGTCATCACTCCTTCACTCTTTCTTCTAACTGGATATCTAAAGACCACAATAATCTAGGGTATAACTGAGTATACCCAAGTCCTGACCCCATGTCTCTAAAAGCTGATAAGACATGCAATAGGGCACATGCTAACATCCTCAGCGCACATACCCTGTCTCTGACTCCATAGTTGGAGTTGTTTGTTGTTTTTTGTTTTCTAGTTTAATTTTCTCCCCCTCTCCCCTCCTTGGTTGTAGAACTCTAAAACACTCAAGCAAAAACATCTGGCCTTGTTATTAAATTTTTTTATCCTGGCCATTCTAACTGGAGTGAGGTGGAATCTTAGAGTTGTTTTGATTTGCATTTCTTTTATGACCAGAGATGTCGAGCATTTCTTCATGTGTCTATAGGCCATTTTTGTTTCTTCTTCAAAGAAGACTCTCTTTGGCCAGGAGGGATCACTACTACACTGTTGGTGGGAGTGCAAACTCATTCAGCCACTATGGAAAGCAGTATGGCAGTTCCTCAAAAGACTAAACATAGACCTCCCCTATGACCCAGCAATTCCACTACTTGGCATTTACCCAATCATCCAGAAACAAGGACATACTAAATCCACCAGCACAACAATGTTCATTGCAGCACTATTTACCATAGCAAAGATATGGAACCAACACAGTTGCCCCTCAATAGATGATTGGATCAACAAGATGTGGTATTTGTACACAATGGAATTCTATGCTGCTGTCAGAAAGAATGACATTGCCCCATTTGTTAGGAAATGGAAAGACTTAGAAAAGATCATATCAAGTGAAGTAAGCCAGACTCAAAGGAACATAGGCTCAATGGTTTCCCTCATTTGTCATAATCAGTGGAAACCTTGGGCTCTCCTAGCAGAGATTTACAATAGAGCAAAACCTAGATACATAAGGCTACATAGTGTGACATTAAATGAAATGACCTCTAGGATATAGAAACAAAAGCCATATAATGAGTGATTGTTGTCCTTAATGTACTATGTTATCTCTCAGCTTTTTTGCTGTCCCTTGGTTATCTCATATTGTTACAGTATTTCACTTTGTTATCTGATATATTGGATAAATGCATATTTGGTTATTTGAAATTGGATAAGGAAGGGGGATATCAAGATGAGGGGTAGGGGTGGGGGGGAGGGAATGGGGACCAAGACATGAGAAAGGGTATCAATGTATGTGAAGTAATGCACGTTCTATCTGGTGAATATAATGTAACCCTTCTATTAATTACAATAATATATATATATATATATATATATCATCTGGCCTCCGATCCTTAGGAAAAGACTAGTCAAATCACAGAACACTTCCTAGATTCCGTAGCTCTCAAGGAAGATCCTTATGTTCACACTGCTTTGTAATGCTGCTGTTACTTTTGTTGTTTAGGTTTTCAATATGCCCCACAGACCCCCTTAAGCCCTAGTTCATGGTTTACTGAAAGGTGATGGAACCTGTAAATGTTGGGATTCTCATAAAAGGATGTTAAAAAATTGAGGGCATAGTGTGAGTGTTGTTCTTAATGTATTATGTTACTTCTCATCGCTTTTGTTGTCCCCTGGTTATCTCATATTGTTACAATATCTTACCTTGTTATCTGATATATTGTATATATGTTTAATAGGATAGGGAAGGGGGAAATAAGATGACAAGATGGGGTAGGGGAGGGAAATGGGGACAAAAATAAGAGAAGGGGTAGCAATGATTGTTAAATAACGCACGTTCTATCTGGCAAATATAATGTAACCCTTCTATTAATTAAAATAAAAATATATTAAATAAAAAAGAGATTGAGAGCATGTCCCGGAGGTCATAGCTTCTTCCTGATTCTCTTTCTGCCTCTCTGTCTTTCTGTCTCTGTCTCTCTGTCTGTCTCTCCCTGTCTCTGTCTCTGTCTCTGTCTGTCTCTCTGTCTCTGTGTCTCTCACCTCCATAAATTGAACAGGTCTCCTTTGCCATAGTCTTCCCTCCATGAAGAAGCCTCTGTCAGTAGGAGCCTCAAGGACAAAAAAAAAGCAATCACTAACTAAAAACGCTGAAATGATGGGCCATATAAAAACTTTCTTGCTTTAAGGGTTGGTTATCACAGGTATTTCATCACAGTAACTGAAAACTAACTAACACTTCTTCATTTCTCCAAATACCACCCCATCTCTGCATGGCCCATATATCCCATCACTAGCCCAGGGCTTGGTACTAATCAGTCCAACCAGACGGAGGTCATCCACATTTCTTGTCAGGGGTTCTAGAGCTCAGATTTACAACAGCTCATGACCTTCCCTTGGCAGTAATTATTGGTCTTCAATGCTACAACACCTCAATTGACCCAGATAGACTCTGGGTGAAGAATTTTTCTTTCATGTACAAGAAGTCTCCCCTTATATCCACTTCAGAAACATGAACAAGGAAGCATGTAGCCTCAATTTTTGCCAGTAGTCTGATTAGACAACCCAGAGGAGAAAAAGCTTACGGATTATCTTAAACAAAAGCCATCAGAACAGAAAGACAGAAATAACATGGGTGCTTGGTAACACAGAGCTGTTGAAAAGTCCAGTCTTGAAGTGCACTTTGCCTTTCTCGCTGTGAGTGATGATACACATCTCAGCCTTAATTGGGTTTTTCTTTTAGAGCCCACAGCATTCTAAGTGGTCATTTCTCCATCTTGTCTGAACTTAGAACCCCACGAAGGTAGCACTCTCCCTTTCTCTTTCCAGAAGGTTATATGATTTACTGACATAGTCTCTTCTACTTTAAACTGTTTCCAAAAATATCCTCCTAGGTAGGCCACAAAACAATCAGGAATCCTTCCTAAAAGGCTGGATATTTTTACACTCAAACTCAAGACCTTAAAAAAAAAACCCTCCTTGTTTTCCAGATCCTATCTTCTTCTCTTGCTCTCCCTCTGCCCTTTCAAGTTTTTCACACAGACCTCATCCCCTCTCCATGCTTTCCTTCATACCCAATACTTTCAGACCATGTGACCTTCCTTGAACAATTTGCCCAAGATGGCCTCCAGAAGAAGTGTTGTTTATGACATTCATTACAAGACCTTGTGGATGTCTCTGAAGCCACTGGGCATATGGAATACTGGCATTTATCTGGATGATCAGGCTGTTTGAGTTTTTTTTTTTTAATCTCCTTCTTTGGCATCGGTGTCTTCAAATAGAATTTGGATCTGTGCTTTGCTTAAAAGGAAAGAGCTGACAAGGCTTACAACTGGCAATGTATCAGTTCCACCTCAAGGAAATCAACAGGGAGAAGCTAATGAAACGGAACAGTTCTCATATTAACCAGTTAGCTATTCAGCTTAGGACAGATGTGAAAAATAAGCCCATATGAGACAAATTCATTAAAGTGAAATTATCCATTCAACACCTTGCTATCTGAGCAGACTGATGTTTCAAAATTATTATAATTATGATCAGGGGGGTATAGTGAGCCAAACTTTCCAAAGAAGACTTGAAAAAAATTAAAAATTCTAGTACTACCCCGTGAGATGAAAATAACGAGCTGGTCACAGATTCCCCAGGATATCAGCAATTGCTCTAAATCCTTCTTGATGAGGAATCTGTGACTCTGAACTCAGCATTAATTCAAATGCAAATAATATCTCTTCCCTCTGAGAATCATTATTCCTGATTCGGCAGGCAGTTTAATGGGAAATCTGCAGGTGCATGGCAGACTTTGAACTAGAGAAGTTATTCCAGCTTTAGAGGAAGCTTTGACTCCCAAATAGATGGAACCTGTCTGAGTCAGAGCCCAGGGACTTAAATGTCCTCTTGGCCTCTGAGATGCAAGTCTCTGGTAAAGCACAGGGAATGTGGTAGGGTACAGTTAGACACTTGCAACTTGGAAAACACTGCAAACTTCTGTTTCTCATAGTCAAGCACCCCAACCTCGAGGAGCTGTCAACTGCTTTGGCCATTGCATAAAGATGCCAGGGGCTGGGAATTTGGCCTAGTGGTAGAGTGCTTGCCTAGCATGCACAAAGACCCCGGTTCAATTTCTCAGCAACCCACATGCATAGAAAAAGCCGGAAGTGGTGCTGTGGTTCAAGTGGTAGAGCTCTATCCTTGAGAAAGCCCAAGAACAGTGCTCAGGCCCTGAGTTCAAGCCCCAAGACTGGCAAAAAAAGAGATGACAGTGACATCCAACACTGTCCTCTTGAGAGACTAAAAGCCTCTGGAGTTGTGTGCTTTAGGTTGAAATATATGATTTTGGAAAATTGTGGGGGCATTCTACACCCCATCTTCTCCAGCTGCAAAATGGAGATGTTAATGGCACCTACATTTCCAAGTGAAAAGTATGGTTTAAGAAAGATAATGAACTTCCTATTGGTTAACAATGAGAGTTCTGAAGCCAGTCTGGCCTGAGTGGGAAATCTGAAGCTCTGCTCCCATAACCTTGGCAACTTAATTAACTTTTATAAAAATGACACTTTTCCCATTGTGAAACAAGGATAATAATATTAACAACTAGTCTGAGTACGAAGATGAACAATTTTTAAATAGTTTAGATCTGTGCTTTGCTTGTATTTGGGCATTACATAAACAATGACAGTATTTGGCCCACAGTGAGAGCTCAACTAATGTTATATATTGATATCTGAATGAGCATTAGTGTTGGTGTGAGTAGAAATAACACCATAGAAGGAAGAAACCAGGAAAATTATTTCTGAGGATGGACTAGGAAAGGACAAGATACTTTGAGCAAGAATGACGCCTTAACGTGCTCAGGTGGCAGAGCATCTGCTTAGCAAGTGTGATGCCCTGAGTTTAAACTTGATACCACAAAGGAGAAGGAAGAAGATGAAGAGGAGAAGGAGAAAGAGAAGAAGAAGGAGGGGGAAGGGAGGAGAAAGAGAAGAACAAAAAAAGAGGAGAGAAAGAAGACAAGGAAAAGGAGAAAGAGAAAGAAACATTGTCCATTCAACAATCTATTTCATAGTAGGTTCCACATCTGTAGATTTTTTTATTTTTTAGAATGGTAACAGAATTGACAGGGTAGTTTAAACAATGGAAATGTATTTTCTCATAATTCTGGAAGTTGGAAATCTGGATAAGAACAAATAATTGCTCCTAACTTTTGTTTTCTGAGCTTTCTGATTGAAGAAGGGCCCTCTCCCTAGCTTACAAACAGTACCTCCTTGTGTCTTCATGTGATGAAGAGAAAGAAAGTTTTCTATTCTTGTAGGACCACAATACTTTTGAATTAAGGTCCACTCCTAAGACCTCACTTGGTAGTAGGGCTTTTATTTAGAAGAAAAGGAGTACTGAATAATTCAGTCCCTAGCGGTACCACAGTAGGTATGCTGTGTGATGCATTTGATTCCCTGGCGATTCAGAGATGATACAACAGCTACTTAGATGCCTATTTCAGTATCAAATCTGAGAGCAGGTTTCCTAGGTAAGCAGACCAGTGGGGAAAGTTGTCACCTGCCCATGTGCTTTGGTCAAGGGTTTGTGTGGCCACAGACACATGAGATCCTTCAATACTTAGCCAAGCTGAGTCATAGCTATGTTCCAAACACACAGACACAGCCTGACAGGTACATTAAGCTGTTCTGATCCAAGAAATGTAAACAACAGTCCTTTGTAGTCAGTCTTCTGAGGTCATGGAGACCTGACTGGTGTCAATGTTTATTTTTTAAGCAGCATCTGGAAAAAAGATACCTGATTACTCAAAGCACTGGTTATAAGAGATGCAGTGACTTCACAGGTAATAATAAATGTATGTACACACACACACACACACAAACACACACACACACACACACACACATATATATATATACATATACATGTGGTTTGTTGTCCTAAAATGTATCTGTAGAAAAAGTTACAATGAATGCTTAATTAAAATGAGTCTGCAGAAAATCTGAAAATTCTACTTCAGTACTAATAATTGCTGCTAACTTTTGTTTTCTGTGGGTTTTTTTCTCCTTATTATACTTTGATAGACATACCTGAAGTTTACTTGAGCTGTGACTTGAATATTCCATGGAAGTTTTTACCTAACCATTCTTTGATTCCAGATTGCACTAGAAGATTTAAGTTCTTACTTACTTTTAAGAACTTAAATGTCATACAGAACTTTCTATTTGGTTATTTCAAGGTAAAGGCAATTCAAAGCACTTACCTAGTAAAGAGTACTAATTGCATCTTATGGTATCTTACAGATTTGTCATTGTCAAAGGTTACCATTTGATAATGATGTCTTACAAGAAATAGGATCTTGCACTTGGTAAAGTCATTTTTCAAAGACAAAATGTAAAGCAACACAGACATATGAAAAGAAGAATTATAGTCACACATATTCACAAACACATACATACACACGTGAAGAAAATAAAGTAAAGCACCTGTCTCCTTAGACTTTAGTGTGGGAGGGAAATGACCACACTAATAAATTTTCCTTTTTGCTTCTCAATCAACCTTATCCTCTTCATTTTAGAGAATTAAAAATAAAGTAGATCATGGCTCCTTATTCATCTAAAATGCATCTATCATTCTTCTTTCCCTACCTAGCCACAAAAGGCAATTTGTCTCTCTGCCTTTAGTTTCAGAGGTAAGGGGAATTTCCAATTCCTGCTTCAATTATCCACTGATGTGGCTTGTCTTCTTGCAGTTACAGCATTATCCTGAGCAGCACTCCTCTCTGTTTTGTCCCCGTGTGGTGATGTCAGGGTACCTTAATCAGCCATCAGTAAACCACCAAGATACAAGAGGACCAGATATCTTCCTCCCACCTCAGTCAGCACATGATCCAGAACCTTCCCACTCTACACTAAGCCAGCCATGGTTCACCCAGGAACGAAATTGTAGACTGGCAAGAAGGCTAAGTACAGGGTAAATGTCCATGTGGCCAGCAAAAGAGGGAAAGCCCAAATATACGTCCCTAGTCTGCTTTGAATCCGATTACCAATCCAGACACTAACTAGTCTTTTGGTATATCTGGAGGTCACCAAACTACCACAACCTCAAAGCCCTTCCCCATCTTTCTCCAGCTAGCAGTCCCCAGTTTGATAGAAGCCCTCAAACTGGAAGGCTAGTTCATCTCTACTTATTCATTGTTTCCTTTTGCAGACAGACACAAAACCCCAGGAAATCTATGTCTTCTGGGATCTACAGGATGGCCTGTTTATCTTGTCTTACAAATGAATGGACATAGATCTTCCCTACTCCCGCCACCTTCCTGTCAAGCTGTTCCGATTGCTTGTGTCTAAGGCCCTTGTTCCAAGATCCAAGTATCATAACAAGACATTCAAAAATACTTGGCCCTGTTCCTTGTTCTATAAATGTTTCAAAAAAATTGAAGAAAAAGGGAAGAAAGCTGGAGAGAGGTTGAATTTTGAAGTCAAGTTGCTCTCCTATGACAGTCTGAATGGTGCACAGTTTACTTCAAGAGTATCAGCTTACTCTGAGGATTCTTGAACCATAAACCTGCATTCATGGACCTCATTCTTTCCCAGTGTTCCCTCCCACCCTACATCTACCAAGAGTACATGGAGGGAAGACTTTGCCACCATTATGTGTTCTTAGTATCACCAGGGGAACACGCTAACAATGCTGATTTCTAGAATCCACCTTCCAGGGCTGGTTTTAGCAGACCTACAGTAGGAGCTTACAAGTCTGAACTTTTAGCCACCGGCCAGTGATCCTAAAGCAGTATGATTAAGACAGCACTGGTTCAGGTCAGAGCTGGCACCATCTAAATTCTGAGCAAGGTTATGACATTTTCAGTATCATCAGATGGATTCTTTTATTTATTTCATACTAAGCATTCATGTTAGACCCTCTCACCAGACCCTGACCTTAATACCTTGTTGAGGTAAACAATATGTTTTGGGTTTATGGAGTTGCTCTTCTTCCAGTCAGTAACATTTTTATTATCCATATTATATCCCTAAGAATATAAGGGGCCAGTTAGGCTGTGGCCCTCAGGAGCTCACTAACATATGGAGAAGATGTTCAATTAAATCAGAAATTACAGTGTGACAGAAGTCAAAGACAGATTCAGGTTGCTATGCCAGAAACCAAAAGGAACACTGCCTAAGACTGATGCTGAAGAAGGCTTCTCAGAAGACATGGCTTAAGAAGAGAGCTTTGGATAAAAAGCCAGATTGACAGGTCAGAGAAGATGAAGAAAATGCTGTATAGGTCAAAGCAGAAAGCAGAGCAAGCACATTGTGTGTTCAAAGCAACAAGGAGAGGCTTAGTAGATCCAAAACAGGGCTTCTGTCTGCACTGTCCTGGCTACCATGACAAACTACCATGAACCTGGTGGCTTATAAACAACAGAGATATATTTCTCACAGTTCTAGAGCCTGAGGTCCTAGATCAAAAGATCAGTAGATTCGATCTAACAGAGGAACTGCTTCCTCTTTCTTACACAGCCATCTTGTCTCTACTTTGTCATCAGGAGGTGGAAAGGACAAAAAGAATTCTTTGGAGGCCTCAGAGAACATTATATGAAAACCTTAATCCTATCTAGGATGACTCCACACTCATGACACAATTATTTCCCAAAGGTCTCACTTCCAAATACTATCCCTTTTAGGGTGATGGAATCAGAGAAAGAGTTGAGAGTTGTGTTCATACAATTGTTTTGTATGTAAACAAGGAGGAAGAGGAAGGAGTAACACGGATGTCAATCAAGCTAAGGAATGTGAATGGCAGTCACTGGGTAGTGAAGATCCACTGGGAAGGGTCTAATATATCCAGAAATGGCTGGATGGGGGAAAAACAATGGTACCAGACTCAAATACCAAACAATGTTACCAGACTCAAATACCAAAACTCAGCAACGCCAAAAGGAATGTGACTATGGCTTCATGTTACTTTTACCAAGTAATAAAAATAATTAGCTTCAAAGAGTACATGGTAATCTGTTGACAATCTGACCCAATGGTAGTGGCCTTGGTGCCATGACTCTTCATGACTTTTGCCAACAGGAACAAGGAAGGTTCTGTCACCAGTATGATTTGACTGAGTTTTACTGACTTCTTTTTTTAAAAAAAAAATTATTATCAGGGTGACGTATACATGGGTTATAGTTACATTCTTAAGATAGTGAGTACATCACTTCTTGAACATTGTTATCCCTTTCCAAGATTTTCTTCCTTTGCTTAAATCTGCCTTCTTCTTACAAGCTAGGCTACATTCTTCAAGTCATTCTAGGATGATGCATTTTTAACTCAACAGCTGTAAACTCTTTGACAGACCTCAAATCCTCCACTGGAGACTCTAGCCCACCTCTTTAAACACAGCCCTCCTTGTGTTCTGACCACAAAGAACACAGTCCAAGACCTGCCAGATAGTTGCCAGAATATGTGCATTGGCTCAAACACTCTCTTCTGCATCGGCACAAAATGCTTCCCCTCCAGCCAGTCCCTTCCACCTGCAAACAATTTTCTAATTCTTTAAGTTCAAGTGGCTGACCTTAAAGATTTTAATTGTCTTATGGCCTGAGAAAAATGATTTCTGCTCTAGGCTTCTAGGCATGTGTTCCCATTTAACAGAGGATAAAACCTGAGTCTCTGAAAGACTGAAGAACTGACCTGGGTCATAAAGGTAAGACCAATCAGAGCTGGCTGTGAATACATGCTGGAACAGCAGGAGCTTCTGTGGTACTGTGATGTAGTCCTGCTTCCTCTAGAAGATGAATTACCCAGCCTGTAAACATCTGTTGAATAAAATAAAGACTAAGAATTGGATGATCCATAGGGCCCAGAACTGGAAGGAGGTAAAGGAGTCTGAGATTGAATATGACCTGCAAACTAGGGAATTAAGATGATATATGTGATGTTAAAGAAAGGGCAATAATTATTCACCACAGCCAAGACAGGGAATCAACCCAGATGCCCCTCAGTAGATAAATGTATCAAGAAATGTGGCATAGATACACAATAGAATTCTATGCTACCATCAGAAAGAATGATACTGCCTCATACATGAGGAAATGGAAAGACTTAGAAAAAAATTATATTAAGCCAAGTAAGCCAGACCCCAAGAAACATAAGTTGCATGGTTTTCCTCATTTGTAGTCATTAGAATGGGCCTGTGAATCTACAAGTAACATAATGGATGATAAATGACAAAAAACTATACTTGGACATGATAAATTAAGAAAGAGCCTAAGCAGTCACACATTAAGACCAAGGGAGGATATTCTTAGGAGAGAATCAGAAAAACTCAATAACTATGTTATATATATATATATATATATATATATATATATATATATACACACACACACACACATATATATATACATATACACACACACATATATATATATATATATATAAGGTATGTATAAAATGATGCTTATCCAAATGAATTCAATGAAAGAGAAACAAGAGGTTTGTTTGGTTCTTTTTCTGTTTCTTTTTAGTTGTTTTTTTTCTCTTTTGTCATTGTTTTTGATTTCTGTATCTTTTGTCTTGTATGAAAGTTCATCTGTTCTGGGGGTGGGGATAAAGGGAAGCACAAAATGGTGGGACAAAGGTGAATAAATGTAGCAGTGACACTCACTAGACACTATGTTGAAAATGAACCATATCATTTGTGGGGGATGGGGAGGGGAGGGAAGAACTGAGAAAATGAGGGCAAGGATGATGTTGTTCAAAAAGAAATGTTCTTCTTACTTCACTTATGTAACTGTAACCCATCTGTACACCATCTTTACCACAAAGATAGATAGATGATAGATAGGCAGGTAGATAGATAGATAGATAGACTCCTTTTCTGTCCCATTTCTGTAGGATAGGAGTACGCAAGGCCAGTTGTTTGTTGGGTTCACTTTTGTGCAGGAATTGTTCATTCACGAGAGGAATCCTGGTTTGGCTTCGAGGCTTAGAAATGCCTACAGGCAGGTGACCACATGCTGTTCCCCCACTCCTCCTCCTTCTTCTGTCCCAATGGACCAGGGCCAGATGGAGTCACAGCTGAATTCTATAAGGTCTTCAAAGCAGAGCTCACACCAATACTCCTCAAGCTCTTCAACAAAATTGAAAATGAAGGCTCTTAACATATTCTATGAAACCAGTATAACCCTCATCCCCAAACCAGAGAGAGATTCATCAAAGAAAGAGGACTATAGACCCATTTTTTTCATGAACATAGATGCAAAACTTTTCAAAAAAATACTGGCCAACCGTCTACAACAACTCATCAAAAAAATTATACACTATGATCAAACTGGATTCATCACAGGGAGGCAAAGCTGGTTCAACATACGCAAATCAATTAATATAATTCAACACATCAACAGGAGCAAGGACAAAAATCACATGATTGTCTCAATAGATGCAGAAAAGGCATTTGACAAGATCCAACACCCCTTTATGTTAAAAGCTCTGGAGAAACTAGGAATCCATGGAACATTCCTCAATATAATAAAGGCTGTGTATCACAAACCCACAGCTAGTATTACACTTAATGGTGAAAAGCTAAAGCCATTCCCTCTAAAATCAGGAATGAGACAAGGATGCCCACTCTCTCCACTCCTCTTTAACATAGTATTAGAATTCCTAGCCAGTGCAATAAGGCAAGAAGCAAGCATAAAGGGGATCCAAGTAGGGAAAGAGGAAGTAAAACTATCCCTCTTTGCAGATGACATGATTCTGTATTTAAAGAATCCTATAGACTCCACTCCCAAGCTCCTTGAGCTGATTCAAAACTTTGGAAGGGTATAAAATTAACCTCAAAAATCAACTGCCTTCCTCTACGCCAACAGTGAGAGGAATGAGGCAACAATCAGGAAAGCAACTCTTTTTGCAATAGCCTCAAAGAAAATAAAGTACCTAGGAATTGCCTTAACTAAGAATGTAAAGGATCTTTTTGATGAAAACTTTAAAACCCTGAAAAAGGAAATTAAAGCAGAACTGAGGAAATGGAAAAACCTCCCATGCTCCTGGATTGGAAGAATCAACATCAAGAAAATGGCAATCTTGCCAAGGGCTATCTACAAATTCAATGCAATACCCATCAATATCCCTATGTCATTCTTTAAAGACATAGAAGAGGCAATCCAAAAATTCATATGGAATAATAAAAGTCCCCGTATAGCAAAAACACTTCTTAGGAGAAAGAACAGCGCAGGAGGAATTTCAATACCAAACTTTAGACTCTATTACAGAGCTATAATTATGAAAACAGCTTGGTACGGGCACAAGAACAGGCCTGAAGATCAATGGAATAGAACTGAGGACCCACATATTAAACCACAGACCGATGGTCACCTAATCTTTGACAAGGGAGCCAAAAAAAATAGAATGGAAGAAAGACAGCCTCTTCAACAAGTGGTGCTGGCAGAACTGGTTAAGCACCTGCAGAAAACTAAAATTGCGGGGGCTGGGAGTTTGGCCTAGTGGTAGAGTGCTTGCCTAGCATGCACAAAGACCCAGGTTCGATTCCTTGGTACCACATACATAGAGGGAAAAAAAAGCCAGAAGTGATGCTGAAGCTCAAGTGGTAGAGCTCTAGCCTTGAGAAAGTCCAAGGACAGTGCTCAGGCCCTGAGCTCAAGCCCAGGACTGGCAAAAAAAAAAAAAGAAAAGAAAAGAAAACTAAAATTTCATCCTTCTTTGTCACCCTGCACTAGAATTAACTCCAAATGGATCAAAGATCTCGAGATAAAAGCCGACACACTGAAAACTTTACAAGAAGGAATAGGAGATACACTAGGCTTCCTTGGTACAGGTCAAAACTTTCTTAATAAGGACCAAGAATTACAACAAATCAGAGAAAGACTGGATGAGTGGGACTGCATTAAACTGCAGAGCTTTTGTATGGCAAAGGACATAGCTAGTAAATTAATTAGGAAGCCCACAGAGTGGGAGAAGATCTTCACCAACCATACAACAGACAAAGGCCTCATATCTAAAATATATCAACAGCTCAAAAAATTGAATCACTCCAAAACTAATCTCCAAATAACAACCATCCCATTAAAAGATGGACCAAAGAATTAGAGTGTTCTCTGAAAAAGAAACAAAAATGGCCTATAGACACATGAAGAAATGCTCAACATCTCTGGTCATAAAAGAAATGCAAATCAAAACAACTCTAAGATTCTACCTCACTCCAGTCAGAATGGCCAGGATCAAGAAAACTAATAACAACAGATGCTGGAGGGGATGTGGCCAGGAGGGATCACTAATGCACTGTTGGTGGGAGTGCAAACTCATTCAGCCACTATGGAAAGCAGTATGGCAGTTCCTCAAAAGACTAAACATAGAGCTCCCCCCATGACCCAGCAATTCCACTACTTGGCATTTACCCAATCATCCAGAAACAAGGACATACTAAATCCACCAGCACAACAATGTTCATTGCAGCACTATTTACCATAGCAAAGATATGGAACCAACCTAGATGTCCCTCAGTTGATGAGTGGATCAACAAGATGTGGTATTTATACACAAGGGAATTCTATGCTGCTGTCAGAAAGAATGACATTGCCCCATTTGTTAGGAAATGGAAAGACTTAGAAAAGATCATATTAAGTGAAGTAAGCCAGACTCAAAGGAACTTAGGCTCAATGGTTTCCCTCATTTGTCATAATCAGTAGAAACCTTGGGCTCTCCTAGCAGAGATTTACAATAGAGCAAAACCTAGATACATAAGGCTACATAGTGTGACATTAAATGAAATGACCTCTAGGATATAGAAACAAAAGCCATATAATGAGTGATTGTTGTCCTTAATGTACTATGTTATCTCTCATCTCTTTTGCTGTCCCTTGGTTATCTCATATTGTTACAGTATCTCACTTTGTTACCTGATATATCAGATATATTTGTATTTGGTTATTTGAAATTGGATAAGGAAGGGGGATATCAAGATGAGGGGTAGGGGTGGCGGGGGGAGGGAATGGGGACCAAGACATGAGAAAGGGTATCAATGTATGTGAATTAATGCACGTTCTATCTGGCGAATATAATGTAACCCTTCTATTGATTACAATAAAAATATATATAAAAAAGAAATGCCTACAGGCAGGTGACCACCTGCTGTTCCCCCACTCCTCCTCCTCCTTCTGTCCAAATGTCTCAGGCCCCCTTTAATAGGAGCAAAGGAGATAATAAGCCTTAAAGATCCTGGGAATGACTGAGGAAATCATATTCTCAGCCCTGAAGAAATGTGGCAGAGAGGAAATGATAAAGACAGAAACCACCAACTTGTACTTCAGAACTTTGAGCTGGGGCTGAGGGAAGGAGAGCAAAAAAGATCGCTTTCATTGGCTACAGCCACCACATCAAAACTAAGTGAAGCATGAGAACCCAGGACCACATGAAGAGAGAGGAGACCAACCTCAGCCAGGCTCTTAACACTTAAGTTTCTGGGTAGCACCCATGCTCTCAAGTGAAAAATAAATGCCATTGTTCTTCAGTCTAAATCACTTCAAAGGAGACTCACAAGCCCCAAAGTGATTTAAATTAAAAAAAAAAAAACAGCTTACATCCATACCCCACCCTACTTCCTTGCTCTACTCAACAGCAGAGAGGCTGCTAAGGGGGGAGCACCTTACCCCCTTACCTACCCCTCCACCCCCTCCACCCACCCCCCACACAGACATTTTGCTGCCATCTGCAGATTGTAGGACCTGGGCCCAGATGAATAGGAAAATGACATGCTGCTTAATGCCTATGTGGTCAGCCAGCTGGACCCTTTAAGCTCAGCTATGAACTGGGTTCCAGGCGGCTGAAGATCTTGACTCAGATCTCAGCAAGAGACAGTGACACCTATTACCCCAGAATGAGATTTGATATTGGGCCTAATAGATTTTTCTGTGTTCTTTACTGACTATGGTGGGACTTCCCATGGAGACTCAATATGTCTCTCAGAAGGGTCACTGCCTTTTGCAGGGAAAATGTGATCCCAGCACAGCCCTGGCTGCTGGCAGCAGAAAGTGAGAGGAAAGCACCAGAAACAATCCAGCTTCTTCATGGTGGGGGGCAAGCTTTGTGGGCGTGCCATTCTGTTGGCCTGCTGGAGCAGACTGCATAGTGGCAAATGGAAGAAAGCATTTCAAAGTCACTTACACTTGGCATTGGAGAGGTTTTTGGAGCTTGTATTTCATGTTGGGTGTGTCTGGCATTTCTCTAATTCACAACACATGAGGCCTCAGTGTAAGAACGTGAATCAGTAGGGGGCAGAAAGCCATCCAACTTCCCAACCCATGCCTGCCCACTGAGCCCAGACTTCATATGGTTGTTTAGGGGGATGGGGAGGTGGGGGCTGGGCAGGTTCCCAGCTGATGGAAGCAGCCTAGATGCCCTGCTCAGAAGAAACCGTGATCTCTAAGCCAATGATTCCTGTCTTCTCCTGCCTTCTCCTACTGGAATGACCAGAAAGAGGGGATCAGTAGTCTCAGATGTTCTCCTTTACTGGAGAAGGAAGCTTCCTGTCTGCTTCTGAGAATTCAGGGTAGACCACATACATAGAGACACAGCCCCACACATAAAAAGCATGCATATCTTTAGGTACACAGTATAGGATCATCTAGAGACAAATGAAATTGAGAAAATAAAGTAGTGGAGACTATAACACAAACATCCAAAGGTACAGTGATTTTCCAAGACCAAGCCCTCTATGGGTGACAGATGGTACAAACGCATAGAACCACAATAGATCACAACTGAAAGAAAAAGGAAAGGAATGTTTATATACATTTTACATATAATGAAAAATGCACATATGACCTGTATCTGCCAGTTCACTAAGGACAAGTGTCCTTTCCTGGTAAAGATAGGTTATAATCATTGTGATCTTTATCTCTTTTTAAATGATGATGAGAAAAGATGAGCCTTGCATAACTAACAAACACTGGTCAAACTAATGTTGGCAATCCTACCTTTCCAACAAATTCTATTTTTTTTTAGCTTTACTTGTTTCTGAAGTTGAAATGGTTAGAACTTATGACATAAACCTACAATATAATTCCATCTGGAACCCTAAGCCTCTTGGACTAATGTCATTTTTTTCATTAACTACTTTTGTCTTGTTTCCATTACCACAAGACAGAATACAAGGGAAGCAAGTGTTTGCTGGCATCAACTCAGATTGTCTTTTCATTCAGGTCATCAAACTCACATTTTAAGTGGCTGGTAGAAGTTAAATACTTTTTCAAAAGAAAAAATATGAAGCAACTTTATAACTTGGATATAAAACCATATGGCAGTAAATGAAGGATTCACCTGTGACCCGTGGGACTTTAAAGGTCACTGTTCCCTGTTTACCTACTCAGTTATTAATGAGAATCTCAGATTAGTGAATCTGAAAGACTATGGCTACCAATCCTAGTGACCATCAACTTGACAGTAGATCCTAAGCCAGGATGAAGGAAGGTGGACCTAGGTTTACACAGTAAGTCTGGTGATATGAGCCACTCTGTCGTTCAGCTCCTGGGCCTGCACTTTCTCTGCCGCCTTCTCTATCATTATAAGTACTTTTGTTCCACTTTCCTGCCCCAAGCACCAGCCAGAGAGAGAGGAACACAGCATCCTCAACATCGCTAAGACACAGGTGAGAAGAGTGAACACACCCCCAGAGCCTGCCACCTCAACATGCAGTCCACATGGCTGCTGCAAAACAGTCTGGGAGCTGAGCTGCTTCTTAACAATTGTCTCCATGCCAGATCTGTCCATTGTCCCTTCACCCGTCCACTGAGAGATGGGGGCTCCAAGAACAAAGGGATAGTGTGTGAGGGAGAGAGGGAAGGGAGGAGAGTAGCAAGGAATGCACTGGCCGTTTCTTCCTTTCCCAAGCCTGCTTTACCCAGCTATCTCATTAAAAAAAAAAAAATTCAAGAAACCTTGAAGATGCTAGAAACCCACTGTACCTGACAGGAGGCTGGAGCTGAATGAGTGAGTTAATAGACTGACATCAAGGATGAAATCTTCATTTTGCTTGCATTATGTCTATTGATACAATGCCCCTGAGTGTATAGACACTTCCTGATAATGTTTCCTTTAATTCTCTTCATATGGGGTCAAGACAAAGAGTAGACTGGCATCTCTCTGGAAGGAGAATCTATCCCACCCTTCCTTCCTTTTTTAAAGAAGAGAAATGGAATTATTTGTGTCCAAAAGAAGCATCTTCTCTCTGCTGAATTGTGTCTTCATTTTTTACACTGCAGCTTTATTCTCTGCCTCTTTGACACAGCCAGCTGCCTACACATTCCAGCTCAGAAACAGGCTGGCTTCAGGCTGTAACAGGCACCAGTTTCCAGAGCCTTTTCTGGGGCTTGCGTGAGCCTGCGAGTCCCATGTTGCAGTTCTTTGGCCTTTGTTCCCTCTGCTACTTGCATTTGTGGGCGCATCATTCCAAGGACTAACACACCTAAGTCTCCTTCCTCACCGGTATGAAACTATAGGTTTCACAGTGGAATGTCTGGTTCATCTGGTTATCAACAGGGCAGATGGGGGAGGGGAGGAGGAATGACATCATGGGCTTTATTTGAAGCTGGAGGTGAATACCAAGACATTAGATGTTGCAGTGCTCATTCAAGGCAGGAAGCATCAGGCATTATGCTTAGACTATCTGTTAAAACTATTTTTAAAAAATTGATTTAGGGGCTGGGAGTTTGGCCTAGCGGTTAAAGCGCTTGCCTAGCATGCATGAAGACCTGGGTTCGATTCCTCGGTACCACATACATAGAAAAAAGCCAGAAGTGGTGCTGAGGCTCAAGTGGTAGAGCTGTAGCCTTGAGAAAGTCCAAGGACAGTGCTCAGGCCCTGAGCTCAAGCCCAGGACTGGCAAAAAAAAAATTGATTTAAAAAATAAACTTGGGGCCATTAGCATTCGTTCTTCTTTAGATCACCCCTCACCTCCAACCCCCACCAGTCATGGGGCTTGAACTCTGGGCCTGGGCGCTGTCCCTGAGCTCTTCAGATCAAGGCTAGCTCTCTACCACTTGAGCCACAACATCACTTCCTTCATTAGAATTTTTGATCCCATATTGCACATGGTTAAAAAAAAAAAGACCTTTCAATGTTTTGTCACAAAGCACAAATATACAAAGGGAAAATGGTCTACTGAGCAGGTTTGCATGTAGCCAGTGAGCTGTTTGACACTAGTAGTTGATCAGGTTCTTTGTAGAGAATTTCACGTCTGCTTGCTACTACATTTCTACATTTCTACATGAGCAGACTTTGTAAATGGAATATCTCCAGTCTTTTCCAGCCAGCTAGGGTTCTGGGGACTCTCTGTGTGGAGCTGAACAGCCTGCAAAATTACTTTACTCTTAAGACAAAGGACATTGGCTTCCTGTCATTTTCTTTACCATGTTCATCCTTCATCCCTTCCCATCTATCTCTTCCTCTCCCTTCCTTTCTTCTCAACAACACTAAGTAAAATGTTTAGCAAATGAAGGGCGCAGATGCCCTTTTTTTCCATTAAAACAATCAAGAATGGTGGTGAATTGAATATATTTGATTAGAGAAACTCCAATCTGGTGCACTTGAATCAGCTGCTTTTGTCTTCAGCTCCTGAGACCCAGTTTCCGTGGATTCTCCTCACTGCCCACCGTCAGCTCCTTCAGACTGGGAGAACATTCAGCTTAGGGACCACTTTTTTCTGGCCTGCTCAGAAACAGTGTATTTATGCTTTGGAAGATGCCAGGGTCCCTTGTCCCTAATCAGAGGGAGCACCAATTCATTAACTTATGGTCACTTACTGGTGACCCGCAGTCATAGCACTGGAGAATTATAGGGAATGGCTCATGTGTGTATGGGGGGGGGGTTAGGGGACTGTGGACCTCTTCAGCAATGTGAATTTTTCATGAATGCCATTGAGTGTTCTAATTGACATTCACCATCGAAATTCAAGCCTGAATTCTGTGCAAACAACCCAGGAGATTATGGTGTTCAATGTGCACAGAAGAAATTTGGAGAATAATAATCACATTTACATATGGGATCTCTTTCATTCATTAAAAACAGAAGCTTAATGGAAAAAATATGCCATCATTTTCCCTTCAAATGTTATTAAAAGAATCTACACTAGTGCCCGCACAACCCCTATATAGCAGAATTGATCTTAGGGGAGGGGTTAGAGAGTGCTGAGAATGTTGCTTATTTGCATTTAAAGTTTATAGAGCTTTTTAGAAGGACTATCATTACATATTCTAAATAAAAGTCTGTTCCATGGCTAAGTACAGGAATGAATTAAGGATGAGGGTTTAAATTGCTTTCAAAAGCTTATTAGGAATCCACAGAATTCATTGTTCTTTTTTTAAGTGTGTTAATAATTTAAAACTTCTTTTCTTGTTATCTTTAAGTGGTTATACAAAGGGATTGCTATTCAATAGGTCAGTTTATAACTAGAGTGCATCATGACCAGAATCACCTTCCATCACTCTCCCCTCTCCCTTTGAAGTTGTTAATTTCCTAGGGTTGGCATCCTTTCCCTGTGTTTCCATGCCTACGACGGACAACAGTGAATTGGATTGGGATTAGATCTGGTCACAGACACTGGTAAACTCATTGTCTACAGCTTTATGAGGTGAAAGTCACCTTGTATCCACCACTCTGACTTGGCTATCCTGTGTCTATGGTAAGAAACCAAAACCTAGGGCTCACAGCTGAGTGAGAAACTGCATTCAGACTTATGGGTCCCAAGGCCCATGCTTGGTCTGTGAAGTGGCAGAAAAGTCTGTTAGGCTCAGAAAGAGTAGCCAAGGAAGGAGAGTATCTGTCCTGGCAGGGAGCAGCACACCAAATCGCTCAGCGGTGAGTTCTAGGGGATTGGAGGAGAGCTTGGCAGGCTTTACAATCTCAAGCCCTCTGTAGAAACCTGGCTGTGCCTTGGCTCCACACCCGAACACACTGTGGTCATGGGGTAGGAAGAATGAACAAAACCTTCCAAAAGGGCAGTTTCCCAAGAGCAGTATTGGCTGCCAGGTTCAGAGCCACATAGCAAAGGTCACCAGGAGACATTTAGGGACAACCAGAGGCAAGAAGGCTTCACGTCATTCAGCAAGATAAGTAAGGGAATTCAAAGATGGGCTTGCGTTTTACCTCCCCTTTCAGCAGGAAAGTGTAAAAAAAAAATTTAAGCAAGATTAAAGCTTTCTCTTGTGTAAGAATTAAAATGAAAAGAATTGTGTATTCCATTATGGCATTGTGTTATAATAATGGAATGCTCTCCCCGCCCAGTCTGGCTTACTGTCCCTTAAACCTTGCCAACAATTCTTCAGCTCCACAGTGTGTGAATGTCACTGTGGGGACAGCTTCTGGGGCCTGAAAGAGAGAGGACATGGATGTCTGAAACTGCAAGACTTGGCAGAGGGGTCCTGGCATCTATCTGTAATCTCAGGCAAAACTACACACACACACACACACACACACACACACACACACACACACACACACACACACACACACACACACAATCTTTCTTCTTCTTTCTGAGCACTACTATGGATGGTGTGGGTACCTCAGTCCTGGGATAATTGCAGCCGTATGAACTGTTCATTGTCTTTGACGCAATAGACAATGGGTTCCAGAAAAGGAAAACAAACTACCCTTTCAACTGTGCACTGCTGCGTTCTGTGTGGAAATTAAGAGTCCAGGGCAAAGGGCTTTCCTTGACAAACTAGATTAGTGTTGCTCCAGCTTTTCTTTTATTTTGCTGAGTAACTAAGCTTGTTCCCCTAAGCAGCAACGTTTTGGCAAAGTTTCTCCTGAAATTTACCCAGAGAGAAAGAGAGAGAGAGAGACAGAGACAGAGACAGAGACAAAGACAAAGAGACAGAGAGAGACACAGACAGATACACAGAGCGAGAAAGAGACAGACAGGAGAAAGAGACACAGAGAGAGTACAAGAGCGAGTGAGAGAGAGAGAGAGAGACAGAGAGAGAGAGAAAGAGAGATTCTGAATGACCCAGGAGGGTGGAAAAAGATTTATTTTGAACTCATTAAGTGTCAGAAAGACTCTTGAGGAGGAAAGAATGCCAAGCTGTTTTCCTTGTTTATTGGGACAGGGCAAGAAGAAATGAACATGAGCTGAAACACTGGAGATTCAGGTTAGATAGAAGAAACGTCTTCCAGATGAAAGAATGGCACTGGAATGTGTTGCTGGAGAAGCATGCTTAAACATTGCTGCAGATGGAATGTGCCTGGCTGGTTAAGATGTGTGGCAAGGAGCTCTGAGTCTCTGCAGAGGAAACCCTTGGCTAGTTAAATGGTGATAATGGGGCTTTGTTTGCATCCAGATTCTGAGTTGTGAGGCCCCAGTCATTCCATTTTTCTCCCAGAATCACCCTATTTGGAGGAGGGTCACTGACTGCCACTTCCTCTTGATGGATTCCTGTCTCCCCAAGCCCTGAGTAATCTCTGGTTAGGAAATGCCTCTTGGGGTCACCTCTTCCTCTCCTGCCACAACACACAGGCATACATTCCCAGCGTTGAACAATGGCTGTGGAAAGTGTCTGCGTGATTGAGCTGTTTGAGTATGTGTACATCAAGTGTTGCTCTTCCTCTTTCTCAACACAATTCACTTCAGTTCCATGTATCTTTTAGCAGCTGGCCAGTCCTCCTCCACGCATGCCAGAAAGAGCCAGGAACCTCTCAAAGCTCAGAAAGCCTCCAAGCTAGGCATTAATGACTCACACCTATAATCCTAGCTACTCAGGAGGGTGAGATCTGAGGATTATGGTTCAAAGCCACCCCAGGCAGGAAAATCCATAGAACTCTAATCTCCAGTTAATCACCAGGAAGCCAGAAGTAGAGCTATATGACTCAAAGTGATAGTGTGCTTGCTTTAAGCAAAAGAGCTCAAGGACAGCCCATGACTGACAGAAGACAGGAAGGAAGAAAGGAAGGAAGGAAGGAAGGAAGGAAGGAAGGAAGGAAGGAAGGAAGGAAGGAGGGAGGGAGGGAGGGAGGGAGGGAGGGAGGGAGGGAGGGAGGGAGGGTGGTAAAAGAATGAAAGCCTCCATCCAGGAGGAAGTTATTACTATCTCTACCACTAAATGTTGAGTGCTCTACCTCCATATGTAGAAATGGAAGGGCTCCCTCCTGTAAGAGCAAGAAGGGTGGGCATCAAAGAGGCTGTCCTGTTGCTCTGATCATTTGGTTGACTTTAGCCAGGTGGGGATTGTCAACCTCTGAGAACTAAAGGGATGACACATGATCCATCCCCCTCCCCCATTTTCTTTTGGCAAAAGCCAAAAGAAAACCATCATCACTGCTTTACCTGGAGTGAGAGATTCAATGAAGACATAGGACACCTCCTAACCCCAGCAACTGGGATTCACATCTGCCCTGTTCACATGTTGTCCCAGATCACTCAGATCCAACCTCAGACCCCCCATCCCAGCCCAGCCCTGGAAATCTACTCCACTGGTCTGGATAACTCAAAAAACTATCTAGACATCTCCTGGCTTCTCTCTTTTCATCTCATTACTCATTATCCTCTCAAAATACCTCCAACTGCTCAGTCACATTGAAACTGAACTTCCAGTCATCACCTAGACATCAATTTTCCTTTAGATATGATGTCCTGCAACAATTCCTTTATGTTATAGCCTGAAAAATCTTTACAAATGCATGAGTAGATATCACACATATACATCCACAGGCAGTGTTATGCTGAGGATAGAAGTTGGGCCTTGTAGATGCTAGACCTTTAATATCCACAAGAGTCAAACTTGGCATCTCAGGTATAATTCAAAGTATAACTTCACCTGCACATCATAGCAGTGTCACAAAGTCTCAGCTTCTCTGAGCCCCTGGGTTCCAGCACATCTCCTGACAAGTCACAGGCCCTCACATGGGCCACTCTAGTCACTGCAGGTTAAGAATGCACATGGTGAGGGGTAAGAGTGCCTCTCCAAAGGAAGGTCCTGAACACATCCAGATGTCTTCTGATTCCCAGGAGAAGGTAGACACGAGTCCTCCAGCTGGTGTGAGCCATTATTCCATAATGGACCATCTCATAAGATGCTTGGAACATGTGATCAGCAGATTTCTATTACTGTAATGAATACCCAAGGGAATCGGTTTGTGAAGGGAACGGGTTTACTTTGACTCATGAGACCCCAATTCATGAGCAGACAGACCACTGCTTTCATGCTGCTGGTTAAGGTGGCAGATGGTAACTATGAGAAGTATATAGTATAGTCAAGACTTCACCTCCCAGCCAGGAAGTGGTCCTACTAAATCCTTCAAGGTCATGCTCTCAGTGACCTGAAGACCTCACAGTAGGTCTTACCCCTTACTCCTTCTTCTTTTTTTTTTCTTTTTTTTTTTTTTTGTCAGTCAAGGGCTTGGGCTCAGAGTCTAAGCACTGTCCTTGGGTTTTCTGAAAGCTAGAGCTCTACCACTTGAGCCACAGCATCACTTCTGGCTTTTTTTTTTTCTATGTATGTGGTACGAAGGAATCAAACCCGGGTTTTCATGCATGCTAAGCAAGCACTCTACCACTAGGCCAAACTCCAGCCCCTCCTTACTCCTTCTTTTAGTGCTAATCAGAGGACCAGGCCTTTACCACAGGATCTTCTAAACCATAGTACTACCTATTTTCCGAATGCCCTAAATCAGAGAAGCATGTATTGAAAAAAGTGAACTTTTCGGTTCAGAACCAGTCTCTTATTAAGTTGCTTTGTTGCATGGCACAGTTTTCATATCCCAGTTGCTAATAAATAATATGTGCATATTGTATATTAAATATATAAATAAATACTCTCTAGCTGGTGAGTCAGTGCAGCAATGTATTTTTTTCTCAAACAGCAGAAAGCCAGCAAGGAATTCTAAGGAGAAGAGGAGAAATGAGGGGAGAAGGGCTAGCAGTAAGGAGACAACCTTGAGGAAACCAGGACAGATAAAACAGGAAGGACATTCCACACAGTGATACAGGATGGGTGGATAAGCAGCTCACAGAGAAGAACGTGACCTCCACAAACACCCTTTTCTGCATGATTGTGCTCATGGACAAATGTAGTTCCTCAGAGACCAACTCTATTATCTGAGCTTTGTGCCTTTAAGAAGGGGGAGAAGCATGCCCTTGTTCCATAAACCCATGCACCTATAACCAAGGATTCCTGCTCCACCTCCTAGAGCACTTGAGAGAGAGAGAGAGAGAGAGAGAGAGAGAGAGAGAGAGAGAGAGAGAGAGAGAGAGAGAGAGAGAGAGAGAGAGAATCAGACCCATGGTAAGTATCATCATAATTAGCATTATTACTGCTAGTTATACAATTAGTCCAGTGTCTAGCACTCTACAATAGGTCTAAAAATTACATTGAATAGTGACCATAAAAAGAGTTGATAATAATAATTTCATAGGACAGATGGAAAAGAAAAACACAGATGGATGCAGAAAAAAAATAAGTAAAGTTCCTGCATCAGTTTATAGACCTTTGCCAGTGTTAAGAAAGTGGTGATGTGCAGTAGAAATCATGGGCTCTCCTAGCAGAGATTTGCAATAGAGCAAAACCTTGATTCAAAAGGCCATATAGTAGGACACGAAATGAAAGGATCTCTAGGATATAGAAACATAAGCCATATAATGAATGATTGTTGTTCTTAAGGTACTATGTTATCTCTCACCTCTTGTGCTATCCCTTGGTTATATTGTTACAGTATCTCTCTTTGTTACTGATATATCGGATATATTTGTATTTGGTTATTTGAAATTGGATAGGGAACGGGGGAAACAAGATGAGGGGTGGGGGTGGGGGGGAGGGAAATGGGGACCAAGACATGTGAAAGGGTATCAATGTATGGGAATTAATGTACCATCTATCTGGAAAATATCATGTAACCCTTCTATTAATTACAATAAAAAATATATGAAAAAAAGAAACTGGTGATGTGTTTTAGGAATTTATACTTGTGGGGTACTTAATATATATTAAATCTGTGCACATCTTGCTTCTTGAAACTGTTTCTCGATGCCAAACTGTACTCATAGAAATCTATGTAGTCATAGAAATCTAAAAGGACATCAAGGTAATATACATATATATATGTATGTATATATATATATGCTCAAAACCATCTTCACCCTTTCTGGAGTACCCTAAACACTTCCTAATTTGGAAACCAGCAGTGACATGACATCATCGCCATTTGATATTTATAGACCCCATGACACCTGGAGTGTAGGCAAGGCTGGAAAGACAGCTGAACTCCACATTGATATCATATAAGTGAGATATGGTATTGAGGATGGATTGAACATGTGATGAAGAGACAGGATGAAGAAAGAGCTGGGATAGGATTGCATCTCAGGGAACTGTCAGGTTTGCTATGATGTCGGTGGCTGAAACTTCAACAGTATGATCGTGATAAGAATGAGGAGTCCATAATGCATGTGCTGCCTCTGCTTTGTGTCAGCTAGGGCAGTCAGCTACATGATACCACGATAACGCCACAGCTCACATTAAACACTTATTTTAATAGCTGTATTGCCAAGCTATAGCCATCAAAGGCAACAGAGCAAGCCAACAGTAAAGATGTGTGTGGCTTCCTGTGTATACTTGTAGTGAGCCATGGTGTGGGCTCCAGTGGGAACATGGAGCAATAACAGCAAAGAAACTGGGGTAAAAGGAGATGGAATAAACGACTGCTGGAAGGTACTCCTATACCAAAATGGAAACAGTAAACTTACTGTACCAACAGTAGTTGGGAAGGTGAACGTGGGTTCACTTTTCACATATGTGCTGTTTTAGTTGTAGGACCTTGACAGAGAGGACAGAGGCTTTGCAGGGGAGAGGATGTGTGGGAGAACTCTGTGGCATATGCTCAATTCAACTGTGAGCCTAAAGCTATTCTAAAAAATAAAATAGAGTCAATCAAGACCAGCAGTGGTTGCGCAAGCCTGTAATCCAGCTCCTTGGGAGGCTGAGATAGGAAGGATTGTGTTCCCAAGTTAGCTGGGCAGAAGGTTCCCAAAGGCTCTGTTTCAGTTACCATCACCTCAGAGTAAGGGAAGCACAGATAGGAGAATCATAGTCGAGACTGACCCAGGTATAAAATGAAACCTTTTCCCTAAGAAAGAGTCAAAACAGAAAAAACAAAAAACAAAGGCCTGTGGTGAAGTGGCTCAAATGGTAGACCACTCCTTCCAAAAACCATTGCATTCTTTATCAATCAGCCTCAGACAACTGAAGAGTTAAAAGGATATAGCATCAGATAGTTGCAAGAAGCAAGAGGTACATACATTTATTGTATATTGAGTCCCCATTATGTATAATAAATCCTCCTAAGTATAGATTGCAAAGCCACACCATCAATCTCTTAAAGCCAGCCAAGGTCTAAAAATCTGCGCAAAGCATGTTTCCTTTGCTTTTTAATGTGACTATATTAAACCCTGGATCAAACCATCCTCACCCATTCTAAAGGAAGTGGTTACAAAGATTTTCCTGTTAGTGCAACTCCACTTTTCAAAGTCTTTTATTTTAACCAGCATCATCATGAAAGAGTAGTTGATTTTTTTTTCATTGTTCTGTGTCTCGGTATCTTAAGCTCTGTATCAGTATCCTTTGATGTTGCAGCAGATTACAACCAACTCTGTAGCTAAATCATCCATTTCTTATCTTCCCATTTTGTAAGGCAAAAATTTATGATAGGTCTCTGCAAACCCAAGTAAAGGCTTGGCCACTGTGCTCCATTCTGAAGGCCCTAGAAAGAATCCATTTCCTCAGTCAGATGGGTGGCAGAACTCACTGTAATTTCAAAACTGAGATTTTTATTTTTTTTATTTTTCTTGCCAAGCATAGGGCATGAATTCTGGACCTGGGCACTGTCCCTAAGCTTTTGTGCTCAAAGCTAGAGTACAACCACTTGAACCACAGCTCCACTCCAGTTTTTGTGGCTAATTGGAGATAAAAGCCTCACAGATATTTCTGCCCAGGCTGGCTTCAAATCAAAATCCTTAGATCTCAGCCTTTTGAGAACCTAGGTTTGCAAGTACGAGCCACGAGCACCAGCTCCCTATTTGTCTCAGAGATCATGCCATTCCCTGGCCGATGGCCCTCTTCCTCCATCTCCAAAGACAGAGTCATGGGTGGAGTTGTCACATCGTATCTTTCTAAACCACTCTTTCTGTCCCTTGTTCACCTGTAAAGATTCATCTAATCACCTCTGGTCATCCAGGCAATTGGGATAATCTCCCCATCTCAAGGCCATACTCACAGTCACAACTGCACAGAATTGGTATAAGAGGGCAGGCTTACAGGTTCCAATAATCAGAGAGGATAATATCTTTGGGAAAGGGCATTATTCTGCCCAGAAAACTCTCCTTAGCTGTTGAATACTTAGCTCTGCATCTGCAGTTTCTGCATTGTAAAATTACTTCTACCTCAGTCACCTTGAACACTGAAATACTAAAGCCAGCCTCGTCCTGGGGTGAAGGTCTCTGCACTGTTCAGCACACACTGGGCTTCTGCACACTCTTACACTGCCTGATGATGGTTTGCTGTCACTTGGCTCATGCCCTTCCGAATCCTATATTCATTTCTCTACTTCTTTGTCCATATCATGTAACTTTACCTGTACATTACAGCTCTATGTCCAGTTCTTCTGGACCTTGGCTCTGAATCCTACTGCCTCTCCGGTCCAAGACAATTTAGGCTCCTTTCTTTGACAATTGTTTTCCTTTGGAGTCACTGTTTCTTCATTCTGCTGCCTCTGCCTCATATTGCCCCAACCCAGGTAACTACCACATCCTGCCTGGCTTCTCTTGCTCTCCCTCTCCCTCCCTCCCTCCTTTCCTCTCTCTTTCCCCCCTTTCTCTCTCTCCCCTCCCTCCTCCTCCTCCTCCCTCTCCCCCTCTCTCTCCCTCTCTCCCTCTCTCTCCCTCCCTCCCCCCTCCTCTATTTCTGCTGCCAGCAGCAACATCAAGGCTCCCATAGTAGTTCCTAGACTCTGGCAGCAGACTCCCACCTCTGTGTTTTCTCCCCACACCCCCACTACACCTCACGTTGTCACCAGGTACGGTTGTGATCTTCCATCACTCTAGTTCCAACATTACTTGCTGCCAATTGTCTAACCACATCAAGTCTATCACCTGACATATGTTATCTATATCACAGACACACACACACACACACACACACACACACACACACCCCACAAGCCTCTAGGTAGTGGTTAAGCTTGTGACCTGTCCTTCTCTCATTCACTATTCATATCCACAAATCATCACTAGGGATCATGTGAAAAACACAAAATCTCAAGTCCCCACCCTGCTTTACTTCTGTAGACTCTCCATTTTACTGAGATACATTCAAATTCTGTACACATGAAAGTTTGAGATGCACTGCCGGAGAACTGTGCTCCTCAGAAGACACATACCGAGACAACCTCCTCAATGTGGAAGCATCTTAGAAATTCTCTTCCTTTCTCTGGGTTCTCCTTCGTTTTAGTTTTTTTCTTTTGTCACAGCCTGCTTTAACAAATCTTTCTTAACAGCTCTTTCTTGTCTCTGTGCTTCTGCTTTGACTAGTTCTTCAGCCTGCTTTTTTCTCCCTGCTGACTAAAATTATATTCTGCACTTATCAATATTACCTCACCAAAGAAGCCTGTCCCATGACTTCAGACAGATTGATCCCCTTACTGAACATTCTTGAGCACATGTTGATTATGTTGCCTTTTTTTCCCTTGTGTAACCCCTGTAAATTCCTCTAGGATAATTTTCCTCCCAACTCTACCAGTATGTCCCCAGTATATGTAGCACAAAGATATTGTCCTCGTGAAATAAGTATCTAACTTCAGAAAATCATGTCATACTTTAATACCTTTCTATGCTTCATGTCTCTATTTGAAGCAGGGGAGAATTACTTTGCATGATCAAATAGCTCAGAACTCTAGCTTTTAGTACATGATACCCTAGCTGTCAGATCCTTTTAAGCAATCTCAGATTGTATCTCTCAGATTGTATCAACTCTTTCTCCAGCTCTGTGATTACTCATTATGGATGTAATAGTCTACCAGCCAGGAGAGAGAAGCTAGACTAGGAATATAATTCAGCGACAGAATACATACTTAACACATGTAAGACCCTGGGTTCAATCCCAAATAAATAAATGGATCAATAATCATTTCATATTTAAGTATAGAAACAGTTTCAGCTCTCAAAGTCATTTTCCTCATCTAACAAATGAGATGAATCCTACCGGCTTTGTGTAGATGGATTTAAGTAGAGACAATTTGTGTGAAAATTTGCTTTGAGTGATGAATTTTTTAGATAATAAAATAATTAAAATTAGAGCTCAATAGGAGACAGAAACATGACATACCCATAGATGAAGGGCTATGATTGCAAAGAGGATTAAGTTTGACTTAGAAAACCAAGATGTTCTTGGAGTGCATAACTTCTGTACACCCTCTTGAAGAAGTTAAGAAGTGGGCGAGCAGGGAAAAAATACCATTGAGTGAAAGAGTGGTAAAAGACGGTGCTGGGAATGGTTAAAAAAAAAAGCAAAGATATGCAGAGGGATATGGATTACAGTGTACTGTTCAGATTCTGTTAATACAGCAAACAGGCTATGTTGAGATGGGACTATCATATTTATTTCCATGTCTTTCTTTTTTTAATTATTCAGGGTCAACTGATACATAATTTAGTTGCACCAATATTTTCCCTGGTGAATCTATATTACCTTCTAACACATACCCTCATGTCTAGTAGAATGCCATTCTGCCTGACAAATAAGCACCCAGCATTAGACAGAAAACTGAATGTTCTGCTACCAATATATGTGATTAACCGCTTAATTTTTCCACAGAACTCTTTTTTTTTTTTGCCAGGTACTGGGGCTTAAATTTAGGGCCTGACTACTATCCCTTAGATTTATCATTAAAGGCCAGAGTTCTACCACTTGAATCACAGACCTATTTCTAGATTTTTTTGGTGGTTAATTGGAGATAAGAATCTAAGGAACTTTTTTTGTCTGGCGTGGCTTTGAACTGAGATTCTCAGATCTCAGCCTTCTGAATAGCAAGATGACAGATATGAACAACCAGCACCCAGTTCACAGAACTTTCTTCCTGTAAAAAATAGATGTTATGAGCTAGATAATATAATTTCTGTCTGTCTGGAATGCTGCCTGACTTTTAAAGGTCCTTTGGTGCCAGCAACTTCCCAATATTTGGAAATGTCTGCATCTCTGTTCACTTTTTCTAGAAAGTCTGAAGACATTTGGTTTGAAAATATCCCTGGGGAATCCTCAGCAAAATGTGCATTTGATTTTTATCCCTCGCATTGGGATGAATATAAATTGTTTTCTTAAAGGAAAACGTAAGGTTTATGAAATAAGAGTAAGTTTTACCACGAAAAGATGGCTCATTGCTCAGAGGCCATTTTCATAGACACTATACTGTACACAGATAGAACAAGTATTATGTGCTTAATATGACAGATAAGGAAAAGGACTTTGAGAGGACAAGTGCCTTGTTCCAGGCCACAGGTACTGGTGCATATACAGCAGGTGTCAAGTTAGCACCAAAGTCCTAACTCAGTGCCTTTCAGGTTGTAAGCTATTACCATAGTCCCAAGGCACTTTAGTTGAAGAAAAGTTGAGGTCATCTCATGTGTACTACCTTTGATAACTGTATCTAGTAAGGGTCAAGTTGAAAGAAGTAGGAACAGTTCTATTTTAAACAGAAAAGGAATGAAAAGGAGGAGCTCAGTGCTCACACAATTGTAAAAGATGAAAATATGCTATAGACTGGATCTCCATATGGCTTCTGGTACCATCCTGCTAAACTGGCCTTGGAGTGAGCTGTTTCCTCTACCTTATTCAGAGGGCTATAGAAACACAAGAGCCTCTGGAAGTTCTTGAAACTGCAGGCAAGCTGCCACAGTTGCACACATGCAAGTCAGTTTGGCTACGGAAACACATGATATTGTCTGGAACTTGCTTTCCAGCAAAGAACCCCAACCTACAGAAGTCTGGTGTTGGCCACGGTTCCTCTTTTCATATTATGCATGCATCTCATTGGAGGAACCTGCTTTGCATTCACAATCCTTGCTGCAAGGGGTCTAAGAAGTACATAGCTGACATACATGTGACATGTAAACTAATAATCTACTTGTACATAAGACAGGTAGGCTGGGAGTTTGGCCTAGTGGTAGAGTGCTTGCCTAGCATGCACGAAGGCCCGGGTTTGATTCCTTGATACCACATACATAGAAAAAAGCCGGAAGTGGTGCTAAGGCTCAAGTGGTAGAGTTCTAGCCTTGAGAAAGTCCAAGGACAGTACTCAGGCCCTGAGCTCAAGCCTAGGACTGGCAAAAAAAAAATACTCTCAAGTCATAAAACAGGTAGATTCTGAAATTCTGACAGTCTTCCTAGGCAATTTTTTTTCATTTTTTTATGTTTATTTTTTATTGTCATTAATAAAAGGGTTACATGATATTTGCCAGATAGAAGGTGCATTAACTCACATACATTGATACCCTTTCACATGTCTTGGTACCCATTATCCTCCCCCCACTCCCCCACTTTGTTTTCCCCCCTTCCCTATCAAATTTCAAATAACCAAATACAAATAAATTCACTATATCAGATAACAAAGTGAGATACTATAACAATATGAGATACCCAAGGGACAGCAAAGGAGATGAGTACATTAAGGACAACAATCATTCGTTATATGGCTTTTGTTGCAATATCCTGGAGGTCCTTTCAATTAGCTTCATACTATATGGCCTTATGTATCAAGGTTTTGCTCTGTTGCAGATCTCTGCGAGTAGAGCCCAAGGTTTCTACTGATTATGACAAATGAGGGAAATCATTGAGCCTAAGTTCCTTTGAGTCTGGCTTACTTCACTTAATATGATTTTTTCTAAGTCTTTCCATTTCCTAACAAATGGGTCGATGTCGTTTTTTCTGACAGCGGCATAGAATTCCATTGTGTACAAATATCACAACTTGTTGATCCACTCATCAACTGAGGGACATCTAGGTTGGTTCCATATCTTTGCTATGGTGATTAATGCAGCAATGAACATTGTTGTGCTAGTGGATTTAGTATGCCCTAGATTCTGGATGGTTGGGTAAATGCCAAGTAGTGGAATTGCTGGGTCATAGGGGAGCTCTATGTTTAGCCTTTTGAGGCACTGCTACACTGCTTTCCATAGTGGTTGAACGAGTTTGCACTCCCACCAACAATGCAGTAGTGATCCCTCCTGGCCACATCCCCTCCAGCATCTGTTATTATTCGTTTTCCTGATCCTGGCCATTCTAACTGGAGTGAGGTGGAATCTTAGAGTTGTTTTGATTTGCATTTCTTTTATGACCAGAGATGTTGAGCATTTCTTCCTGTGTCTATAGGCCTAGGCAATTTTTTTAAATATGTCTGTGATCCAGGATTCAAAAGCAGACACCTATGGTGTGCACTCCTCAAAACAGGAATGGAATGACCTCCTGAAATTGTGCATGACCAAGTAGACTATAACCAGAACAGTGACTGTTGGAGATGCCCAATGCACCCAGTTCACATCTGTCTTTCCAAGAGCTGCAGAATTTGGTAATGGCTCTGACATGGAAAACAAACCACATAGATAACTAGATTGAGAATCTACTCAACACATTGTAGAAGATCAACCAACTAAGCTATGGCCACTGGATAAAGGTCAAATAGAGGTCAATACTGAGTCATGGAGCTCATAAGTTAGAGAAACTGGCCAGAGACCCAGGTCATATATTTTCATCAAGTTTCTTAAATAAACTTCAACATAAAAGCACCACTCCCCCCCAAAATGGAAATACCATGTTACCATCTAAGAGAGTCAGAATCAGTAACGCTACACTGAGAAGTCTTTGAACTGATACTACATTATATAAAATTAAAATACATTCCGTGTCTCCATCCATATAGCATATGAACACATGTACACACCCTAAGGTTCCTGAAAGGAACCCTGCCAAGTTCCTTTTAGTATTTATTATTTTTATTTTCCTCCACTTCTTCTTGAGACTTTTTCTCTCCAGTTGAATCCAGAATATTATCTTGGGTTCTGGCTTTCTCACTTCAATAAAAACATTGCGAAAGTGGAAGACATCCAGAAGGGAGCAATTAAAACAGGGACAGGTCTGGACTTAATAACATGGTGTAATGAGTTACAGCATCTGACTATTAGCCTTGGAAGAGAAACCAGTGAATGGTCATGTTCACATAGCCAAAGGGCCATCATTGTGGAAGAGGGGTTTAATTTGCACTGTGGGTCTTCAGAGGGAGGAACCTGAATAAACAAATGGAAGTTACAGAAAGGGAGAGTTAGATCTGGAAGAAAGTGAAGCAGGCCACTTGGACATTGTGTCTGGAGGTATGAGATACTATTTCTGATCTCATTTACCATTTGGTCATATATATTTATGGCACAGATTGATTCCTACCCCCACCTAAGACACACACACACACACACACACACACACACACACACACACACACATGCGCGCGCGCGCACTGGCTTGAAGTAACAGGAGATCATGGATTCTCCATTGTGTGTGTGTTCCCAGTTGATCCCACAGTGCATGCATGACATAAACTAGGCATTTAAAAAAAATCTTACTGAACACAGAAGATGAAATAAATAAGGGCCACCAATATACCAGCAGAGATAACTGGTCTTCTTGGACCACCTCAGCAAGCTTGGCTTACAAGCAAAGCCGAGGGAAGCTGATACTCAATGCTCTGATTTCGCAGAGAACCAGGGTTGTGGGTTTATGGGGAAAAGAATGATGTCTACAGGGAGCTCCAATTCCAGCATCAGCACAAGTTCCTGGTGGGCCAAGGTCAGTTGCCAAGGTAGGCTTGGGCACAACTCTTAGGGTGTTTTATCAGGACCACAGTCAGTAGCAGAGCATCTGTTTACCTGAATAGGGGCTAGTGGTAGTGGATTCTCCATTGATAGGATTTTCGTTTCCAGATCTGTTTGCAGATTTTCCAGATCCTTGCATGGGGCCTCATTCGTCTTCCTCTTCCCTGAGGAAACAGGTGGCTGCTCTAAAGAGTAGCTACCTTAAGAGCTAGGAAAGGCCTATTTTTTTCGCTCAATGACATGATGGAATGATGGATTGGAAACTACATCGATTCCTTTGCCTTGATACTTGTGATTTACTGGTGAATATTGAAATATATATCAGCAGTCCAAAGTTAGTAAGCTATGACTCAAGGCTGGGCTGACTCAATGGGGCCAAACAAACCATGAAACAATTGTGAGTGTGTTTTTGCTTCAGTACAAAGTGTTGAAATGGATCCACTTCCTATCTTCACCTAGCCACCTCTTTCACTAGATTCCCCAAAAGTCCCAGGACAGTCCTTTCAATTTTACTATTCCTAAAGTACAGGGTGGATCACCTGTTACTCAGCAGTCACCTAGCTCCTTATTTCTGGCACCTTGACTTAAAGCTTCCTGTCCCTTCCTTGGGTCCCTTCCCTGTCTGCCATTGCAGCTTGCTGGCTGTCCTGGCTTTTGAGGCCTGCCAAGCTTAGTTCTCTAACACTACCAGGGAAAGCCATCAGGGAAAGCTCCCATTTCCTATCTCTTCCTCTTCTAGGACCAGCATGAAGCCCTCCCTTCTCACAGAAGCTCTGAGAAAATGGCCCTGGGTTACAATCTGAACTCAAATGAGTAAACTATCTTTCTTGGTAAAGAGGAAGAGTATTCATGCTTCTTGGTTTTTGATGAACCTAGTTTAAAAAAATGATTTTTATAATACATTTTGGGACTCAAACAATCATTTATAAATAAAAATAGCACATTGATTATAAAATTATAAGTCCATCTTCGAGTCAGAGAGTCTGGGGCCACCCACTATGTGTGCTGATGAAGGAATGGCTATGTTTCTTAATATTCAAGACATGACCATTTGGGGGGGAAACCAAAAAGGGGTGGAACAGCAGCAGCAGTGGGATGAAAAATGAACCCTGAGGCACAGAGAAGTCCCAGCTCCCGTTCCAGCAGGTAGCTGCTTTCTCCAAGCAGGTCTACTGATCAGCTAAGGTGGATACGACAAATGGCAGGAAAATGGTTGGGAAAGCACACTGAGATCCCCAGTATTGTTGTTGTTGTTGTTGTTGTTGTTGTCATGTGGGATGGTACTAGGCCTTAAATTCAGGAACCAGGCACTACCCTTGAGCTTTCTTTACTTAAAGAAAGCATTCTACCACACTTCCACTGCTTGCTTTTTAGTAGTTAATTAGAAACAAGATTCTCAGACATTCTTGCCTGGGCCGGCTTTTGAACTATAATCCTCAGACTTCAGCCTCCTGAGTAGCAAGGATTACAAATGTGATCCACCATTATCCACCTTCCAATATATTTTTTAAATGTTACCAAAATGGAAAGGAAAGAAAGGAAAAGAGAGGGGAGAAAAGGGGAGGGGAGGGGAGAAGAAAAGAGGGGAGGGGAGGGAGGGAAGGTCATGGCCCTTTTCAATAACATTATCCACTGGAAAGCCTTCTGCAAAGTCTGCTGTCCCCTTTCCTTACCTACTTTACAGGGTTGTGTGATAAATTAGTTAATGTACTTAATGTATACAAAGACCATAACATGCCATAGTAAGCATCTCATAGAAGACAAGTAGTCTTTTTATGCTGTGCTTCTTAGGATGGAGTCACTATTTCAGACTGAATTTCTATCAAATTTCACTGCTATATATCTCTGTAGGTTTGAGTTGACGTTTATTTTTGTCTGTTGGCCCACGCACACTGGACTGTGATTCTCCTAGTATAAAAACTGCTTCTCACTCGTTTCTGAATCCCCAGCAGACAATGTGCGGATGGGCATCTGGCAGATGTTGAAGAAATGAACAGGGATTTGCGTGCTAGACACTCAGAGCTTCACTGAGTTGGACAACGAGTCCAGGCTAGACTGGGGATGGCATACAGAGTGCAAAGTGACAGACAGCCTCTGCCTCAGTTTCCTTTTCAACTGCTACAGAAAGAGATGAGCAGTTGCCATACATGCAAAATGAAGGATGTCACTTCCTGGTCTAAAGAGATGTCACCTATATCCCATGGTCATGCCATGGACCAACTCAGAACCACACCATTCTTCCTTTTTCCGCTCTGTGTGTTTCATTAAACCAGCAGGGGCCAATCCTGAAGCCAGGGCTCTTGGACAGTCATTCACAGCGTGGGAAAGACTAGATATACTGTGTCTCTTCTGTGTGATGAGCTCTCTACAAAGCACTGGTGAGTGACAGCATGTCCAAAAGGTTGAACTTAGCACCTCTTGACCTTAGTCAGCCTAACTCTATAACCCCTCAGAGGGAAATCATTTCGGTTCCACCATCCCCAAAGAGCCAAGGAAATTAATATAATAGCCTGCCAGTTAATCGCTGCCTCACAGGCTCTATTTTCATTAAAGCAAGGGGAAGTTAAACCTGTTGAATAGAGCAAATTTGTGTAAAATGCATCATTAAAGCAACCGAGGTCTCCAGCAGCATCCAGAAGAATCACCACAGCAACACAAAGCAAATGTGCTCAGAGACTGCATTGTGTGAATTTCCCCAGTTCTCATTAAAGCTCCTCACAGAGTTGTATTCAGGACTGCAGCAGCATGGTACAGGTATGGGCTGGAACAGTTGTTGAGACTGTTGACACGTGCGTGTGTGTGTGTGTGTGTGTGTGTGTGTGTGTGTGTGTGTGTGTGTGTGAGTCTTTGGAAAAGTCAGTAGATACACATCCAGCTCTGAGAGCTGGTCAGTGAAACATCTGAGCAGCAGGCATCTCACATCTGGGAATGTGCCCAGGTGCCACGTGGACCCAGGGACAAAAAGCCTACACAAAACATTCAGACTGAACTCAGACTCAGGATACAAATAGCTCTTTGCTCTGCGTTCCCCACAGCAGAGCTGAGTGTAAAGGGACTAGGCCCTGAAGCAGCTCTGTGTCAACAGTGTCAGCCTGGTCGCTGCTCCATTCTGACCTTCATAAACACCAATCTCCACAGGGGTTCATGACAGCCAGAAGGGCAGAGCTCTGCCTCTTCTCCCAGTATAAGAAAGTGACGACACCAGGAATTATCCTACCAGGAAGGATCCTATGTGGCTCAATCCAAAGCACTGCTGTGAGGCAACACTGGGAAATGGTCATTGGTAAGGATCATTTGTCAGTGGTGAGTCCTTCTCACATTCAGATGAGGGAATTGCCCTCTTCTCCTTCCCAAGGGAAGTGCTTTAAACCTCTAGTGATCACGACTAATCCTAAAGGGAAAGGCTCAAACGGTCAGATGCCATGTGGGTTGCCGGATGCATGCTTCTACTTGGGATGCATGCATAGGGTAGAAGCCCTGACTGTGGACAGGACTCCTGTTGTTACTTCCACACAGTGGTTTGTGAAGGCACCTTCTATTAGGGTGTCACAAATCAGGCTTAAGTGCCCCCTCTTGAGGGATCCTATAACCCCCTCCCATGACCTATATTACATGATTTCTAATTATCCAGTTTTCACTCCTAAAGATATCAGACCAGGAAGGAAGGAACTTGGCATTTGTCATACATGCAGTGGCGAAAATAGAGTTATAAGGCAATAAGTCCTTGTTGGAAGAGTGATTGAAGGTTGAATAAAGATGACAACCAACATATAAACAAATAAATAAGACCAAACTATTTGTGCATTATATTGTGCTCAGGTCTTTACTGAGCACATATTTCGCCCAGTTACAAACTAGGTGAGTAGCAAGTGATGAGCCCTGGTGTTTGTACTTTACAGGTGCATAAGGCAAGGTGGGAAAGGGAGCCAAGTTAGGAGGGAAGCTAGAAACTGTGCCACATCTTCACCTTTCGGGACTGGCTGGGAACACACGCTATTTCAAAGTAGCACAACCAACGATACACAGCTCTTAGCTTTTTCAAAATGGGGAAGGAAAGAAAATCGGTACAATGATTTCCAATGGCAATCAATGGCAATCACAAGAGGCTATCGGCAGAGAAGCTTGATACTAGACCTCAAGACACCAACTGAATGGTGTCACTACCAGAGTTAGACACGCCAGGACTGGCCCTGGCTTTGCCAGTGAACAGTACTGAGGGCAAGACTGCTTCCAGAAAAGGGAACAAAGAAGGAAGACAGGGAGGAAAGGAGAAAAGGAGGAAAGCGGGAAGGGAAGGAACACTCAGAGACTATAATCCACAAGGCTCAGAAACATCCTGATAGGACAGACACTGCATGCCAAGCAATGCCCAATGCTGTTCTACTTCCCTCTGATAGCCTTTGTCCATGGCTATCTCTTACTCTCATCTACTAGTTTGCTTTGTTTCCATCATGTGTCTTGACCCACCAGCTACTTTTTCTGTATATCTGCCCAATCATGTCCTCCAGAGCTGTGTAAAATAACTGAAAGATAACCCATGATTCCTGATCCTTCACATTCCTCCAACTTCCCAGTGAACCATCATCTCACCATGTCCTTCTCTTCCTTCTTTACTCACTCTGAAAATGCCCTGATTCTTATTCTGCCTCCCTGTCCTATTCAGGTAAAACCCACCAATGTTGTGGGGGGAGGAGATGCAGCTGAGTTCTCTGGGCTCTCCAACTGACTGTCCAATGACCCTTTCCCTAAATCTTTACCTTCTTCTTCTGTCACTGTCCACCCCTGTAAGCTGGATTTCCACCTCTGAGCTTCCACATTTGTGAACTTCCTCACACCTTTCCTAACTCCACTAAGAAATTAGATCATCGCTTAAGAGCATTCTGTTTCTTAGGACAACTTCTTTCTTGACCTCTCAATAGCATTCTGCCAGTAGTCCAGGATTCTTTCTTAAATCCTTGTCCTCTGCTCCTTCAGGGAAACTATCTTCTACTGCCTTGCATCCCACTTCTTTTATGTCTCCTTTTCTCTCCTCCTTCCTATCTGTTAGAATATTAGCCTCCTTCAAAGCTTCGTCTGGCCTCTAACAAGTTCCATAAATTAGAATGTCTCCGATGCCCACAAAATTGCTATCTTCATTCTGTTCTGCAAAAGAGGTAAAAAAAAATTAGCAAGATCCTGTCTCCAAGAACAAGCTGAGCATGATGAAGCACGCACCTATAATTTTAGCTATATGGAAGGTAGAGAAAAGTAAGAGGATCATAACCCAGGACAGACTAGGCAAAAAGTGGAAGAACCTAAATAAATAATAGCAAACCAGGCACTGGTGGATCAGACCTGTAATCCTAGCTACTCAAGAGGCTAAGATCTGAGGATCACAGTTGGAAGCTAGCCCAGACAAGAAGTCCACGAGACTCTTATCTATAATTAATCACAGAAAAAAACAGAAGTGGCACTTAGGTTCAAGTGGTAGAATGCCAGCCTTGAGCAAGAGGAGCTCAGGGACAGTGCTCGGGCCCAGAAGTCAAGCCCCAGGATTCCCCCTCGCCCCCCGTAAAAAAACTAAAGCAAAAAGGACTGGTAATATCAGAATGTTTGTCTAGCAAGCACATAGATTTGAGTCCATATTCCAGTAACATGAACAACAGACATAAATAAATAAACAAACAGAAATCCTATCTATAAAAACTATGCCAAACATCACATGGTACTCTCCTTAAATACAGGTTAATTTGTTGCATTTTTTTTTGTATCAGCTAAAAAAAATGCATTTGACATTTTAATACTTACATCAAAACACTTGGATCTAGAGAGAAGGGGAGAAGAAGACACCTGATATAAAGAGATTTCCTTTTCACCCCCTCATCCTCTATACTGTCCTATACACCTAGGTAACACCATGGAAAAGAGACAGAACAAGCTGAGCTTGTCAGTAAAGAGGCCAGGCGCACTCACAGATCAATGAGTGACAGACCTTTCTTGCTGGATCTACCGCAGTATTTCATTACTAACATTATTAATTCATAACAGTAGTTCTTTCTTAAAATAATATAGTACTAAAAATAATGTTCCATAAACATGTGAAAATTGAATTTAGAAATTATTGCCCAGGTTCTGCTTCCTCCTCAGAACACTTATTCAATGAAAATTGATTTGGAACTTTTTTTTTCTTTTTTTACAACCAGGGACTCACTCAGGGAGCAACCCACAGAAAGGAATAAGCCTAAGTTCCTCACTTGCTCTTGTCTAACAACCCTCTCAGCTCCCAGCCTCCAGCTCCTTTGATGGAGAACCTTTATCAAGAACTTTATGTGCAGTCATTAATTTTCACAGCACTCCCGCTAAGAAGATTCTATTACTTCCATTAAACTATAGAGTAAAATTAAGTGATTGGCCCACTCAGGAAATTAGTGGCCTCCTTGGGTTCACACGCCAGCAGTTCCAATTTCTCAGGCCTTGCGGTCAACTACACCTTGTTCCACAGAGAAGGTAAGGCCCAGGATTCTGAGTTGGGCCTAGTCCGGCCTCTGCAATTTCCTGAGCAAGTGATTTGACTTCATAAAGTGCCTTCAAATTGGCTATAATAGGAACACTTGTGTCATAAAGTTGCTGTGAGGATTAAATATGATCATGCAGAGGGAGTACTTTAGACATCATCTGAAACAAGTAATAGGCTAGTTTTTTCTTATTGTACACACCTGGAAGGGCATACTCTCATCCAGCCCCCTCCCCTCATAAACTTTTCCTCATCACACAGGAAAATTAGAAAGGCACACTTGCAGCTGTGTGTTTAACTCCACTATATCATACATGCATTTTCAGATAAAGTCCGCCATGGGAGCGTTAGGACAGCTGTATACATTTTAGAGAACTACTACATTGATGTTTATCCAGCAATTTGTTTATATGTACTATGTATATCCATTGTATCCATTCTCCCAGCCATCCAGCTGGTTATCTACCTATCCACCCATACATTCATCCATGCATCTACCCATACGCTCAACCAACCATCCATTTAGACATACACTCATGTATCTATTAGTCATCCATCCAACCACTGACAAAACCATCTATTAATCCATCTCTACCTGCCTAGGCATATATTCATATATCCCTTCATTGATCCATCCATTTACCCACCAATCCACATATCCATTCTTCATGTATCTCTCCATCCATCCAACTAATCTCTCACCTATTCATCCATGTAACTATTCATCCACCCATCTATCCACCTCCCCTCCATCCTTTCAATTTATGGTCAATATATATACTAAGTGTAGACTTAGGCCAAGTACTATGGCGCATATCAAAATGACTGAGATATGACCCCTTCCCTCAGAACTATGGAGATAGACATTTTTGTTTGTTTGTTTGTAAGTAATTGAAAAACAAAATAGAATGCAGAAAACATCCTGGGAAGATTAATTAAGGATAAATGAAAGATATTGTTGTGTAAATGTAGTAGGAAATTTAGAGCCAAGAGATCCATTTTCTTGGTCCTGGTTTTTAGGTTGATCTAACAGACCCTCATCTTCTCCATGGCTTTTATTTCCCTACATGAACAGTAAGGAAGAAAAACTGGGAGGTTCTAAGTTCCTTTCAGCTCTAGCCTTTCAGTCTGCCTCCCTCTAAGACAAGGTGACATTCACACAGAGCATTGAGCAACAGCATACTGCACTGAAGGAACAGGAAGTGATACAAGCCAGTTTGTGGTGATGAAAAGACCTGGAGTAGTAATGGAATAACACTGGTACCACCTGACTACAGCATATGGAAGAAAGAAATTATGTCTTGAGAATTAAATATGGAAGATGTCATGAAAGGCCTCATTTTCAAGGGAAGGAATACCAAAAACATGTGCACACAGGTGTAAACTCAGAGAAAATGGTTATAGTTCAATGAAACACAGTCATATTTTTAAAATGTGGGCTAAGGAATGGTATGGGCTAGGGTAACAAAGGAACAAGGAGACAGGCTAAATGTTTTTTTTTTCTTTTTTTTTTTTAATAGCAGTATAAACAATTGCCAGCAATTGAGTGAAAGAATAGTCCAGACTGTAAAGGAGATAAATTTGAGAACATTTAGAAGCACAATTGGCAAACGCCATTCACTCATTAGGCATGGGAAAAGCACTGACACATGACACCAAAGCTCCCAAAACTCTAGTGTTAAAGATTCGGCACCTATGAATCACTGTGCAAGTGTTGTGAATGTTCACTCACTATAAACGTGCCCCCAGCAATCAGCTCATGTCTCTGCTTTCCTGTGGCTTTCTAGCTACCAATTCTGAGACAATCTTCCTTTCTTTTAAGGGAGAACATTGATCAAGCTGCACAGTCCTCATAAACTGGAATTGAAACCCGTGTGTACAACTGCTTACAAATAACAAAGAAAAGGAAAAGGAAAGCAATAAGAAATCACTTTTTCATTCAACAAGCACTTACTGAGCACATACTATAAATAAACAGACTGGTTACTGCCCAAGCCTGAAAAAATGCTATTTCATCCTGTCTGCTGTACTACACCAACCTAAAGTCACCAACAAATCCCTAGGAGTCGCCGAAGGAAGGAAAGAGCAGATCAGAGACATGGAAGAATGATAAGGCTCTTTCTTTGCCTCTTTCATTGCCGCAGGCAGAGGCAGGGAGAGTTTCTGCTTATCTAGTCCTTTAAAAAACATTCCCGCTCAGGCCATCTAGGCCTATCTTTAGGCCTAGTCCATGGTTAAGCAACAGCTAAATAGCAAAGTGTAGGAAGTCTCTCTTTCACATTAATTCTGGAACACATACTCATAGCATGGTTTCCAGTGACCTTTCCCCTACGCTTCCTTTTCAGCTCCAGCTCTAGGTGGGCTTCTCGTCCAAACCCCTTAGACATTGTACATAGGGAAACAGTCCCCTACCCCAACAGAGGATAGACCCTCAGATTTGCTGGGTGGTAGTGTTAGCTAATTCTGCCCGTCTCCTCCAAATACAGCCTCTTTGATGGCCCTCCGTCCACATAGCCCATGAGAATGCCAAATAGATTGCATTTGTATCATTTCAAAGGAGACAATCCATTGGGTTTGAATACTTCACGAGGAAAAAAAAGAACCAGAGAAATGGAGGGAAATGTGCTAGCTCACTGGAGCAAAAGGTGTACAGTTTAAATAGTTATGCAATCTCCACTGCAAACCAGAACATTCTGTACAGTTCGAAGAGACTTAATTAGCCTGAGCCAAGCAGCTGAGGTCATCTAGTTCAGAACATTTCACAGCCTGGGTTATCACATGTGACATCTATGAACAATCCTATCATAGTACTAGAGGGCCCAGACTGGGAAGTATTTAGGCTTCTTAACTCGTGAAGGGTGTGGAATGGGGAGGTTAGCTGTTTGGTTCAGACTCACGCCTGTTCACAGTTGTCACTGAGCATCTGCTGGTGTCCTAGGGAGAGGGCACTGCCTATGTGTTCTGTTGATGTGTGTGCCCTAATAAAGGGAAGCTTATGGGTGGAGAAAATACATTTAAATGACAAAAGAGTGACATCGTTCTAGCCCAAGGCTAGAAAACCAAGCAAGAATGCAAGACCCTGAAATCAAGTCCCAGTATCAATGTATGAAGTTTTCAAGAAAAGAAGCATAGAAATAAAATACAAAGCAAAAGCACATGAAGTCAGAAATGAGCACAGGGACAAGAGCCTCAGGTGCCTTCCCTCTGGAAACGTTAAATAACATCCATTTTCAAAACCATTTCTAGAATCGAGTTGCTTTTATCTCCAATCGATTTTTGATATCTTGCTCAAGCTTTAATGCTTCCTTTTTCTTAATGAACCTAATTTCCTAATTGCAGCGCTTTGCCACAAACCCAGAGCATTTAAGGGGCTAAACCAAGTATGTCACTCCCCAGAACTCTCAGATTCTTGCTCTTTTCCATTTCCATCTCCATTTAATTTCTAACAGCAATGAGCTAGCTGCAATGACAGCAATGTAAGTGGTTGTATATTTTGTCTAAAATGCCCTGAAATCATTCTAAGTTATTATGTAAATACCCAAATCTGCTCATTATGTCGTTACTGGAGGTGAGGGGGAGGGGACACCACAGTTCTCGCTGATGCTATTTCTTCAGATGAGATCATTAGAAAAGGATTAGTGGTGTAATGTCTGAAGGGCTTAAACAATAATTTGAGTCTTTCAGACATACCCAAGGTCATTTTAAATAAATTCCAGGCCTTCTTTGATGACAGCCTTCAGTTTAATTCTACCTACCTTTAATGAAATGCTAATTAGATCAATAAATTTTTAGGGCAAAACTTGACACATAGAAGACCCTCAATAAATAGTAACAATTGCCATTCTTGTATAATTTCTGGATATAAAAAGAAAAAGAAACTCCAAATATGGCCACCATGATAGACTATTGTTCCTCAGAGATCTTGGGTTTTCTTTTTCCCAAAAGTGGTTTGTAATTTTTAAAGATTAAAAAGCTAAAAGGCACAGAAATATCTAGTTATCCCTACATTTGTTTTCTGGAGATCTCCAATTCATTGAATCAGAATTATTTAGAGAGCCCTACATTTGCTGCTGTTGCTGGGTACCCACAACACAAAAATATATAACGCAGAATCCTTCCTCCAGGAGGGAGAGCTAGTAGCCTCTACGGAGGTCAGAAATTACTGAGCAGCTACCTTGCACCAGGCACTGTGCTAGCCCATGGGAATGTAGCTATAAACATGGTTTAAGTCTTTGCAAACTCCTCCTCTACCTAGTAAAGAATAAGGTGAGTTGCAAACAGATAAATGACAAAACATCATTGTCAAAGCAGAGTGATAGAGAAGTTGGAAGGTATAGCAGAATTCTCATCTAGACCAGGAGAGCTGTTGAAAACGGAGGAAAGGGTGGACATTTGAACATGAAAGATGAATAAAAACATGAGAAGTGCCAGTGCCCATGGCTGTCATTCTAGCTACTCAGGAGGCTGGGATCTGACCATTGCAGTTCAAAGCCTGCTCGGGCAGGAAACTTTGTGCCACTCTGATCTCTAATTCACTACCTACAGCTAAGAAGGGGAGCCAAGGCTGAAGTAGTAGGGTGCTAGCCTTGAGTGAAATTAAAGCCCAGAGACAGTGCCCAAACCCCAAGACAAGCAAGGAGGAAGGAAGGAAGGAAGGAAGGAAGGAAGGAAGGAAGGAAGGAAGGAAGGAAGGAAGGAAGGAAGGAAGAGGGTGTGGTAGCTCACACCTGTAATCCTCTCAGGAGGCTGAGATCTGAGGATCAAGATTCAAAGCCAGCCCAGGCATAGAAGGACCTGAGACTCTTTATCTCCAATTAACCTCTACAAGACAGGAAGTGGGGCTTGGCTCAGTAGCCTTGAGCTGAAGAGCTCAGGGACAATGCCCAGGCCCAGGGGTAGGGTGGTAGCCTTGAGCTGAAGAGCTCAGGGACAGCACTTTTTGTGGGTCAAGCCACGTGACCCACAAAAAAGCAAGAAAACAAGAGAGAGAGAGAGAGAGAGAGAGAGAGAGAGAGAGAGAGAGAGAGAGAGAGAGAGAGAGAGAGAGAGAGAGAGAGAGAGAGAGAGGAAAAGAAAGGGAGGAAGCAAACAAAGAGCACCCCAGAGAGGAGTCACTGTGTGGAGACCTGGAGCCATGAGAGGCTGTGTGCCCCAGGTGTGAGGAGTTGTCACTAGTCCTGGTGCATTGCCTCCCATGGAGCAGGGAAAATCCAACAAAAGTCTAGGCTGAACTATTAAACTGAAGCAAGTTTGGAAACAAGTCCATCTTGCAACTCTAACTAAGAACTGAAACCTTATTCTGGAATAATATGCATCAGTGGGAAACTTGAAAGCAAAGGCAAAGGTGTCCAAGTTTTTTAAAATATGAATTTCAAGAGAACAGAGTTAGAAGTTATTCTAGAAGTAAAAGAGACTAAAGGTCAGGGTAAAACCTGTCTAGAGGCCACTATAGTCATCTAGACAAGCATGATAATACTGAAAGTAAAGTCAGAGCAGCGGGACTCTGCCAAAGGCCTGAAAAATAATTATAAGAGATAAGGCAATTTGTTGGATGTGGTGGGAAAGGAAGAAATAAAAGATAGTGGAGAGAAAAGGTTAAAAGGAGATAATGGAGAAGAGAAATCAACCATAATCTAACTTGAGAAACTACTGAGAGAAAAGTGTAGGATATAGAATAGGTCTGTTTAGCGAATTTCACATTCAAGACACTTTTGCATCTCAATAGAAAGAGATTATCTAGTTGGCAATGTAAAATATAATGATCATGGTTGGTGAGATAAAAATATGGTAGTGATAAATGAAATTGTGTGTGTATCATCTGGTGAAGTTGACATTTTAGAAAAAGCCAACCAAAACCAAACAAAATATAGGAGAGAAACCCCAAAGCACCCAAAGATTTATCCAGAACCAGTACAGCTCACTGAATGAATACTTTCCACCGAAGCAACACATGGTGCTGTCCTCACTGTGCTATTGTTATCATGAGGGATGGGGAGCAAGGGGACAGGGAATGGGCTTCCACACTCACCGAATCTCTCCTCACACAGGAGCTATGGGAAGAGTGACTCCTGCCAATAGAAGCTAAAACTGTTGAGTCTCTCTGCAACTTTACTTTACCTTGATCATTGGTAGGGGGGCTTGTTTTAATATTCAGTAAGCACAAATAGATTGAAGAAAAAACTGCCAAGTTTGCAGGCAATTTTTTTTTAAGATTAAAATAGGAGACTTCAAAGAAATTTCAGGCTCCTAGACAGTTTCCAGCCTTTAAATCCAAGATACAAATTCCCTCTCTTCTCTAACACAGAGGTTTAGTATTAGAGGAGACGGTTACTGCTTAGAAAAGTAAGAGGAGTGAGGAAATTCCCATGACAGTCCAGCAAAAAAACCCACTCTCCAGCAGTTCCTTCTCTCCTGGTAACACAGCTGTATCCAAATAGGTGACTCCAGTCCTCTCTACCCAAGCTGAGGTAATTAAGACACCTATGTAAATGGTACCCATTGCAGAATGCTCCATTGAAAAAGAATTAGGCAAATGTAAAAGCCATTAGCTATGGACATAATTGAATAAGCAATGGAAAGTTTCCCCTGAAGCCCAGAGGCTAGCCTCAGGGATCCTCAGTCAGGAAGAGAGAGATACAGGCCACACTTCAGTGGTGCTGATGTGTAATTACAAAGGAGTCAGATTCCTCCACCTTACTCATTACAGCCAGTCCCTCTGGAGCACTACTGGGCAACACTTAGTTAGCAGTTAATAAGCCACTGCCTGTACGCCAGACAGCAGCAAAATTGCAGTTTTCCAACCCCTCCATTCATACCAGCCTCCAGCGACTGGTTCAGCAACACGAGAATCCTCTGTTTTCATTCACACAAACTACAGGAGTCGAATTAGGGGAATACCATACCCACCACTCTGGAAGAAGGGATTTGGCAATTTGACACAACTTAAAAACCTGCCTACCCATGGAAGATGAGAACTTTAGCGCCTCTTAACCCAGCCCAAAGCTCATGGGAAAGTATCGGCCCCAGTGCATGACCCAGACCAGATCCAGTGGAAAGTGATCCAAGGAACAGAGGTTATGGATACGCTGATCACTGTGTGTGTGTGTGTGTGTGTGTGTGTGTGTGTGTGTGTGTGTGTGTGTGTGTAATATTTGTTTGATGAAATAAGGCTAAAACTATATCTTGGACATAATAGCTCCTGGCTTTTGGCCCTTGGAAACCCCTGAGGGTACACTGCCACCCATCAGCTGGTGATGGATATTCAGGAACGAATGCCAGAACTCTTCCCTGCCTTGTCCGCTTAGCCAGGTGGATTATCATCACACTGACTTGTCTCGTGGTGATCTCAGGACAGCCAGTTCAGTTATAAGATAGCTGATCATGTGCGGAGGGTAAGCATGGATGACTCCAGGTACCAAAAATTTACAACTTGTTCTGTCTCTCAACCAAGACCCAAGAGAAGCCCCACCTCCTTTAAAATGCCTGCTCCCCTGGGGACCCGGTGCTGGTAGGAATAGGAGACTCGACTCCAAGCTGGGAACCCTGTTATGCCCTTAGGATATGAACCAGGAACAGTCCAAATGGAAGTAAGGAGAGGAATCCAAGAAGTTTGGGGAGAGGAAAGTGAAACTATTAACCATGCAGCTGTTAAGCCATGAAAGTGATAGCGAGGGGGGAAAGGAGAAGCCGTTAGAGAGCAAAGCAGGACGTGACTGGGCACAAGTCCGACCGTCAGGAATGACAACAGCTGCCCATTTTCTGTGTGTGGCTCCCAGATTTAGTATATGTCCTTACATGTCTAGTACCAGACCTGACAAGCACAGATGTCAGAGGACAATCTGGGCACCCAGGCTTGCCCTAACTCGGACAGGACAGGACTCTGCAAGAAACCCACGTCAGTTTCTGGTCTGCTTTGTAAAAAGCAGCCTGTCCCTGGATCCTGCTGTCTGGCATCGTGCCTGCATATCTAAGAAGCAACGAAATGTGGAACATCTCAAGTTGCAGGCTTCTGCATACAGAGGTTGGCCGGGTGGCCTCGGAGGCACAGCTGTCCTCTGCTGACCCACGTTTCATCTCTCCCTAATGAATTTTTCTCTTGATATCTCAAACAGATGGCTCCACAGGAGAGTACGCCTCATCCCAAATCTTACAGCATGACTCTGTACACAGAGGGAAAATGTGCGGGGTCGTTTGGGGGTTGCCTTTCATTCTTGTTTAAAAGAGGTCTGATGAATGCTGTCACATATACCACATACTCAGTACCTTTCAGAAGTAGTTAAGACTTTTTCCTGGTACTTGGATCTTGTCTTCTGGTGCTCCTGGTGTCATATGCAGGATCCTAAGTGTTGCGCCCATCCTACTGTCAGAAGCTTTACTTGAAGAGCAGGTGAGCTGTGTGTGGTTTCTTCTTCCCAGGGATCCAGGGCTACAGGATGCTTTACACTGCTCAGCCACCCCCACCACCCCCAACTGAATGTGGAAAACCTAGGACCTCTTCTATTCCCCCCACCCCACCATTATCTTTAAGTAGTTATACAAAGGGTTTCAATTCAACAAATCAATACCTCAACAAAGTCAATGCATCTTGGTGTGTTGTCCTTCCATCATTCTCCGTCATCTTTCACAACGCCACCTCTACTCTCCACGTTACCTGGTTCCATTTATGCATATGGACATGGGCTATAATGATTGTGATATTGCTGGTGTGTATTGTAGAATGACTATAATTATTTTTTCTCTCTCCAGTTGACCTCCTCATTGACTTCCCCATCTCCTGAGAACACATATATCAGCTTTCTGTTATCCATTTTGTAGTTCCAAGGAGCTACATCATTGGAATACTTCTCTGCATATACCATAAGCTACTCAATTTATTTGTGTATTTATGTCTATGATGCTTTCTTAAATGTTTATAGGTTTGATCTAGGTTCTACATATGAGAAAAGACACAAATCCTTTGTCTCTCTGAACTTATTTCACTCAACATTATTTTTTCCAGATCCATCCAATTTCTTAAATATAACATAACATTATTCTTTCTGATAGATGAATAAAATTCCATTATAAAGACCTAGATCTAGATCTATAGATCACATGGTTGTTTTGTTTTGTTTTGTTTTTTGATCCATTCATTCCTTGAAGGATATCTGGGCTTTTTCCATAATTTAGCTATGCCAGGCCTCTTTCTTGACTCTTTGACTCCTCTTTTAGGGGAAAGGAAAAAGAGCATACAACATAGCAATTCTTTAGGTGAGTGGACACACATAGAGCAATTGGTACCCTCAGAAGTACTTATTACAGTCAAGTCTTTGGGCAGTAGGAAAAGAGTTGGGTTTGATACAAAAACTATACTCTGAATCACAGAACGCCAATCATGAAGTTGGGGAGGGTGGAGGCCACTGAAGGCAAGATTCACAGACTCAGAAAAGATGGGCAACCACTTAAAAGACCACCAAATCCAATGACTCCCTATCTTGGGTTGCCTATGTGAACCACTTCAGATTTCAAGACAACCTGACTCTTAGCCCAGAGGCTGAGAACCATAGGCATGGAATTCTGGCATGAGCTTCTTTATTTTTTATTTATTTCTTTATTTAGTCCCCCGATTAGATTAGGCAGTTTGGGTTCTCAGGGGTTCTTTGATGTGCATGATGAGTTAACAACCCTTGGTCCCTTCTCCAACGTGTCCCAAACTTGACTGTGTACAAGAATAGTCCAGTGAGATTCCCCATGAAATTACTGATGATCACTCAAAATCCTCAGGGATGGATTTAAGATTCCACACTTCTGTAAATTCCCAAGCGAAGCAGATGTTGCTGTTGGTGTTTTGACCACACTGTGAGATACAGATCTCTGTCATCATGTCCTATAAACAGATGAGTCATATGCCTATTGCCATTTTATCTTCTTAACATTAAGAATAGAAAGCCAGTGTGATAGGGAGATTGGATAAGCATGACCCATGTTTTCAGTCTTGATTCTGGGATGGAATTGCTTTGGAATCTTGAACAAGTACTTAACCTCTCTGATTTCCAATTTGGTTGGGTGTTGAAGTAGAGAGGACACTAAACACATGCTTTTCTAAATGGTTAGGCTGATCAGAGATGAGAACCGTGAAATTCTTCTCTAAACTGTGAGTATACAGTTTATCATCACACTGGCTTTAGAGAGATGTCAATATTAGTTTTTAGAATGTTGGTCATTTCTGTGCACAGACGTTTCTCGAATTCTTGATCTCTTTTGACAGGTGCCTGCGTATGTGGGCACACAGGCAATCACGAGTTCTCTCCTGACAAGTTTAGATACCCATGCGTGGGTTGGTGTGGAGTATGTGTGTGTTCTTGTCCCCATGCCTGGGGTATAGGGACTTTCTCCAGAAAGCTTCAAGAGTGCAGAGCAAATGTTCAGGAGCAGTATCCAAGTTGGTAGCTTTCCTTGCTCCTTCCCACCCACTGCAGGAGCTACTCCTGGCCCAAACAAGATGGCACCGTGCCCTGGCCAGCTTCATCTTAATGGTTCCCATGGCTGTATGTCCTGGCTGGGGCATGCATTGAAGCAATATCTTATATGTAGCCTAGCTAGAGACCAAATATCCAGTCTCCTGAACCCTTTCTGGGGTTGTAGCCCCCGATTCACACCCACTTGACCCACCAACACCAATCATGCCATTGTATGTTCATTCCCCTAAGGAATGAAACCCTTGGCAAATATCTGAACCGCATTTTGGAAGGCGCTACTGAGGTTGCGCAAACACATTTGGCACATGCTCTAGGGACCAAGCAGTTCTCTGGGTTGAATCGCAGAAACAAAATGTACTTGTCCTACTTCCGAGACGGTGTCTGAGGACTTGGCTCCTTTGCCTGAGGAACTGCCTCCTCACTGATGTCATCCTGCCACGAAAAGGCAAACAGCCTTGGGTTCAGCAGTTCAGGACCAGAAGTGAGCGAAGGTAAAGATAATAAGACATCTACCCAAGCTTGACTCTTTCAGGACAGCTTGGGGATAACACATACATTCTTACAATTGAATACTTTTTCAACCTAAAAATGTCCTGGCACAGTTTGTGGGGAGGGGCAGGCAGTCCAGTTGCAAAACTTCAGGGTAAAGTTTACTGGATGCAATAGTATCTCCATGAAGTTGGAATTGACAAGGCTCCAGCTGCAGCCACATGCACCCCACGAGAGCACCAGTCTCCAGGGGCCCAGGAGGATATTCAACACCCAAGCTCAGGGATGCAATCATTTCCATGGAGCACTCATGCTCTGCCTTCAAGTCCCTGCGTAATGTCTCAGACACTCAACGACTGGACTTCCTCGGCCAAATAAAGGCGGATCCTGTTAGGCTGGAGCACATGTGTCAACTCCAGGTTATCTCTCAGCACACCAAGTACCGAGGCTGCTCAGGAGGACTCAGAAGGGTCAATGAGCAGTAGCAATGACATTAATTTGAGAGACAGAGAGAAAGAGAGAGAGAGAGAGAGAGAGAGAGAGAAGAGAGGTTGAACTACATCCTCTCCACAGTCTTATTCCATCTAATCAGATGAGAACTTCAATTTAGACCACAGAGTCCAGCCTAACCTTCATGGTCAAAGAAAAGCCCTCATGAAAGTAGTTCTGGTTGTCACAAAATCAGGCATCCACATAGGAGCAGGCTTGCATGATGAAGCCTCAGAAGACAAAGATAAGGCCCATCCTTAGTACCTCACTTGATGACTTGTACTAGGCTCCCCAATGCCTGATGGAATCTCTCCCCTTCACCTCCCAAGTAGCTGGTACTTAAAGGTGTGCAGCACCACACTCAAACCTCTGGAAAGCATATTCTAAAGCTGTAGTACCAGAGTTCCTTCACCAAACTGTGAATTAGAAGCTCGGTAGGGGACCCCGCATCGGTATTAGATAAAAGTCCCTCTAGAATTCTAATTCAGCGCTGCTCTCCTTCAACCCATTCCTTCCACCACCACCCCCCAACCCAGGAGTGAATATTTTAGCCCAAGTACTCAAGAGCTATGTGAGTAATGTCACACTGAAAATTAGAAGTGGCCCTGTGTTATACTCGTAGCTGCCCAGGTACAGTGTGTTAACTGTGGGACATAAAAGCAGGGAGTTGTTTTGCAAATGGTCAACGGGGAGGTAACTGCAACTGGGCTCTCTGGGTATGTTAGTTGAACGAATTACTTAATTGCTCTGAACCCAGCTCTTTGCCAGCTTTTTGCCAGTGTTGGCAAACCACTGGACTTGGCAAAACCCCATGTCCCTTAGTTATAACATGGGAATGGAGAATGTTTGGGGTGAAGAGGGACCGTAATAATTTCCTCCCAGAATGATGAGGTTTTGATGAAGTACTGTTCATAAAATGTCTACCACAGTGCTTGACACATAACTGTTCAGTAGTGTGGAGTGTTGATGTTATAACCATCCTTGATGTGCTAGGCCTAGTCCATAGGCCTTACGAACATAGAATCTGAAACTTTCAGAATTATAGTTTATATAGGATATAGCCAGTGATCAACAGGACATAGTCAGAGCTCATGCTATGAGGACATTGAGCAGCAAACATGCCAGGGCCTTGATGACGATAGCCCAAGCAGACATCACTTCCGAGATGATTGGTTTCAAGCCCAACCACACTTTAAAATCCATGCAGACTCTGTCATAATATCTAGCAGGCACAGAGGTAGAGAATGGAAACTCTGACCTGTCATTTCTCCAGACAAAACTGAGTAGGTCGTGAGGGAAGGGATGGGGTGTTTCCTACTCCAGGAACTCACATCCACTCTCAGGCTGCAGCACATGAGAAAATAATCAGGACTGTCTCCTCCCTCCTCATGATTTTATGTTATTAATTCAGTCAGTGCTTGTTTGCCTTAATTGTATCCCCTTTCTTTTCATGATCCCCCTGTGTTCTTCAATTAAAAAAAAAATCCCCCTTCTTTATCAGCAATGCAGGACAAGCCCTCCTCATCTTTCTCCCAAGTGATTCTTTTGAACTCTTTGCTACTGGAAGCATGGCCTACACACTAGTGATTCTGGCACCACATAGTTGTTTGTTAAAAACTGGGGAAGATAGAGTCTTACCCTTAACCTACAGAAGATGAGAACATGCATGTTAACGACATCTCTAGGTGTTACACATGTACATTTATGTTGCGACAAACTGGGTTGAGCAATTTTTTTTCCTCCCAAATTCTGCACCTTCTCCCTAGGCTTTATTGTCTTACATTGTAAACTCACTTCCAATTTCTCCATGGACCACCTACTCAAGTGAGGTATAGAGGACATGACACATACCACCAGGGTTTCTTTTTTTCAAATCCTGAAACCTTTTCCTTTAGCATATAATTGAAAGTCACATCTAATCTTTCAATAAATTTGTGATGATGCCAAAATACCCCACCTCTAATCCTGCTTTCTCAATGTCAGGATAGCCCCATGGTGTAAGCTTTAAATCCAAGTCTAATGGGACGGGGGGAGTGATGTTCCTAGGAAGGAAGGAAAAATTGGTATTTCAGCTCAAATGGGGGACAAAGCTCACTTTTCCTTCAACATTTTGTTCTCTTTAGACACTAATAGAATTAGATGAGCTTAACTTGTGGTAAGGATGCTATCTTCTTTACTTATCTACTGACTCAGATACTAATGTGTCATGGAACTAGACCTACCCAGAATTAAACTTGTACCAGCTCCCTGGGTGGACAAGTGGATACACAGAACTCATCATTATACTTGTATTTCTGCCTGCGACCCACCACCCTGGCTAAGCCACCACCATTTCTTGCTTAAATAAGCACAACAACTTCCTGTCTGGTTCTCCCCTTCCATTCTTGTCCAACTACCATTCTCCTTTCGCAGGATTACCCAGTGTTTCCCATTACCTAAGAATTTTTTTTTGCCAGTCCTGGGCTTGAGCTCAGGGCCTGAGCACTGTCCTTGGACTTTCTCAAGGCTAGAGCTCTACCACTTGAGCCTCAGCACCATTTCCGGCTATTTTCTATGTATGTGGTACCGAGGAATCGAACCCAGGTCTTCATGCATGCTAGGCAAGCACGCTACCACTAGGCCAAACTCCCAGCCCTACCTGAGAATTTTTTAAGCTTCTCTCTCTAGAACACCAGGCCAATTTTAATTTTAATTTAGTTTTAATTCAATTATAATTCTAGTTCCCCAGGCCTTCATATTTTTGGCTTTTCCACTCCCATTTCTCTTATTAGCTGTCTACTCCACCTGACTGACATATCTAAAGTACCCAAAACTCATCTCTTCTACCCTTGGTGTATTATTCTTTATCCAGAACTTCCTCCTTTAGAGACATTGTCAGGATCTGACATCACCTCAGTTCTTTTGGGCTGGTCTACACATGTCTCATTGGGTTCTCTGTACCAAAATATCAGCTCTTGCAGAACAGAGTCGCATGTGCAAGGCTCCCTCAGTATCTCTAGAATCTGGATACTGGATTGGTGCTTCTTGCAAAATGAATGATAAATGTAATTATCTTTATTTGAGCCTCCCTGTAATGCTATGACATTTAGTTCAGATATAACCCCATCTTCTGATGTGGAGCCTCAGAGTTCCTCACTCCCAAGTTTTGGGTTTCTTCAGCATAACACATTACCTGTTGTAACAACTATCATGCCCAATATGTAAGAATATCTGTAGCTCTACCTAATTGTCCTTTTCATCTTTTTAAAAAACGAATTTCCAACCTATTTCCCCATGCGTCCACAAACAATATTTTCTCTTTTCTCTCAGCTTGTCTCCCATGTTTTCGACTCTCTTCTTTTTCCTGCAATGATGGTTACCTGGGATGTTTCCTTCCCTCTTAATCTCCCACCCCATCCAACATATTGAAATCAAATCACTCTTGACACTCAGATATGCCCCTCTGTGAAAAGGCCAGACCCCCGCCCTCTATGTGAGGTTTTGTCCTCTCTACAATTCTTATAGCTGCAGTAGCTCATCCACCTACTCAAAAATAATTAAATAAGCATTTTTCCCTGCAATTCATCTCTGACCCCTGTGGTGTGTAGAAGACGGATTTCACATCAAAATTACAAAAAAATTAATAAAGCAAGGACAGTTAGTATATTGATTTAATTCACTCATTCAGTAAATATTTATCAAACACCTGCCAAGTGATAAAGAATACATCCATGAACATGAGAGTGTTGCTATCCTCTCAGAACTAGACTCGAGCCAAAGGAGAAAGATAAGAGGTGAAAACTGTGGGACGCGAGAGGGAGTTTGCACAGGATAAGGAAGATCTGAAGCATCTGATGAAGAGGCATGTGTACCCCAAAAACAGGAACTTCTCCGTCATTGCCTTGACAGATGTCAGAAGGAAACTTCGCAAGTTGGACCTGGTATTCTCAAACAAAAGTAGGTATATTCACAACTGCAAAGAACTGTGCAAGCTCATGAGAACCTGGGACTTAGCTGGGCATGGACGTGCTTACTCCTCTCTGCACAATAGCTACATGTTCTTCTAAAATGCCATTTTTCCATCCAGAAACTAGATTTCATTAGACACCATTTAAACTAGATTTTTTTTATTTCATGTCACTTAACTGATTTACAAGCAATGACAATAATTCCATCACTGAACCCTGAATGGGGAGTTTTCCAGGAGGGGAAGGGGGAGTGATGGGGCAATCGTCAATTAGGCATTGCATAAAAGGATGCGAATGTCTCATAACAGTGATGGAAGATCATATTATTGCTTTAACCATGGTGACACACCATAGAATAACAACCAACACAGTTAAAAGGTGGAAGCCATTCTGAATGCGCTTTTAAATGCAAACTGTCACGCAACACTTCTTAACACCTTTGTCAGCCACTTGCAGCTCCTCAAGTGCAAGGAGGAAAATAATTACCAGGAGAGGTATCCGACAGAACAGGTTATGAGCTTCACTGAGACATTTTCCAATATGTGATGTTTCACAGTTGTGCTTTGGAAAGCTGGGTTGTCAAATCTATAAAAATAAAAAACTGATTTATCCCATCCATAAAGACTTCTAATGGTGTCATGCTTCAGCCTCCAATTTTTTTTTTCTCTCAGCTTCTTACCTTTACTAAGGTAAAGGATTTCAAAATGTCAGCAGAATACTCTGGCAGGAGAGGGAGCAAATGGAATACAAAGCAGATGTGGGAAGGTGGGCGTCGGAAGGAATGCACACCGTGGAGGGTATCGGCCTCAAGTGAAAAGGAGAGAGGAAAGTGGGGTGGGATGTGCTCAAGGACTCACCCTCACAATAAACATCAGAGTCTCAGCCTCATACATGGGCATAAGCATATTCTGTGGCTTGAACTCAGAGGATGTGCACTGTCCTTAGCTTTTCCCACTCAAGGCTGGTCCACTGTCACTTGAACCACAGCTCCATTTCCTGATTTTCTTCTTATTGTCAGTTGAAGATACCAGTCTCATAAACTTTCCTGCCTTAACTGGCTTTGAACTATAACCCTCAGATTATAACCTTCTGATTAGCTAGGATTACAGATGTGAGCCACTGGTTCACATCTTGGATTTTCATGTGCATTCAGGAGTCAGGAACTAAGAAATTGGTTGGCAAATACGACTTCACTTGGTCCTCCCAAAATTTGGCCAAGGAGAGATTGTGATAGAAGGGCACTTGCAGATACTCAGTTCACAGGAATAGCTTTGGTGGAGCAGGATGTGAGAACACACTAACCCGGATCAAAAACATCTGTGAGGACATTCTCAGCCTCTAGGGACAGATATTCAGAAATTTATGTGAAAGATAACGAAGACTACAGATAAAACATGGACAATTTCTCTGATTTTTAGGGATGGAAAGAGAGAGTTCATAAACAAGTAAAGTGTTATACAATAGATAATAAAGGTATAAAGAAAATATAATAGGAAGGCCGGGAGTTTGGCCTAGTGGTAGAGTGCTTGCCTAGCATGCATGAAGACCCGGGTTCGATTCCTTGGTACCACATACATAGAAAAAAGCCGGAAGTGGTGCTGAGGGTCAAGTGGTAGAGCTCTAGCCTTGAGAAAGTCCAAGGACAGTGCTCAGGCCCTGAGCCCAGACCAGGACTGGCAAAAAAAACATATAATAGGAAATAAGAATTGGGAGAGCTGGGATGAAAGGTTAATAAGCTAGACTGGATTGTCACAGGAGTCTGGGTGTAATGGGAGCATGTGAAAGAGATTGGAAGGATCTGGAACACACCAGGTCAATGACACAAGAAAAAATGGTAAAAAGAACAGTAGGTGTAAAGGCATGAATGAGCGTGTGTCTTGTTGTGTTTGAAGCAAGCCGAGGACCTGGTAAAGCTGGAACTGGAAAGGAAAGGTGAGGTGGTCAGAGAAGACCTCAGAGAGACAGCAGATCATCTCTGGAAGATCCTTGCAGCTATTAAGGAGACTCTGGATCTTGGAGGCTTCTGAGCAGGAGGCAAGGAAACACTGACTTCAGCAAGTGGAGAGAATTCAAAATGGTGGAGACCTCAATAACTTACCAGAGCCCTGTAGGGCACAGAGGAACACAGAAGGTTTGAGATATAGGAAGGAGGATCAAAAAAGGGGTAGAGCAGACCTAGAGACAGAATCAAGCAATGAGACGTCCTTGGCCATTAATTTCACAGGCACAGGAAAGGCCTATGTGTTGGTCATAGTCATAAGTATAGGCAGTGGGGGCCACACATAAAGTGTTGGTCCTCCTAATGAAAGAATGTGGCACACAGAGCTCTTTTTCAATGATGAAGGTGGAAGGGAAGTAGGAGAGGCAGAATATCCAAACCACTGGAATTCCTCTACAATTGGGGCATGGTGATAGACACGAGGTTATGCAAGACATGCTTCAGGCTCTGCATACTAAGAAAAGTAGGTTACGAATCTGCTTTTCAACTTGCTGCAGCTCAAGCAAAGAGGGAATGTAATTTTTGAAGGATCCACAGAGTTATCACAATGCAGCAAGAGAAACCCATCCTAAGAACAGAGAAAAACTTCTCTCTAGGTGTTCCAGACAGAGAGGAATATTAATATAACATCAGCAACTGCATCCCAGTAAATACATCAGTGAATTCCACATGACTGGTTTTCACTGTTTCTTTAAATGTTTTTCAGTGTAGACTGATAGTGGTATAATGTGTTCAGAACTTTTAGCTTAAACCTAGGAAATGTTATATTCCATCAGATAGAATGGGTGGCACATCCTCTCAACAATCCTTTATTAACATCATCTCTCACTTACATTTTTTCTTAAGTACTGGGCCATGGTGAGTTTGAGATTATATTTGCCAACCCATTCTCTGTAATGTAGCTCTGTTCTGTCAAAAGTCAAAAGCACGAACTTGTATGCCAAAAATATGACCCTAATTTCCAATGGAAATTGGCCAAGGAAAATTTTCATTTTCTTCACTGTAAATATAATCTTAAATACAAATAAAAATGGCAATTTTGAGGCCATAGATGACAGGACATGAGCATAATAATTTGAACTTAAGTAAATATTTTAAACAAATATTACTACTTTGGCCAGAAAACAGTAACAATACAGCATTTATTAAACTGTAACTTCCTGGTGAAAACTTCCATTAACTCTGGGCTGCAAAATACAATATCAGGGGAGCTGAATGTGGTACTTTGCTGGAGGTGGGGGGAGGGAGGGGAATTGTGGGAAACAGCTATAAAGATGAAAATTCGTTTTACGATAGCCAATATGAAATCATTCTTGGGGAAAGTAATTCATTGAGAGCACTGGTTGCCATTTAGTCTAAGCTAACTTGTGGAAATGGGTTTGTGGAATACACAGAAAACGTAACCATTCACCGTGAAGCATGTGCCTGTGATTAAGCCAGACACTAGGAAAATCCATGCCTGCGCCACAGGGCCCTTCCTTAAAAACAGGTCATCAGACAAGATGCCAGACTTGGTCTGATGACAATTTCACCTTGAAGATAATCAAAGAAGCAATGAACAAATAGAGATCATGAAGAGGAGCAAATGTGGCATTTAGAGTGGCTGGATGAATGTCTTGTCATAACCCATAAGTATGGGCTCCACAAATGTAGCACTTTTCCCGGGTAGTATGATGGCCTCAGACAGTACAGTTGCAAATAGAAGGCAGGTAAATGGAGCCACTCAAACAGTTTCCAAGAACTTGCCATGTTCATGTACTTTGTATTCATGATTTGCTTCCTATTCCTAGGAGAGATATATGGTGACTCATTAGAAGTCACCACACCAAAGGGTAATGCCAAGATTCCGCCATGGTTTGTTTGGCTCTACCACTCTTTCTCGGAAAGGGTACCCTAGCCATGCAATAGAATAGTACCCAAACTGTTCCATTTTTGTGAAACCATAGTCAAGGAAATAGGTTTTCTTCTCAAGACCAGTAGTATAATGAGAAAAAGAAACTCTGCTTCCCTTTAAGTTTGTGCCTGTTTTTTCTGTCTGAGGAGGCCCCAAACTTTCTTTCTGCTAAATCTTTTTTAACATTATACACATAGAACCCATGTAAAATTCACTTTGTTACCACAGTGACTCTTTCACAGCTCCTATTGAAGATGAATTACTGGTTCTCTGGCAGTTTCTTTTTATTTATTTTTTTTGCCAGTCCTGGGGCTTGAACTCAGGGCCTGAACACTGTCCTTGGGCTTTCTCAAGGCTAGTGCTCTACCACTTGAGCCACAACACCCATTCCGGCTTTTTCTATGTATGTGGTACTGAGGAATCAAACCCAGGTCTTCATGCATGCTAGGCAAGCACTCTACCACTAGGCCAAACTCCCTGCCCTCTTTGGCAGTTTCTATTACTTATACATGGGATAAGTGTTTATGGCATAGGCTTGTGCATGAGTATGTGCACGTGCAAAGATGTACATATACATATGTGCCTGCATGTGTATGTGGGTCTCTATACAATTGTGTGCATTCCTATGTGTGTGGGGGTCATAGAAATGCCTGTTTTTCTAAATTGCCACTCAAATCAGAAGAACACACAAATGAACATTTATTATGAATACAAATCCCTTTTTTGATTTTGACATGTTGAAAGAATTTGAGGGCTTGGCTTTTATCTGCACCTATCTGCGCACAAAAGTGGTTGTGTATTGCTCTAATTTCATTTTGTTTTGATTCCTCTGAGAGGCTCAAAGGATTGTAGAAAGGTTCATTATAATTCAGCAATTAGTATGTCTGCTTGTGTCCCTCTTCTCCTGACCAGAAACACAAGGTCACTCTGCCCTGTGAAAGTCATTTTCTGCCAACATCTTACGTGCTAATTTGCTGGCATTAAAATCCAGAGGCAAGGAAGAGCAAAATGTCAGAAGTTCCAGCAGATTTCATGCAGGGGACAATTGGAGAAGGTAAGAGAAAGAAGCCTTCCAGGCAATTGCCTTTCTTTGATCCAAAAAGAGCATTCCTTCAGTTTTCATGTGGGAAAATAACAAAAAGTATACTTGAAAGACAGTGGCTTCTGAAAGACATCACACTAGAAACTATGCCAAGTTCACCTTGTCCTTTTCCTGCTTTCAAGCCTTTGCTCCAGAACCATATCTGCTTCTCTGGCTACCTTGCCAGATCCTCTCCTGGTTATTTTTAACCCTTCCAATAAAATATTTTATCTACTCAAATTCATCTATAGAAAAAAATAGCTGTCCAGTCCACTTTTTTTCATGGTTTCCTAGACCCCAATCAAAACCAGCTTCATGCCCTGTCACCAGGCCAGTTACATAGGCCTTGTTTTCAGAAGGTTTAAGAAATGATTGTCATCTAGAATTCCTAAAAACATGCTCTTTATTTATTCATGAGCCATGGAGTATTCACCAATGGCTCAATGCTTTCCTTCTGTCTCTGAAATAAGTTTCTTGTCCTATCCAAGTCCTTCCAGTGACAGCTACTGGTGAGGGAAAGTTGGAGTCAGTCTGAGTCCCATGATGACTCTGGCTTGGCAAGGTAGACACTGACTATTCTCAGCTCGCAGTGCTAAAGCAGGCTTAATCTCATACCAGTTTAACTATAGAAACCAGCGTAGATTGCAGTTCCTTGAGCATCAGCCACTACTATTGATTGGGGTGGCAAATCAGTATGAAGCAACATTAGTTTCTCAGTCTTTGTTGGGATTGCATATCTTTATTTTAGACAGAGTCCTACAAAGTACATAGCATTGTGGTCGGAAAATTGGTGTTCCCTATAAGACCTTCACATGGAAATTTAATCCCTAATGGGTTGATATTAAGAAGTGGGCCTTGCTGGACACTTACTGGTTCGTGCCTATAATCCTAGCTACTCAGAACGTTGAGATACCATATCAAGATTCAAAGCCAGCTCAAGTAGACAAATCTGACAAACTCATCTCAACGAACCAGCAGAAAATAGAAAGTGGAGCTATGGCTCAAGTGGTAGATTGCCAAACCTGAATGCAAAAATTACCAGGTACAAGCCTCCTTGAGAAAAGGTCATAATGGATAGAGCCTTCATGAATGGGAATTAACATCTTTACAAAAGAAGCTTAAGAGAGGTTGTTTTACTTCCTGCTCTGTGAGGATACATGCAAGCCACCATCTTGGAAGCAGAGAGGCCCTCTCATTGGTACCAAATCTGTGGCCAACTTGATTTTGAACTTCCCAGCCCCCAGAACCATGAACCATCACCTGTTGTCATAAATTACACAGAGAAAAAGCTTTCACTATAGGAGTCTAAATGTTCTGCCACAAGTAACTTACCCTACCTAGAATATTTATTTGTTGTTTTGTTTTGTTTAAAATATTTTATTGTTAACATAGAGGTGATGTACAGAGGAGTTACAATCACAGAAGTCAGGTAAAGTGTACGCTTCTCTCCCAACATTTCCCTCCAATTCCCACCCATGAGTTGTATAATTTTCAATATAGTGTCTAGTGAATACCACCCCTTCATCCTTTGTCCCACCTTTTCTGTGCTCCCCTTGACCCACCCAAGACAAACTATCAAACAAATCAAAAGGAAGAGATGACAAAAATAACAATAACAACAAAAATCTCATTTCCAGTTTTTAGAGTTCATTTTGAAAAATATTATTTTATATGATCATATGCACATAGCTATTGAGCCTTTGGGATCCATTCTTATGAATAATCTCCTTTGCTCTTACTATATGAATGTCTGGAGACATGTGTAACTCCTCATGTCCCAGTATTTTATATCCAGTGAAGGAAACCATGCAACTTATGCTTCTCTGGGCCTGGCTTACTTCACTTAATATATTTTTTCCAAGTGTTTCCCTTCCCTTATGAATGGTACAATATCATTCTTTCTGATGGAAGAATAGGATTCTATTTTATATGTACATTTTCTTGATCCATTCATCCATGGAGGGACATCTGGGTTGATTCCATACCTTTGCTATGGTAAACCATGCTGCAGTAAACATGGTTTGCTGGTAAATTTAGTGTCTGCCTAGAATATTTGATTCCTCATACTTTATCATACAAATTTAGTGTGGTAATCCTAGCTCTTTATTCAAGCTGCTGAGATTATTTGTAATTATAATCATGCTATCATAAATGCTATACATATGCCTTTTAAACATTTCTCTAAGTGACTGACATGAAAGGTAACAGAGCTGAAGGTGAAGTTTTATAGCACCCATTAGAAGGCTCTGACTAGGTTCACACTTTTATGAACTATTCTTGTTATCAACTCATTCATCTGACATGATGGTTTTATTATATAACTAGGTTGATATCTATTCATCTATCTCCTTTTTCCTCCCTCTACCAGCTGTCCTTCTTGGAAAAAAAGTGGCTTCAGATCCTTGAGAAAGACTGTTAGGTTGTGGAAGATGTATCTCAAAGGGACAGAGGGCATGTTTCCAATACAGTTTTCTAAGGACCTGCCACAGTTTTCTAGTAGGAAAGAACAATTCCTCCTGAACCAACACAGACTCAGCAGCACTGACCTTTTCCCACCACCCTAAGGATGTAGTCCTGAGCTGATGGAAGGCATGCTAGCATTTGGTCATGTGTCCTAGTGGTGAGGTAGAAAAAGGCATTCATTCCAAGAGTTGCACAATTCTGATCTTGTCATTCCCTTTCACCCTCATCTGTCCTAGGATGCCATGTCCATACTAATGGCCACTGGTCTTACTGAATTTTACCTCCTGGGCTCACTTGGGGCATCCAACAGCTCAAGCTGTTGGCCATAAAGTCGTACCCTTGGCAACTCATCTGGATAGGCAAGGAATCGGGGTGGCGGGGAAGGGTTCAACACAACAGTATGACCAGAAGGGATTTGTACAGAGATATAACTTTTTTTATGCGGGGGGGAGGTAGCAGGCTTGAACTCAGGGCCTGAGCCCTGTCCTTGAACTTTTTCCTCAAGGCTTTACCACATGAACCGCAGCACCACTTCTGGCTTTTTCTATGTATGTGGTACTGAGGAACCCAATCTGGGTCTTCATGCATGCTAAGCAAGCACTCTACCACTAGGTCAAACTCCTGGCCCCCAGAGACGTCACTTTCTGGAGAATGCTATTTGGCAGAACCATCTCTGCCGGTGATATCCACTGTCAAAGATTGCCCAACCTGGAATAGCAGATCTAGCTCTGTGCAATCTTTCTATGACTTGTGAGATATCTCTCATTGTCTTCATTGTTCCTCCCACAAGGAGAAAGTGGTGTGGGAGTGAGGTGAGTTTTCACCAGTGTAAATTAATCAGGAGGTGAAGAACTACATTTTTCATTTTGCTCTTCTCTTCTTGAACAAGGCTAATGAGAGCTTAACTGAAAGAATCTAGAGCCTGGAAAGATTTGGAGATGGAGAACATTAACTGACTTAAAGTGAGCCTAAGCCTTTGAACCCCTCAAATTACCATCAAAAGTACTGAAGAAGTGATAAAAAAGCCACCATGGCGGGTCTTTTACAATACTCTAGAGAATGGAGGAAATGCCAAAAGGCTAAAGATAGCAAAGGGTTTCCTGGTGCTCATAAAAGGGAGAATGGGTTCTTTACTGAGAGCTGCCAATCCATAAGCTTCTGGTTGCTTTCCTGGGAAATTCCCAAAACAATATTGACCAGATCTCCTAGGTGAGGAGCACGCCGAGATTGACAGTGACGTGCATTAAATAGTTAAGTGTTTCCTAGCTTGTTTCTTATTAAAACTGGTAACACATGAAACAAAACTGAGGGAAGTACTATGGACAGCACACCAAAGATTTAATTAGAGGGGGAAAGAGTCATAAAAATAGGCAATAATAAAGATAATCCTTTTGTTTGGGGATTGAAACAAGCATTTGCAAAATTAAAAAAAAATCATTTAATGAAGAAGAACCATTTTGAGAGATATCAATGGTTAAAATCGAAGTTGAGTTTCAATTCATTGCCTTCATGGTCAACCTAAGGGTGTAAGTAAAATACCCACCAACATGCCACTCCATTTTATGCCATATTAATTAAAGTCTTGAAACAAAGCCAAACAAAAATAGGTCAGAGTTCCAAGACATCTGGAGTCATGAGCAAGGGGGAAGTTGAGGAAAACATTCCTCAAGTGAACTGCTATAATCCGGATCCTGAATCTCTCCCAAGGCTCATGGTTAAGTGTCCTGTAACACTATAGGAGGCGGGAGAAACTTGAAGAGAGAGCAGAAGGAAGGCCATCACTGGGGCATGTGTTGAAGGGATACTTGTCCCCTTCCTGTCTTTGTCTTTTCTTCCTGACTGCCATGTTCCTGCCATATATCACCACAAGCCTAAAGGCAACAAGACCAAATGACAATTTACTGAGACCTCTGAAACCATCAGCCAGAATAAAACGTTCTTCCTCATAAGTTGTTTTTGTTATTGTTTTTCTGCCAGTCCCGGGGCTTGAACGCAGGGCCTGAGCACTGTCTTTGGGCTTTCTCAAGGCTAGAGCTCTACCACTTGAATCACACACCATTTCCAGCTTTTTTATGTATGTGGCACCAAGGAATTGAACCCGGATCTTCATGCATGCTAGGCAAGCACTCTGCTGCTAGGCCAACCTCTTGGCCTCTCATAAATTGTTTATATCAAATATTTGGTCACAGTGATAGAAAGCTGGCTAATACAATGTACACTGGCAACATGGAAACATTATGTGGAGTGGCTAGTGTCCTTATGCAACTAGCCATATATATGTATACTTATACATATATATATATATATGGAGAGAGAGAGAGAGAGAGAGAGAGAGAGAGAGAGAGAGAGAGAGAGAGAGAGAGAGAGAGAGAGAGAGAGAGAGAGAGAGAGAGAGAGAGAGAGAGGGAGATTGGGAGAGAGACAAGAGACCAGCTGAAGCGAACTAATCTCTCTCTCTCTTCTTTTCCTGATCTTCACTCCATTTCTACATTATTATCCTTTACTGTGAACTAGCATTCTCCATGTGCTCCCAGTGGTAGAGTAGGGAGACAGGAGATGGAGGATGACATGAAAGTGCAAAAGATGTGAGGAAAAGGCAAGAAATATGTTGCAGTTGAAGCCCCTCTCCCACTTCATTATGTGGCTGGGATAAGGGAAAGTTCACCCAAAGAAGGGATGATCTTTCAAGAAGGATAAAGGAGTGCTGCAAAGACAGATCTTAGTAATCTCCCTCACTTCCATAAATGCTAAACTCAACTGCATTGTAAATAAGAACACACACATGTTCACAAAGGTAAAAAAGAATTGCTTGTAAATATGTTTTTAAATAAACCTTACAACGACATAATATACATAAAAAACAAAATAATTTTCAGTATAGTTTTAAGAGTTTTGAAAATCTCTTCAACTTTTGTGATTAGTACCAAAATCAAGGTACAGAAATTCACATCACTACAAAAACTATCCTAGTGTCTATTTTCAGTAAAGACAGCAATCCTACAATCTTAATCCTGTTTTATATATTAGGCTTATCCTTTTCAGAATTTCATGTATATGAAATCATAGTTCTTTCCTGTCTTTCATAAAACCAGCAAAACATGTTAAGATTAATTTTCATTGTTCACATTAGTAATTCAACTACTTTATTTGTTGAATACAATTCTATTATATCAATATGTTGCAATTTGTTATCCATTAATCAGTAAGTGGGCCTTTGGGCTGTTTTTCCAAGGAATGATTTCCAGTAAATCTTCTATCAACATTTGTTATGGATTGAACTGTGTCCCCCAAAAGGATGTGTTGAAGTCCTAACCCCTGAGACATGGGTATATAGCATTAGAAATAATATCTTTGCAGATATATATCTCAGTGGTGATGCAGTCATTATAGTGGGCTCTGACCTAGCGGCACTATGTTAGTAGGAAGTAGAAACACAGAGGCAAAAGGAGAGATCCATAAAAGATGAAAAAAACAAAGAGATTAGAGTAATGTGTCTACAAGCCAAGGAAGGCCCAGAGTTACCCTGAACATCAGAAGTTAAGATGAATTTATGGGACAGATGATTTTGCCCTAGAATTTTTACAGAGCACATAGCCTGGCATCCTAGTCCTTGATTTCAGATTTCCAATCTCTAAAACTGTGACAAAATAGGGTTTTCTTTGGCGTTCAAAATCACCTGGTTAATTACAATTTGTTCAAATACCCCAGGAAATGAATATAGCAGTTAAGCACTTACCTATGTTATGACCACATTTTCATTTCTCTTGTGTAACTGCTTAAGTGTAGAATGGTTCGGTGTATAGGTGGTTTCATTTGACAAGAAATGGCATATCTAGTCTCCAAAGTGTAGTAAATTTGACTACCAGACTACAATTTACTATTGTAGTAAATTCAAGCTACCAGAATGCAAGAGTTTCAGTTGCTTTACCTTCTCCCAGTACTTGGATCCATCAGTCATCTTGATTTTCTTTGTGGATTGAATTGACATTGTTCTGAGGGCTGTATGTTAATTATATTTCCATATGCTTGCTAACTGTTGGTGTATCCTTTTTGTAAGGCACATCTTCAATTTTTTATTCTTTTAGATACAATGCCTTTATCATATCTATTTTTCATGGTTTCTCCCAATCTGTGGCTTGCTTTCTTTTTCTTTTTCTTTTCTTTTTTCTGGGCCAGTGCTATAGCTTGAACTCAGGGACTGAGTTAATGTCCCATAACTTTTTCACTCATGATGCTCTACCACTTGAGCCACTGTTCCACTTATCGCTTTTTGTTGGTTAATTGGAGATAAGTCTTACAGGATGGGTTAGATTGGGCAGGAAGGAAAGGGGGGAATGTTGAAAGAAATGACTGATCAAGATGCACTTTGCTTATAAACTAATTTGCTGAATGGTAACTCCTTTGTACTACTACATAAAGACAATGACTATATAATTTTTAAGAATCTCTTGAACTTTCCTGCCCAAGATGGCTTCTAACATTAATCCTCAGATCTCGGCCTCTAGAATAGCTAGGATTATAAGCATGAGCCATCAGCATCTATCTTTTTCTTTTCTGTCTTTCTTTCTTTAAAAGTAGATGTTTTCACTTTGATAAAATGATAGGCATGAGCCGCCAGCATTTGACGATTTTTAGTTAATTATTTTGTATAGAACGGTAGGCAAGTATGCAAGTTCTCCCCACTGTAAGTACCTAGTAGTTGAAATTAGTTCGGTTGATATTGTTAACAGAACTCAAGAATTGTATATGTATGGGTTTATTTCTGGATTCTCTAACTGTTCCATTGATCCTGTCATGTCTTCTAAAACCACCCTTGCAAGATTCTGAATACTTCAATGATATAGTAAATCTTAGAATCAAGTTGTGATCACCTTCAAAGCTCTGTCGAAAGGTATGTATTTGCTTGTTTATACCTCTGTTTATCTTAGAGTAGGTAACTAGCACAGATGAAGGGTTTTTCATCGAAAAGTATATCTTCCTGCTATTTGTAGCTCCTCATCTCTCGGATCTCCTCAGAAGAGAACAGTTCTTAAAGTATCTTATAATTTCCTTTTTCAGAGATTATAATTAATTTTTTTTAAAAAATTGAGTCAGACTGAATTGAATCAGGCCTGTTATTTACATATGTTTTAGAGAAGAAAAAAACAATGACATAATTTAATTTTTCTTATCAGTTCCATTAAGTATGCTTGTCTCAAGTAAGGCCAGTAGATACTGGGAAGATTCAACCTTTCCTAATAATGATGTGCTTAATTTTATCTCCCAATAAAACAGGGGCAGAGACAGTTGTATGAATCATCTAGTTGCCTTAATTCTGTTAGGGTTGCTTAAATCTGCTGTTTATTTTTAGTTTAATTGCAGCATAATTAAATAAGAACAAGTCATCAGAGTTTGGTGATCCTAACAAACTGATCTTCAAGATAGCCTTGGAAGCTTAGTTAGAGATCATCTAAGCAGTGATTCAAGTGTCACCCGCCTCAAAGACCAAGCTATTTTTAAGATACAATTTCATGGTTAGAATTCAATTCAAGGAACACTTATTAGCTGTCAAACAAATATAAATCTTGTACTAGATCATGTGAGCTAGTACAAAGATAAACCAAATCCTACCAATGCCCTCTAGGAATTTACAATCTAGAAGGGAGGCAGCCTAACTCTAAAACTAAGATTCTAATGGAAGGCTATGCAAATAAGAACTTGAGGCCAGCATATGCCAGAAATTAGATCATGGTACCATATAGGTTGTTTTTTTTTTTTTACTGAATTTAATAAAATTCATAGCTCTCTAGATTTGTATTTTCATTCTCATTAAGAGAAATAATTTCATTTCTAAGCTGGGTCACTGGTTCTTCAGGAAATGAACATGAAGGAAAGTGGTGCTAAAAACTGGGAACTGATATTGTTTAATTCCTAAATTTGGCTTATCAATCACATTTAATGACTCTTCTGAGAAGAGCAAGTTTAAGTCACAAAGTTCTCTACCCACAAAATGGACTCATGGAGTTGCTTTCTTTGGAGGAAGAGAAACAGGCAGAAACTGCTGCCAAGCATAAGCACATAGAGAGAAGAGATAGTGAATAGTCCTGGCTTCCGCATAGCGTTGGTGTTTCCTCTAGATTCTTCCAAAACCAGGAAGCCTGAACACAAACAGAAAAAACAGAAATGCATCTCAGAGCTGATTCCAAAAAGAAACAATATATTATTTATTGGTTGTGGATAAAGGATACAGTTGGTATGCTCCAATTACCCAGAATTAATGTGTGCTATGAAGACTCTATCATTGGTATGTGTTTAAAGAAGTATTTTCTACCAAAATTCCTTGCAACTGGGAGGGAAAGTCACTTGGTGTATTACATGAAAGATGAGAGAGAATAGATTTTATTAAACTTCCCTGAGTATATTCATGACCAGTTCCAAGTACATTTGCCATGTGTGGTAACGATGGGAGTGCCATCCATTACTGAAAACTGTAGTAAGTCTGTTAGGAAGTTCAGAAAGACCAGACGATCAATTGACTAATAATGATTTTTTTTACAGATATGACCATTGTCTAAGTTAATAAGAAACCAGTGACTGCCAGGGTCACACAGCTATAAAATGTAAGTCAATACCAGGCGTGGTGGCTCATGCCTGTAATCCCAGCTACTTAGGAGGCTGAGATCTGAGGATCAAGGTTCAAAACAATTCCAGGCACAAAAGGACTTGAGACTTTTATCTCCAACTAACCTCTAGAAAACAGGAAGTGGGGCTTGGCTCCAGGGTAGGGCAGTAGCTTTGAGCTGAAGAGCTCAAGGACAGTGCCCAGGCCCAAGGGTAGTCAAAATATTCTTCTGCTCCTACAATCAGTTGGTTATTGTATCTGTGCCAGTTACTTACCCTTAGCAGAAAATAACAGAAAATGAAAATTCATCATTAAGTGATTGAAACAAATAGCTTAAGGAATCCAACTATTTGGTTCAAATGGTATTAGCTCTCTGCTCAAAACCACTGAAGACCAAAGATCTATCTTTTCCTTGTACCACCATGAGTAATCTTAACATATTAACTCTTTTTTTTTTTTGCAGTACTTGTATTTGAACTCACAATCTTGTGCTTGCTTGGCAGATAACCACATCCTTAGTCCTTTTTTTCTTTTAGTTATTTTTCCTTCACAGACACATAGCTAGTGGCATATGCCACCATGCCCACATTATTTGCTGAGATGTGATCTCACTAACTTTTTGCCACACTGGCCTCAAACTGTGATCCTCTTCCTCCTATGTATCTGGAGCAATACGCTTCCCCCACCATGCCCATCCATTGATTTTTCATCTTCATTATTGCCACTGCTTAGTCACAAATTTGTTTCAAAGGATCCAGTTAACTTATCAACAAATAAGACAAAAACAAGGTGGGGGTGGAGAGGAAGGAACCAGATCAACTATCCTCTTTATTAGGGAAAGCAAAAGTTTTTCCAAAAGCTAATACGACTACCCCCTCATTGGCTATTACTGGGTTATTACCACTCTAGCTGCAAAGGAATCTGAGTAAGTGAGCATTTGCCTAATTCTTTGTTATAGAAGGCAGAAAGGTGAAAAATAGTTGAGAACAGTTATGAAGTTAACCATGCTATGGCTTCCACCATAGTATATAATTAAACTATTATATTTCCTTAGGCTTCAATTTTCACAACACCTAGAAACAATTAAAAAGCACTGTAATTATAACTAAATCAAAATAAAGAGAAGTTCAGCAATGTCTGAATATAGAACAAAATGGGCCAATTAGCTCTATCTTTGGCTTAGTTGGAACTCTCACCCATTTCTGCATGTAAAGATAACCTGGATAAGTCAGAGCAGCAGGGGGCCTTGTTTGCTTTGCAGCTGGAAATCAAAAGCCTGAAATAACACAGTACCACATGGAGGGATGAGCTTCCTCTCATCACCAAACCACCCATCTCACTTCAAAGCCTCATGTATTGAACTATAAGCCTTTGAAGCTCTTTGGTTCCCAACTATTCCCAGCAAGTCTCTGATTTTCATGTGTTCAAAGTACTGACACATATTCAGCAGCAAACTTGTTGCAGGTTGGTTGTAGGGTGTTTTATACTTGTAGTGGTGGTGGTGGTGGAGGTGGTGTTAGTGGTGGTGATGGTGATGGTGGTGGTGATGGTCGTTTAAGCCAATATTTGGGGGGAATCATTGCACCATACTCAACAAGAGTTACTATCCATTACTTTGCACCTCCTGGGGTCTTTACTCTAATAACAAGTGAGTTGACTTTGTTACAGGAATGATGAGGCAAGCAAATAGTAGATATAACTATGAAAGATAAGTTATCTGCATTCCTTTTATTCTTTTAAATCTAGAATGCTAACCATGACTCTATGAGAACACACATGGGTATTAAAAGTTTCTGAGAAAAACTCAGACAGGACAGACTTAGAAGTAATACAGTGAAAATAGAACACAGTCTATGGAGTAGTATCAAAACCTGGAAGTAGGTGGGTGGGTGAATGGGTAGATGATGGATAGTGTATCCATGGATGAAGGGAAAGAAGGAAACGAGAGAATAAAGAAGGAAGAAGAAAGAGGAAAAGAGAGCATAAAGAAGGAAAACATCAAGAAAGAATCTGAACTTACAGTTTGATTTGGCAACAAGACAGAACAAGAAGTAACTGTTGTTATTTGGATTTAGGAAATTTCGGCTTAGAAATCCTAAATCAAGCATAACACGGTAGTTTACATTTATAAACCTAGCTATTTAAGAGACAGATATCAGGATAATTAGACCTAAAAATATAACTCCAATGGTAGAATTACCTGCTTGGCAATCAGGAAGCCCTAAGTTCATACTCGAGAAACACCAAAAGAGATAGAGAAGGTCACAGTTCTACTCCAGCCCAGGTTTAAAAAAAAAAAACAACAGTTTTTAAAACTTCATCTCCATGGAATACTCTGGCATGGTGGTTCACACCTGTCATTCCAGCTAGAGAAGAAATAATAAAATAGGAAGATCACAGTCCAGACACACTCCCAGGAGAAAGAGAAACAAATGGCTGGAAGTGTGGCTTAGAATATCAACTTGTAAACATGAGGTTCTGAATTCAAATTCTCAAATGCCCCCTCAAATAATAATCTCACAGCATTTGTTTTGTTTCTTCTTTTCCCATTCTCCCATAGCCTTAGTAACTCATCCGTGCACAAGGAGATTCCAATCACTCCTACAGTCATTTTTAGCTTTTTCTCTGAACAAGGTAGCTTTACTCTACATGCCAAAAAGAAACAATCATTTCTTAACAATCCCATCATTTCATACTAGTTTGCCACAATAGGGATAAACATTACAAGAAGAAAATCTGGAAAAAATATTAATTTCCATGTGAATTTCCTTTCAATTTAAATGAGAACCACAGTTTGTATTATACTTAGTGCCAAATAAAATTTTAGGGACATCTACAAGTGGTTCTTTCCAAAGAGCCTCAAGATACAATCATACTGGACAATTAAAGGGCATCATTCACACGCTTGGACTGTAATGACTATAAAAGAAGAAGAACTGGGATCGCTAATAAACTTGACTGCAGTAATCAGCTGAGACAATAGGACTGTAAATAATACTTGCTGTATCAGTCTGCTTTGCCAGGAACATCTTGTTCTCTTGAGATTTCTCCACATGGGCACCAAAATCAGCATAGTAATCTAATGGTGAAGTAGAAGAACACAAACTCAGTGTCAGAAAGACAAGATCCACAATGACCTTGTGACCCGGGGTCAATGACTCAACTTCCTGTGTCACAGAACATTCATTTGGAAAATGGAAATGGTAACAAACACACCTCAAAGGATAGTAGATAACAGTATTAGATGGGGAGAAAAAACATTTACTGTATAAAATATCTGGTACCCAGCAAATATTCAAATGTATGAGAATTGTCTTTCCATCCATGAGGGATGTAAGGACTCACTTGCCCCCAGAAGATTCTGCTTTGTATGAAAACATACAGCTGTGGAATGATGTGGCCATAATGGTGGGCCTCTTCTCCTATCAGTTCTCCAGCAGTGATAATGTACCTCCTGTAAGGTGATTAGCCAGAATTGAGAATCTTAGCACTGCATCTAATTGAATCAATTCAGCCCCAAAGGAGGTCTACACATGAGAACACCATACTTGAAGCCACAGGGTAAGAATGTATACTCTGAGCTAGGCACCAGTGGCTTCTACCTATAACCCTAGCTATTCAGGAGAATGAGATCTGAAAGTCACAGTTTGAAGCCAGCACAGACAGAAAACTCTGTGAGATTCTTATCTCCAATTAACTACCAAAGAGTGAGAAGTGAACTGGCTCAAGTGGTAGAATGCTAGAAGGCTAGCCTTGAGGGGAGGGAAAAAAAAATGCTCAGAGACAACACCCAGGCCATGAGTTCAAGCTACAGGACCAGCACAAATATCACTCTTCCCCCAAATTCATTTTTATAAATGGAAGAGCACAAATCACATTGATTCTTTTATATTGCGCCTATGGCTTCTTTAATACTACAACAGTTGTAATGGAGACCGCATGGCCTGTAAGCTTAGCATAATTACTACCTGGCTCTTCTTGGAAAAAGTTTGCTGAGTCCTGTTTTCAACACCCAAGTTAAAACCACAGTCATGAGTTCCATTTATCTCTAGAGAACATTTTACAATCCCAGCATTGTGGTAAGCTTGGAATCATTTGTATGTAAAATAGACATCATTTACGGGCCAGAGCCCTATGGTCTTATAAAAAGACTGGAACGTGTGAAGCTAGGTGGCAAATGATAAAGGAACCGTTACATAACAAAGGCCACAGATGATAGGAGAATTCCATGCTGAGGGTATTCAAGATAAGCCTGGGTGTCTTTCTAAACTGGGCAGGAGAATAGAAACTATGTATATGGGGAAAAAAGGTAGAAGTTTTCAGGAAGTAAGAGTGAAGAGGAAAGTAAAAAAAAAAAATCAACGGCATGATAAGTAGTAAATAAATAAGGCCTTCTTTAGGATGTCAAGAGAAAATGTACTGGCTAGGGGTACAAAGCGGTTAGAATGCGCAACCCAGCTGTGGGAGCAGTTGGGGAGATCTAGGCCTGGAAAGGTTGGATTTGACTTTAGCTAAGAGCAAAAGAGATTCCAGAATTTCTTGTTGAGGAGCCTGATAGCATGGTGGCTTCAGCAATAGAAAAGGAAGCCAATTCCACAGGAAACATTTATGTACCCTTTGGCTTTCTTTCAGATATGTAATATTGGGATAGAGAGGTGGGGTCTACCTCAGTTTGAACTTTTTTTTTTTTTGGCCAGTCCTAGGCTTGAGCTCAGGGCTTGAGCACTGTCCTTGGACTTTCTCAAGGCTAAGAGCTCTACCACTTGAGCTTCAGCACCACTTCTGCCTTTTTTCTTCTATGTATGTGGTACCGAGGAATTCATTCAAGGTCTTCATGCATGCTAGGCAAGCACTCTACCACTAGGCCAAACTCCTAACCCCTCAGTTTGAGCATTTTAAGAACCTCTTCAATGGTGAAATGACACAGGAGATTGAGTGGTAGGATAACATTGCCAGGTATGTAGGGAATGTGCAAGATTTGAAGCAGATAACATACTCCATCTGGAGGGAGATGAGAGCTTGGCACTACTATAGAAAGAACATGAAGTACTTCAGCCAAGCACCAACTAAGGGTCAGAACAGACACAAGGAGGAGCAGAGCTGGAGAGAATGAGGGAACTCTGCTCACGGGGAACTTGTTTGCCCAGGTTCAAGAAACAGAAGTTCTCCTCGAAGTCTGAATGAAAGAATGCTGAGGATTTTCAATTCACTCAGATGGAAGCACAGATTCAAAGATGGAACTTGTCACCATCACCTGAATAAAGAAACGAAGAACTGAAATATGGGGTGGCCTAAAGTGGGTGAGGAAAGAGCCATGATATCTAGGGGGAACAGAACTAAAGGCTTTGGGTGACTACTGGGATTTTTCTGTCTCCTGAGCTGGATAATAGAGAACAGTAAAACCTTTCTAAATTGAATGTGTAGGGGGAAGTGCGTGGTTCAGAGGGCAAGGGAGAGAAAAAGTGAATGCAGATTGGAGCAGGCTTTGTGCAAAAACACATGTGGCCATCGGGCAAAAATACAAGTCTGAAATTCAGGAGATAGGCTGGACAGAGGGCGGCAGAGATTCCAACCTAGGAAGAATCAACATTGTTATGACCTCATGTACTCCCTACAACCACCTGAGGTGACAGTGCCAGCCTCATTAAATAGACAAGCAAATCAAGGCTTGTCCACTCACCTCGTTCGAGAGCTTACATTTACTTCTTGCTCCTTCTGAATGCAAAGCTCACACTCTTTCTATTACACCATATTGTCTTCCAAATCAGGAGCCTTATGCCTCCCAGCTAGGCATCTTTCCATTTGCCCAATCTGTTCTTCACCAGATACAAGATGTTCAAGTAAATCCACCAGAATGGTTACACGGAGAAGCACATCTTTTTTAAAATCACTAAAAATGTCTTCCAGATTTCCCGAGGAGTCTAGTTTCAGAAACAATGTTCTACCTTGTCTCTTGATGACAAGAAACCTTGACATGCTTAATAACTAACCCATAAAGAGAAACATGGGGCCACCCCAAACCCAGTCAGTATCCCAAAGGAAACCTTCATCATTGTACTCTCTGAGTTTATATCATGAACTCACAACTCTGGGCAAAGGAGAATCCCACAGTTCTCACACAAGGCCTCAGGATTCAGGACAATAACTAGACCACAGTTTTACAAAAAATGACCAACACCCTAAGCTAAAGGATAAACTTTGCTCCAGATGATGAGCTGCTACTTTTATTAGTATATACAGAAGGACATAAGCACTCATCTCCCAGATCAAATAGAGAAGAAAGGACATGGACAAGTTGACAGTTAGGAAAGGGACCCACTTGAAATCACAGATGGCTTATGGTAACAAGGAAACAAGCAGCAACCAGCACCCCTACTCTTCCAGTGTCTGTACACAGCTGTCTAGATATTAGGCAGAACACCAGACTCATTCTCCAGGCAATAACTCTAAGTAGGTCCAAGATTCATAGTGACCCAAGGTTCAAATAGCTATCATATTCCAAGGTGAAAGTGTTTATGTTCAATTAAAAACACTTTCATGCCACTGTGACACAGTAACCTTAACTATGTACTGAGTTCTTGGCCCCTCTCCACCCCTCCTGTCTTCAAACAGCTCATTGCAAGAAGCCTCCATTTGGCTCCATTGAATCCAGGGCAATCCATTCATAAGCATCCTGGAAGTCACAGGCCTGAAAGAGATCCTTGACTCTCAGCAGACGCATGGCATTGGCCAGAGCTGTTGGAAGAGGACTCACCCACAGCGTGGGACTGACTCTTGGATGGCCAGCCGTCTAGAAGTCACCAAAAGGTCCAGAGAGCAAGGCATCTCTTAGTCTGAATGTAGTCAAAGTCAGAGAATGCAGTGGCTGTTGTAATTTGCTCGGGGGGGGGGGGGGTTGTGAGTGCCATCACATCACCAGATTCTTTGGATTTGACTGTATGACCCCAGCTGTTATGTGTGTTATTTGCAGACATCATTCCCAAACCTGCCCATGATCCAAGTTCCTCTAAAAATTCAAATCATGGAAACTCTACCAAGGAGAAAGAGAAGGAGAAAGAGAAGGAGGAGGAGAAGGAGGAGGAGGAGGAGGAGAAGGAGGAGGAGGAAAGGAGGAGGAAGAGGAAAGGAGGAGGAGGAGGAGGAGAAGGAGGAGGAGGAGGAAGAGGAAAGGAGGAGGAGGAGGAGGAGGAAAGGAGGAGGAGGAGGAGGAGGAAAGGAGGAGGAGGAAGAGAGAAGGAGAAGGAGGAGGAGAGAAGGAGGATGAAGAGGAAGAAACAGCAGCAGCAGCTGCTGCTAAAGGAGGTCTTTTACTGATGGTCTTACAAAATTGACAGGAAGCTTTATTAAAACTGAGTTTCTGATCTGCAGTGAGAATTATTTATTTTGTTAGCTATTCTTAGACAATCCTAGCCCGGCTCTCTTACGTCCCTCCCTCCCCCCTAGAACTAGCCAGTATTGCTAAGATGCTGATTTCTGTATATTTCCAGATGGCTGTAGCTAGGACATCATTTCTTGTCAGAGAAATAGTCTTTTGGTCCAGAGGAAAGCAATGGCCCTCAGCTCTCTGTCCCTCCATTGCTGCCTTCCTTTCGCAGATATTCATGGAGTACTCACAGTTTTCTGTGCCCTGCATGGGATAAAACAGTGTCCCCCAGACACAAAGGAACCTTTGGTTTCAAGGAGTTTATTCTGTATAGCTGAGTTTGCTCAGGAGGCTGGGCTCTTACCTGAGTGCTATGGCCACAGGGTCTGTTACAAAGACCTTTGGCAGAAGCAGCCTCTTCCTGTGAGTGTCAGAACCTAATGAGGATGTCTAATTGCCCGAAATCTGGATGGCAGATCAATGGCAAGACGTGGGAGAGCATCTCAGGGTGTTCTTGCTTGATCCCTTCCCAGGACTCCTCTTCTACTGTCTTATGTACCTGTCTCCATTGGATGCCTCACAAGTTCCAAACCAGTTCCCTCTAAGCACATTCTCTGCACCAAGCCATGTGCTAAGAGCTGTGTGCTCTTAATCCTCTTAACAACTATTATCATCTACTTTGTACAGATGAGAAAAAATAGCTTAAATGGATTAAGTAACAAATCCAAGCTCACCGAGGTAGGTGGTAGAGCCAGGATTCAACCCTAAACTGTTTCCCAGGACTCCCACAGATTGAAATGAGTACAACATGGCTGTGAGAGACCACAGTGTGACAGTCAGAAGAAAAATTTTCCATCTATGGCTGGGAACAGAATTTGCTTGCATCCAAAACCAAATCTAAGTGTGGTCTTAGGACTATGATGGCAAGAAGGAGTCATGTATAAAATGAGCCATTTGGGGGCCCAGGTGTCCATTTTTAAATGCTAACAATATTCCAGATATTGGGGAAGACCCTAATGGGATCAAGATACACACAAGGTATTTCTTCATCCCTTGTGGCTCTCAGAGTGGTCTACAGGCCCTGCAGGGCGTCTCTCTCTCTCTCTCTCTCTCTCTCTCTCTCTCTCTCTCTCTCTCTCTCTCTCTTTCACTTTCTCTCTCTTTGCATGTCTCTCTGTCTCTATTCCTGTCTCTCATTATTTCTGTGTCTCTGTTTTTCGTTATGTGTCTCTCAGTTTCTGTCTCTCATTTGTGTCTCTCTCTGTCTTTGCTCCTGTCGCTCATTGTTTCTGTGTCTCTGTGTCTCATAGCTCTCTCTGTCACACACACACACACACACACACACACACACACACACATACACACACTATTTCAGTGCAACACGTAGACTAAGCCTTACTTGGAGACATACAGGCCCTATTGCATAGATAGGAAGAGACTTGCCCAGGAAGACTTACCCAACCCAGTTCTGTGTCTTTCCCATCCCCAAAGTCCTAGTATATGCCTGCGCTCCTCTTGAGATAGGCTTTGTTCTTTGAATTAAAGACCACTCCAAACAACACTGCAATTATTAGAGCAGCCTCTTATGGAGCAAGTCTCACAGGTTCCGTACTTTCTACAACCCAAAGCCAAGAGGACAGACTCGGATTCCTTCAACAGTGAAGCAGAAATTGGAGAGGAAGTTGGGCATGAGAAGCCTCTTTGTGAAAGGCTTCTTTGAAAAGGCATGCACCGATGAGTTAGAATCTGGGACTGAGTCCAGGTGGAAGTCTTGCTTGGCATTCCTAATGCATTCTTTCTGTTATGAAAATAATATAGGGAACCAAGTGGCTTGTTGCTTCTCTGTGTGGAGTCAATTTAGCTCATGCTGTGTGACCATTATAACCTGACCTCAAGTGGTGCTGGTTTAAAAATCTTTTCATTCTGGGTGCATTTCTATTCCAACACAACAACCCCAGGCCTGTTGCTTAAACTATTTCTTCAAGCAAAGAGTAACTCAGAAGTAAGCGTCTTGCCAGAAATGATGTAACTCATCAGCTACCCAATATCTTACTGCCCTGCCCTGCCCACGGCCCCACCCACAGACAGCATTCTGATCCACTCTCCTGGTCTATCTCCTCTCTCTCTCCAGGCACAGGCCTCCCTTTGTAATAGGAGAAAGGTGTTTCCAGGTGACTGGATGCTCTTGGCACTTTCTCCTTTTAGCTAGGCGTCCTGCCCTGCCTCCCAGCTGAATTGTGAGCCATCCACACTTAGGGCAAATCCTTCACTAATGACCAACAATGGGAGCTGGGGCTGGGTCCCTGGCAGCACAGTGCACCTAGATCTGCCATCCCAAAGCCATTTCGACATTTCCCTTGCCTGCATATGCTTCTGATGAAATATGGAGAGATGACAGTGTTTTCCATGATGTAGCCAAGAGGAATACATATAAAGGACTTTTTTTTAATCCAGGAACTCTCATCTTCCCGTCTGTGTTCCAAAAATAACCTGCTGAGAGCCTGGCATTGGGGGCTCCTGACTGTCATCCTAATTACTCAAGAAGGTGAGAGCCAAGGATCAAGGTTCAAAGCTAGCCCAGGCAGGAAAGTCTGAGAAACTCTGATCTCTAATTAACTACCCAAAATCCAGGAGTAGAGCAGTGGTTCAAGTGGTAGAGCACCAGCCTTGAGCAAAAAAAGCTCAGGGACAGCCACCAGATCATGAGTTCAAGTCCTGGGACAAGCACACCGCCCCCCCACCAACGCACACCCCACAAACCTATTCAGGCTTTAAATATCTGGAGCAATGGTAACCATTGCCACCTCTGGGAACCAGTAAGGCAGCCCTTTATGAAATCTGCCAACCTAGTAATGTACAAAGAACCCTTAACACTCTGAGCAGCACAGCACCACAGCCCTCTGAGACCAGTCTTTCCCTAGATCTTCCCTCTGCTCTACTGAGGGCTTTCTATTTTCTGAGGCTCAGAACAGATGAAAAAGCAATTGTAGCATTTACAGCATCCACACAGAACAGCCAGTTGTCATGATCTCTGAAGAGGAAGGAAATAAAACAGGGTTTTATTTTTAAGTAGCCCTGGAGATTTCAATGATTGCATTAAAATTTTAATCACAAACTCCTTAAGTTAGAAGAAGGCAGAGAAAAGAAGAAGAAGAACAAGATTTAAAAAAAAAATCCACAAAGGACTCATTGTATAAGAGAGTTTTACCATTTGGAGTTCTTTTATAAATTTGTGTCAGATCACAATTTGCTGTCTGGGAAATGTAAATTAGTTATTAATGAGCCAAAATTCTAACATCAAAGCCTGTGCATCCACATGCCAGGGAGAAACAAAGAGCTTTCACAGTCTATCAGTTACCCCGCGTGCTGGTCTGAACACAGCATTCATTAGGGCAGCCTTATTAAGGAGATCACTTTCCCAGATGGAATGGCACCAGGTACCTGAAGCCTTCTCATCACCTTTACCTGAGCACTGCATGCTGTCAGGATTCCAGGCATATGTGCGCTGTGTGTGTGTGTGTGTGTGTGTGTGTGTGTGTGTGTGTGTGTGTGTCCAAAGTTGACTTTGAGCAAGCAGAATGGCAGAATGGATGCCTCTTTTCTTCCCAGGTCACCCAGCCAACCACTTTCAAAGTGCATTTCATGTTTGCGCTATGACCTGACCCATCTGACATGAGAGACTCTGGTCTGTGTTTGAAGTCTTCTCATATAGTACCCCCTTCTCTTCTCTGCCACCAGATCAAAGCCTAGATACAAAGTACACACGTGGAGATAAAGATGAGCAGTTGCTGTTGAATGCGTGGAAATGGGAATAAGGGTCATTCATGAAACACAGGTCCTCTGGGCATTTGGGAAGAAGTCATCTACACTTTGCTTCCACCGATTCTGTGGGGCTCCTGTCAGGCAGTTCAAGTGGACCTAGACCATGCCATTGAATGTTGAACACAGAATGGTGACCCAAAGAGACAGACCTTGCTCTCACCCAGCTCACCACCTCATAGAAGACAGGCACTAAGGAACTGGGGAAGTCACTCTGCAGACAGTGCTGGGGATCGGGAAGGAAATTCCCCCCAAGCTTAAGAACCAAAGGACTAAAGGGATGGGAAAGCAATCACATAGCTGAATAAAGGAGATGACACTAAGTAGAGAAACCAAAAGTACAGACAAGCCAGAGGTTAAGGCTGCCAGCATCCCATAAAGAGTTAGGAACCGAGAGCCCAGAGGTCGATCTAACCTCGCCCTGTTCAAATTCCTCCCTTCCCTAGAGCAGGCCCTTGACCTCCATCTCCGGGCGTGGCCGGATTAATCTCTCTGGCTCTCCTAAGCCAGTAGAAGTTGGATGCATGCTAGATTTCCCAGGACAGGTGTGAAAGTACAGGTGATTCACCATTAATCATACCTGTACAGTGTGCTCCCACCCAAGGACAGTCATGGCTCTGCAATGTCTGTACCGTGAGCTAAGAATGCTCCACTGAGAATGCTCACAGATCGCTGACTCCTTTGCCTATGTGCAGCGTGGGGCTACACTTGTTCCTATTGCCTAGTCTGAGCCATCCCTGTTCTCAGAGTTTGACTGAACAACTCTTAACCTTACAGATGGTCCCTGATGAGCCACCTGCCTCCAAAGACTCCTATAATTCCAATCCTACTTCCCTAGAACACCTTATACCCACCTGAGTCGCCACCTACCCCAAAGTCTCCCAAGATGACTCAAATTCCCCACCCCAACAAGCAGCTCAAATTTCTAAAGGAGAGATGGAAAAGAGGGCTAGGAGTAAGAACAATGGGAACAAAATCGGGAAGAGGATCTTTTGGAGTGAGGATAAGGCTTGAGGAGTTTTGTGGAGACAGACTGAAGGCCTCTCCTCTGTTGCGGGTCTTAGGCCTTGTCTTTCTCACTGCCCCATCTCTGCTCCAGAACCTGCTCACACAACTCTGTCCTCAACCACGTCAAGACTGTTCAGTTCCTCCAACAAGCTGAGTCTTTTTCCCCTGTAGAACTTCAAAACTACTATTTTCTAGGCCCAGAGTTTACATTGCTGTCTCTCACGCCCCCTCCCCACCTTTCCACACATGGTTAACCCGTTTTTTTCACCCCTCCCCTGGGCAGGGCTGTTCTCCACAAGTTCATGCTAACTGTGCTCTATGATGGAGCCCAGTCTACCCACCCCATGTCTCCCTAACTTTCTTCATGGTGGCACAGGAGGTCTTCATTCTGAATTTTAACCTCAAAATTGTTCATGTGCAAGTCTCAGCTGAACTATAAGCTTAAGAAATCCGGAATTGTTGTGTTGTTTGTTTTCTTTCTTCTTCCGTCCCTCTCTTTCTCCTTTCTCTCTCTTTCCTTTCAATTTTTTATTTAGTTTATTTTTAGGATTTTTTTTTGGCATGGTACTGGGAGTTGAACTTAGATTCTCATGCTTACTAGGTAAGCACTCTGAACCATTTTGAAAGAGAAGACAGGCTCCATTTCTTACTCACCAAAGATCTGTGAACATCTTTTGCACAAGTGTTTTGCAAAACACATACTAAGACTTGCCTTTGACTATCTATGTTGGACTCTCATTGCTTAAGTCTCTCAGATATCAAGAATTTGCCAAATTCCACATGTAAGGTGTTTTTTTTTCAGTAGATAGTAGTTGTATGTGAGTGGCTTCATTGTGATAGTTCTATACATGTATATAAAGGCTTTATTCACACTCATTCCTTCTACTACATGTGGTATTTATCTTTCTGTGTCTGACTTTTTTCAATTAAAATGATCTCCAGTTTCATCCTGTCAGTGCAAATGACATCTTTCATTCTTCTTTCTGAACAAGTAATACTTCTGTACATATGTGTGTGTGTGTGTGACATTTTCTTTGTTCATTCATCTGTTAATGGACACTTAGGCTGATTCTATCACTTAGCAATTGTGAATAAGGCCTCAACAAACCTGAGTGTCCCATGCATCTTTTTGTCTCACTAAACATTGGCTTTCCCAATGCTTACAGGAAAATGGAATTATAGGGCCTCCAATAAGAAATAGTCTCCCCTCTTCTACTCTGTTATCTCTCCCTTTCTGATCCTTCCTATCTCTCTGGTTCCCTCTTCTCTATCTTTCTTCTGTCCCTCCTTCTGTTACCTCTCATTTTTTCTTAGAACTTCCATTCCTCTCCTCCCAATCTCTGACTTCCTTTGTGCCTATACACTTGTCTGTAGGCATTGCCCCTAAACCTTCCTGAACACTGCACCCAACAATACATACTAAGCTCTCTCCTTTTGTGGACCCTTTCCATACTTCACCTCTGCTGAGCACCCTCCAAAAGAGCCTAGGAACTTCTTGGCTTCTTGAGAGCTGTGCCTTTTCTTCCCTCTTCCTCTCTCACTGCCTTGAATCTTTGGGTTCCTCTAGAGGTGGGTGTTTCTGAAGGTTCCACCCTCAGCTACCTCCTTATCCCTCCCTCATTTCACATGTCTTCCTCCCCAATCCACCCCAGATGACCTTCAAATACTTAATCAGCCTCCATCTCAGTGCTCACACTCACAAACCTCCAGGGTTTTTAAGAAAATTGTGTTTCTAACGTTCAACTGCAAAAATGTGCTCAAATTGTTTTTTTTCTTAAATCTCTGTTGCTGTTGGCTATTTCGGGCATCATCCATGATGGAAGTTGAGGCACAAACTCATTACACAGAACAACCTTCATTTTGTTCACTCACTAGTTCAATCTCACATCCAGGGTCATAACTTTTCTTTAACATCAGAATTGTCTCTCCCAGCCATGAGTCCTATTGAATTATTGACGACTTCTTGTAGAATAAATCATCTTAAACATGTTAAAACTTCCATATATCAAATATACTTATACTCAAATGCACCCACATGACTGAAAATTGAATGCTTTCTTTTGCTAGTTCAGAATGAATTTTCAAATTTATTCACTGTATTTTTATACTTTAGTTTTTTATAATTTAATGATAGTGGTTAGCTGAAACTTTTCCAGTCTGTTTTCATCTTCTTGATTTTTTCCTCTCATAATGATAAGATGAGTTTATTGTTTATTTAAGGGGGAGCAAATATTTATGTATATTTGTACATGTATGAAATGTCTAAAGATATATTCATTATATAAAATTATATGGACGTGACCATATATATAATTTTAACTGTGCAAATCAAATTTGCTTAACCAAACAATGCAAAGGCGAAAATATATCAGATTAAATTATTTTCAAGCACACTAAGACTGAAATGATTTCCCCCTTTTGTACTCTTTTCTATCCATTTGTACTCTTGTGCCAATCCTGAACCCCACCCCACCCAACTACTTATTTTAGTCCATTTAAGTTGCTATAACAAAATGCCTAGGGCTGGCTAACAACTTACAAAATACTTATAAAATACTGCCAGTCACCAGTGGGTCACACCTATATTCCTAGTGACTCTGGGGGCTGTGATCTGAAGCTTGCAGTACAAAGCCAGTCTGGACAGGAAAGTGTGTGGAGCTCTTATCTCCCTCCAGTTAACCACCAGAATACTGGAAGTACAACTGTGACTCAAAGTGGTAGAGCAGTGACCTTGAGTGAAAAAGCTCAGGAACAGCACCAAGGCCTTAAGTTCAAGCCTCACAACAGCAATAATCACACACACACACGCACACACACACACACACACACACACACACACACACAAACACACCCCAGATGTGGAGCTGTGAATCAAATGGTAGAGTGCCAGCCTTGAACAAAATCACTTGGTGACAGAGCCTAGGCCTGAGTTCAAACCCCGGGACTGGCACAAAATAATTTAAATATATATAATAAATATATAATATTTAGAAAGAAATATGGTGACAGAGAGACAAGGACAGAAAAAATTATATTGTATTCTCTATATATTATATATAGTGATTATATTACTCACAATTCCACATATATTTTTCTCACAATTCCAGTGACATATAAAATATATATAATAATATGTACATATGTCTATATCCTGTGTCTGAAAAAATCCCCTTCCTCATGGATGGTGCCATCAAAATGTCTCACATGGCAGGAATGGCAAAAGGGACAAAACATAGGCCCTCACTATGGCAGAAGTGAGAGGTTGCGTCCTTTAACCTCTAGTCCTTTCATGGAACTGCTTCCTATTCAGGAAGGCAGAGCCCTCATATATGAGCATCACAAAGGTGTCTCCTTGTAATACGGTTACACTGGGATTCTACAGTTACACTGGGAATGTGGATTCTGAAGAGGAGATTAAGCCATGGCATTCTCCCTCCACACCATCTGTCCTCTTCCCTTCTTAGTTCCGACAATGCCATCACCATTGCCCCAGTACCTAAACTTTCACTTCAACAGTGTCATTCACCATCCACCATACCTTCCTTGCCACTGTCTCACCACAAAACCCTTTATCCCAAAGCAGCTCAGTGCTTTACATTTTTCTACCACAATCCTTCTCATCAGTCAAGAGTAAATGCTCAAAACCCTCCAAGAGGCTTGGATATCAAGATGATTTTTCTCAGCAACAGACTTTTTATTAGACCCAGAAACCCTGAGTATTCTGAAATACCTTGTTGTAAAACAGTGCATGAGATCTAGCAAGAGAATAACGTGCTGAGTTCAGGCATACCACTCTCCTTCCTTCCTCTCCCCCTTCTTCCCTCCCTCCCCCGCCCCTTGCCAGAACTAGGACTTAAAACTCACAGCCTTGAGCTTGCTTGGCTGGCATTCTACAACTTAATCCGCACCTCTAGCCTGGCTTTCTGCTGGCTAACTGGAGATGAAATCCTTTGTACTTTTCTACCAGGACTGGCCTCAAAACCTGGATCTTTCAGGTCTCCGCCTCCTAATCAGCTAGCATTATAGGCTTGAGCCAGCAGTGCCTAGCTTGATCTGTCCATCATTATCTACTCTCATTCAAAGAATCAGACCGTGACATGTTCGATAACACATGAGAGTTTTGCACTTTGTAGGATAGAACCAGGAGGAAGGAACTGCTCAGAACAGATGAAGGATTTCAGTGGGCTAGTTCAGTTCCCTTTGTCTTTTGTCAGGTTTCATGATGGTGCAATGAGGAAAAAGTAACATTTCTAGAATCAAGCAGGTGTGGGTTCCTTTACAGAATCTGATTCACCAACAGGAAATACTTTAAAATTTCCCTAACAGCATCTCAGCTTACTAGTAGTAGTAGTAGTAGTAGTAGTAGTAGTAGTAGTAGTAGTAGTGGAAATAATTCAAGGAGTAGCAGCTAAAATGGATTGAGCTTTTACTATATATGTCCTCAATACAAGACAGTCTTCTCACCTGTAAAATCGAGCTGATAAATCAGTCACTGGTGACTTAGACCTATAATCCTAACTCCTCAAGAGTCTGAGATCTTTAGGGTTAGGATTCCAAGCTAGGAAAACCTGTGACGGTCCTATCTCCAGTTAAGCACTAAAAAGCCTTAAATGGAGCAGTGGCTTAAGTGGTAGAATGCTAGACACGAGCAAAAAGCTTAGAAACAGAACCCAGGTCCTGAGATCATACCCCCGGACTGCCACAATACATACATACATGCATGCATGCATACAGATAGACAGACATGCAGCTGATAATATTTACTTAACAGTGATAATAATTATTATTGGTTGATGTTCTTCTTATCCACACCAGAGAATGAGTGTATCATGTACAGATAGATGTACACTCATCTCTTGAGCAGAAAATTAATGAAGGAACCTTTTGGCCTATCTAAAACAGACTTTAGTCTATAGTACTAAGTACTAGACCTTATAGTCTTTGAGATACAAAGAAAAAATGCATTTTTGTGATGGGAATTATAGATTCTTGAGTAATAACATCTGAGTTCTTACTGCAGACACAGTATGACCTCTCTGATGCTTCCCTGCTCATCTGTAGACTGAGTTTGTTCCACTGAGAAATCTAAATACTTTCATCACACTTCTGTGGTTACTTACCACGTCCTAACCAGACTGTTCATTGCTATGACAAAATGACTTGATCGAAATAACTTAAAGGAGAAAAGGATTTATTTTGGCTCACTGTCTCAGACGTTTTACTCGAACAACATGGGGATGGTAATGCAATCACCATGACGGTGATTAGGGAAGAGAGAACCCCCCCACACTCCATGGCATTCAGGCTCCTTGTCTATGGGATGGTGCCACTCACATTAAGCATCAGTCTTCTCTGCTTAGTCAGTCCTTTCTGAAAACACTGTCAATGGTGTTTCTCAATCCAGTGAAGCCCATGATCAAGATTAATCACCATATACCACACATATCAGTTAGCATTTAACACAGGAGGAAACCAACACTTAGAGATTTTATTAGTTTCAAAACACATGGCTAGGAACAAGTAGAGAAAAAATTTAAACCCATTTTTGTTTGTTTGTTTTTTGCCAGTCCTGGGCTTGAACTCAGCTCCTGAGCACTGTCCTTAGGCTTTCTCAAGGCTAGAGCTCTGCCACTTGAGCCACAGCACCACTTCCAGCTTTTCCTATGTATGCAGCACCAAGGAATCGAACCTGGGTCTTTGTGCATGCTAGGCAAGCACTCTACCACTAGGCTAAACTCCTGGCTAAATCCATGTTTATCTACCTGCACAGACTGACTTCTTAAGTACATGCCACAACCCAGCATCCCTGAAACCTTTAACCCTAAGCAATTTACAGTATAAACCTACGTCTTTTTCCATACTTCAAGAAATTTGAGGGCTAGAATTGAACATCTCCTTTTCCTTTCTTTTTCCTTTTCTTTTCTTTTCTTTCTTTTTTTTTTTTTGGCTTCTATCAGGTAAACAGGGAAGTGGGATTTTGTTGTCATGTCTACATATAAGCTATATTTCAATCACCATTTACCTCCTCTATCACAAGTCCTGTACCTTTCCTTCTGAATCAGCATCCCTAGCAGGTTTCTCTGTTCTCTTTCTATAGTTGCGACTAGTCTATTTGGACAGCATTCATTGTGTTTTATCGTCCTCCCAGGCAATCTCCTTGCTCATCCCCACAGACCCCACAGAGCATTAAAGCTATTAGTCCACTCTTGCCATTCTCCTCTTTTCACCTTCTGAAGAGTCTCCTTTCTTGATTCTGTGTTTACTATCTAAGCAATTGTGTATACACACATTGACATTTTAAGGACATGTCCAGAAGAATTATCTTTGTCTACCTTCCATATATAAGAGGATATGTTTATTTTGTGTTTTGAACTTGGTTTGTCTCACTCAGTAAGATGTCCTTGAGTTCCATCTGTTATTTTTGCAAATGATGTGATTTTATTTTCTTTATAGTTGTGTGATATTATACTATGTATATACATATATATTCAGTAGATTTTTTTTTACCTTTAACAGCTGAGTCCACATTTTCCTCATTGAAGTATTCATTAAGCCAAAGTTAAGTGGCTGGTCAAATGAATGACTGAGTACATATATGGAAACCAACATTTTAAAAAACTGAAATCCTCACAATAGCTCAAAAGCTATGTACATATGGTCATATAGGATGAGACTAAACAACTCTAGGATGTGGAAACAAAAGGTTTATCTTTGTGATTGTTGTTCTTAATGTACTATATTATTTTTGTTTTTTCCCCTTTTGGTTAATCTCATGTGGTTACTGTATCTGACTTTCTTACCTGGCATATTGTATATATGTTTATTTGCTTATTTGAAATAGGGAAAGAAAGGGGGTAAACAAGATGATTGGGAGGGGGAGGAGAGAGGAAAAGAGGGACAAAAACATGAGAAGGGGTATCAATGTACAGAAGTAATGCACCCATTACCTGATGAATGTAACTGTAACCCCTCTATACATTACCATAACAATTAAAAAAGAATTTAAAAACTGAGATCCTTATTAAGAAAGCAAGGTTTGAAAGTTCTCATCAACAGGAAATGAAGAAAATAAGTAGAGGGGAGAAGCAGAATAAAGGAGGAGGAAGAAGGAAGGGGAAGAGCTTGAGATTTGTGGCTAAATGCCAATGAAAATAGTAAATGGAGGCACAGGAAAGTGAGAAGGCATGTAGAAGGAAAGGAGTAGCAAGTACAGATCAGTTATTTTCTAAAGTTTATGCCTAAGCCAGAAGCTATTGTGAAGAGCTGTCACTGGAAAGGGAAGAATTGTGCTTGCTTTTTATGAAATATGATAAACTTGCTTCTGTTACCAGCAAGTCAGGATTAAGAATTGGAAGAGATTAGAGGAAAGGCTCAAATGGTAAAGCACCCGCCATGAGCAAGAAAAACAAATGTCAGGGCCCTAAGTTCATACCCTGGGTTCTAGCAATCATCAAGCAATCAAGCAATAAGAACTTTGGGGCTGAGTGGTTCAAGTGGTAAACTGCCTACCTAGCAAGCACAAGACGCAGAGTTCAAACCCCCTAACTACCGAAAAGAAAATTTCTGGATCTTAGAGGCGCCCCTGACCGGTCAGTATGATTCTCGATGCTAGGCGCGGAATAAAACTCTGTTTAACTTCCAACTTCTGCTTTTGTGTCAGACTCGTTCCTTTGATCATGGGCCCTAACATTTGGGGGCCTTGCCCGGGATCAAAAGACAAGGACTGAGCCAGCATCAGATTTTGAACAAAACCTCCGCAGTTCTTACAGGTCTTACAGGTTGATTGAGGGACATGTTCATCGTCTGGTTTCTAACATCCTGGCACTCAGGTGTACCTGCACTGTGATACCCAGGGCTTCAACCACTGTGAAAGGAGCGGGAAAGAGCTGCTGATCACTCCCCAATGGAGACCTCATGAGAATGTAACTTTGGACAAACCATGATGGAGTGATGAAAGATAACCTGGAAGATATAAAAAGGAGACTTGAGCAAGAGAAAAGCAGGGGTCCCAAGGATGGTGTATAAAAGCTTATCCAGCTGGTCTCCATGATGACATCCCCAATATCTGCAATTGCAGAATCCTTAGCTTTACTAATGTTGCTCTTGGGCCCCTGCATTGTAAACACCCTAATAAGCATTTGTACAAAGGAGAATTGGAGTGGTTCAAAGGCCAGTGCTGAGGACTCAATATGGCCCTTAAGACAGGAGGATATAGGGTTGGAGGAGGAGTCAAAGATTTGACTCATTTTCCAAAATGAGGGGGGAATGAAAGGGACTTCCCCAATTCCTCCCCACCTTAGCCCCCTTGGCCTGCCAGGAAGCTCCCTCCCTTTCCTTTGTCTTCAGAGCAGTGCACCAGAAGCCCACCAAGATGATAGGCCCCTTCAAACAACAAAGGTGTCAGTGGTTGCCCCAGCCATCAATCAACCATGTTGAATTCCATTGGCCACCTGTGTATGGCCAGCCCAACCACATGGCTGGGGTCTATAAAAGGTAGCCTGTAAGATTAGGCAGGGTCACTCTCTTACTCACATCTTAGAGGCGCCCCTGACCAGTCAGTATGATTCTCGATGCTAGGCACGGAATAAAACTCTGTTTAACTTAACTTCCAACTTCAAAAAAGAAAAAAAAAGAAAATTTCTGGAAATGAAAATAATCCTTGTAAAAATGATACTTCACAAGAGATGAGAAGAATTAAAGGTAGAGTTTTTCAATCTATAGATTATAAACCAGTATTTTGAGATGGAATAGAATGATAAGTGTGTGTGTGTGTGTGTGTGTGTGTGTGTGTGTGTGCTGGATCATCACGTAATACTTTTACTGTGTCATGATCATTGGTAAAGAAATTAGATCCAAGTCCTCTATGACAATCTTACCACACTTTTAGCAAAGGCATTAGTTGGCTGAGACCCTCCTGTATCTCAGATAACCCGCTCACTTCATCTTTTCTTTCTGTCTCTCCTCTATTTCTCTCTCATCGTTATTTTTTCCTTACTTTAATAAAGTGAGGATCCACCAGCAAGCTAGCATTTTTTTAGACTCTAAGCACAAAGTTGATTTGACACAGTACTATCCCCACAAAGTTTATAGTATAGTGCTATCTCATAGAAATACTACTGAAACCCTGTGGTTCTTCACAGCACAAACATGAGTTCATTCCCCTAGTTAATGCTTTGAAACACAATCCTCCATTCAGCTCTGCTTTCTCCTTCCATTCTCTCACACATAGATCATGTGACCTTCCTAAGCAATTTGCAGTGTAAAGAAGTTAGATTCAGGGCTGGGAATGTGACTTAGTTCATGAAGCCCTGGGTTCGATTCCTCACTACCACATACACAGAGAAAGCCAGAAGTAGTGCTGTGGCTCAAGTGGTAGAGTGCCATCCTTGAGCAAAAGCTCGGGATAGTGCTCAGGCCTTGAGTTCAAGCCCCAAGACTGACATCCCCCCCCCAAAAAATTAGTTAGATTCATAGCCCCAGTACTTGTTCTTTAGTCACGGCACCACTTTCAGCTTTTTCTGTGTATGTAGTACCAAGGAATTGGACCCAGGGCTTGGTGCATGCTAGGCAAGTGCTCTACCACTAGGCCAAACTCCCAGCCACAGTACTAGGTCTTATACTTTTCTCTAACATGATGGATTTCTGGATCATGTGATTGATTCTGCCCCAACCCATGTCCATGCTGCCATTCAAGAGCCACCCACCTGGCAACAGCTCTAACAAGGGGCACTGAGCACAGCCTCTTCTCCTCATGGAGTGACGGCTTCATTCTTCCACATGCATGAGCAGAGTGTCCAGAAAAAAGTAAAGGGGGCCAGGGAAAGTATCTCAAGTCAACTTTGTTCATGATAGGACATAGAATTTCTAAGAGATACTGCTCATCCTGACTTGGCGAAGGCCCTAAAGAGAGCAACCCTGTATATTCAGTTAGTATTAAAGTTCTAGCGCTCCCCGTTTTCTTCCAATTCCCAGAGAGTATTCCCAGTTGTGATTATTTTTACTTCAGGCATTCAAGTCTTTGCTCTTAAATATGGCTTCTTACACTGATCTCATTAAAATGAAAGGAAAAAAAAAACATTTTCTGCCACAGGTTTCCTGAAGGCAAACATCTATAAGACTATTCCTTGCTTTAGTGCCACTGGAGCCAGGAATGAGAAGACCTAGCTTGGAAAGAGCCTGAGCAAATGCCATTTCCATGTTATCCAGATGATCACATCGGTTTATTTGGTTAAGATATACACCCAGTTCTAATCACTCCCCAGCCCCCCAATACTTGAGACCATCCAGAAAGAGCCACACACCACCGGGGTAAGCCAAGGTTCCAGTAACTGTTTCTCCAACACTCAAGGCAGCTCCACTTCTGCTTATTTCCCACAGCTTCTGTGTGTCAGTTTGTTTGAAATGAGGATTTCACAGCATCGATCGCAGAAAAGCAGACTAATGTTACACTATTTTATCTTGATGTAATGGGGTTGACATTAAATTCATTTACCCTAAGAAAAGATAGTACAGGAAGATGTTAAATTCTGAATAAGCTCTGTGTATATGTTGTTTGAAGAATGTTTACTAGTGTCTGGAAGTTACCTTGGGAATATATCCGGAAAGTTACTCTAATGGATGTATGGTAAGTCGGGCTAATGGTTTGTTTTGCAATAAAAATAGGCTTGAATAGTGGGTTTACAGGTGTTTGGGGTAAATTTTTTCCATCTTTGCAGATGTTTGAAAGTTTTCAAAATATTGGAAGTTTTCAAAATATTGGAATTGGTGGTTGACAGGGTTGGCTAATCTTGTTATTATGAGAAAACAAAAATAACTGATGGGACAACTTCAAATGAGTACAATTACTAACTTAAATATGTTGCCTAATTAATCATTTGTTCATTTGTTTTTCAAGAGTTTAAGCAGAGCCTCGTAGCTATCTGCAGTGTAATGTACTTTGTTTTTGTTTGTTGTTTCATTTAGTTTCTTTGGAGGGGAATGTCTGCTCCTCTGTTTATTATTTTGTGCTAACACTGTGGCTTGAACTCAAGGCCCGGGGCCCTATCCGTGAGCTTTTTCACTCTACGCTGGTGCTCTGCCACTTAAGCAATCTCCATTTTCAGCTTTTTCTGATTAATTGGAAATGAAAAGTCTCACGGACTGTCCTGGCCCAGGTTGGCTTCTAACGGTGATCCTCTCAGTCTCCTGAGGTAGCTGGGATCACAGATGTAAGCTACCAGTGCAAGGCTATATTAACCTTTTATATAAGTGCCTGGGTAAGTTCTCTCACACAGGTTGACCATTTCTCTTCACAATTCTGTAAAGACAAGAACATATTTTCCATACTTTAAAGACAAAGAAGGCCAAGTTCCACGCATGCAAAGCTGTCTATGTTTCCATAGCTAGAACTGGAAAGAGATCTCGCACACAGTCCTGCTCTGGGTCCAGGTGATGCTATCCATCCAAAGGAAGCATCTCTAGTAAATGGGATTCTGGAAAGTTAGGGGCAAATTTCTGGTGGCATTTGAGATGGATCTTGATGGACAGATTGCAGGGACAAATTGGATAGGGAGAAAAAGCAAGTTGCAGAATGGCAAGTAAGTACAGTCGGATATTATTTCTGTCATGGACACACCCACACACAGAACAGCAAGACTCCACCACACTTTCTCTACAGGTGCCTGTGCGTGTGTGTGTGTGTGTGTGTGTGTGTGTGTGTGTGTGTGTGTCCAAAGTGGAGTGTGGATATGTGTCCATAGAGCAGTCATGTCTGGGAAGAAGGAGGACATGATATCGGGCAGCAGGCTTGTCCGACAGTCTTCTCATATATAATGCTTTAATGTTGGACAGGGAAATTGTCATTTTATGAATTACCAATATGGCCTTCTAAGGAGAGAACAACATAAAGCTGAGTTAGAAAGCCAAGGGCAGAGACATGTGATGTGACAGAAGTAGTAATTGTGGGGAGGGGACTAAGGAGAAGAGTATTCCAAAAGGTGGGTGAAGGCCCAAAAGTAAACGACTTTGGATTCCAAGCTATGGAAAAGGCACTTCATGTAAGCAATGTCACAGGAAGGTCATTTGGATAATGGTATATATCGTGATTTGGATAAGAAACAAGAAAGAAGCTATAAGCAAAGGCAGGTGGAGGAGGGAGCCGGGAATGTAGCCCAGTGGTAGAGTGCTTGCCTAGCATGCATGAAGCCCTGGGTTCAATTCCTTGGTACCTCATACACAGAAAAAGCCAGAAGTAGTGCTGTGGCTCAAGTGGCAGAGCACTAACCTTGACAAAATGTATCCAAGGACAGTGCCCAGGCCCAGAATTTAAGCCCCAGGACTGGCCAAAAAAAAAAAAAAGTTGGAGAAGGGAAAAAAAGAAAGTTAAGTGAGAGATTTTGAATCTACATGAAACTGGAATTTGGAATCGGGGCCTTACACTTTTGGCTTTTACATTCAAGGCTACAGCTCCAGTTCTGACTCTTCACTGGTTAATTGGAGACAAGAGTCTCATAGATTTGTCTGTTCAGGCTGGCTTTGAACTTCTATTCTCAGTTCTCAGCCTTCTGAGTAGCAAAAGGCATTTTTTTAATCAATCATAAGATATAAATAGCATCTTTGGTTGAAGAAAAATATGTGTGCTCTGTGATCATTTGGAGACACAGTCTACTGAGATGTGTAGAATCAGGATAATTTTTGTCTTTGAATTTGATCAATGGGTCCTAATTTCATCTATGTAAAATTCACCTTTCAAATTAATATCCGCTTTGCTGTCTCATAATTCAATCATTTATCCTTCACATGGACCCTGGTGGTACATTTGACCAATAACTCTGCTTTACAGATGAAGAAACTGGAGTACCAAGAAGCTGAATATATACAAACATTCACATACCAAGTGAAAGTAGATCCAAAATTCTAATATAGGCTTCCAGCTCCAAGTCTTTAATTACTATAATATGCTAACTTTGAAATAATCATAATTATTATCCTATTTTACTATTATAGAGTACAAATCTCTATAGTGTAGATTTCCTTTGAAGCAAAAACAAACAAAATCAAAAAACAAATTTCCTTAAGATGAGACCAAAAGCCTAAATAGAAGGAATGTTCTCCTAGGAGAGGAGACTCCAATGCTTCTTTCCAGAGCTTGAGGTCATCAAGTCCCATGAGCATTCTTTTTGCATTCAGGTATAACTAGTGATACTCTACTCTTAGTATTCCTCAGTTTATAGTATAGTTTGTGTGTGTGTGGTGGGGGGGGGTTATGTATTGTATGCCTGTTACCAGGGCTTGAACTTAGGATCATTCCCTCTCACTCATAGCTGATACTATACCACTGGAGCCATGCCCAGTCCAGCATGTTGCTGGTTATTTTAGAGACAGAGTCTCACAGATTTTTCTGTCCAGCATGGATTCAAACGACAGCACTTCAGATCTCTGTCTCCCAAGTAAGTAGGCTTACAAGTAGGAGGCGTCAATAACTGGCATAAATGCTTTTTCATTTCATCACGGCTTTCATCACCATTTGGCAAGTCCTGCTTTAAATATGTTTTTGTAGAGCCATTCCCTTTTCTAGAATTCGGGAAACAAGAAATTGTCCTATTCATATTCATTGTTGGGTAATATTTCCAGTGGTAATTTAAATAATAATAATAAACATATGGGAGATCACTTTGGTCAGGGACTAAGTATTCTACATGCCTGCTGACAGTTAAGCCTCCTAGCAAATCACTGTGATATAATCACAAGAACGTTTGCTTAATGAATGTTTAATTGGACATATGTCAAACCCAACTGCACTTGACAGATTTATATTCCATAGCTTTGAAATCTATTTTTCTTGGACAAAAAATGAATCATAACTCCTTGAAGGGAAGGCAAACATAACCACATTTCCAGGGGTGAAGAAGCCTAGGGACATTGGCATTTGGGGTGTGAGGCTGGTGGAGGTTCTCAAAATACTGGGTAACTAAAGCAAGTGATACAAAGCCACAAATGTCATGGCCATCTCTGCCCAGTATCACCGCAAGATCTGCCACCATATGACTTGGTTCTAGAACAGTGTCCGTGGTGCTTGTTTTCTGATAGGATGGTTGGTATAGCTACCTTTCACTCTCAAGTGTCTTCGGTTTGGATAAGATGTTAACAGGTCACTCCTATCCACAGTCTCAATGTGATAATGATACACTGGGCTAATGGTCCTTCTGTGATCTACCTATTCTAGCCACTCAGCTTCACTAACTCACATATATAGGCCATGCTAAAGTGCTTCTACAGAATGTTTTGGGGATGCTTTTGCATCACAGCAATCTTCTGGTAGGGCCACCAGCCATATGAAGACCAAGGTAATGGTGGGTAAAGAATCTTGGAGGGGGCTGAGAGCTTGGCCTAGTGATAGAGTGCTTGCCTAGCATGCACGAAGACCTGGGTTCAATTCCTCAGTACCACATAACATAGAAAAAAATGTCATAAAACCTTAAAGGAACATAGGCTCAATGGTTTCCCTCATCTACAATAATTAGTACACATCTAAAACTCTCCTAGCAGAGAATTACAATAGCTCAAGCCCTAGACACATAAGGTCATATAGGATGAGGCCAAATTAATGGACCACCAGGACATGGAAACAAGAGCTTAATTATAAGTGACTGTTATTCTTTATGTATTATGTTTTTCTCCTTTCTCTTGTGTTGCCCTTTGGTGAATCTCATATAGTTACAGTATCCCACTTTGTTACCTGGTATATTATATAGATGTTTACTTGTTTATTTGAAATGGGTGGGGGAAAATGAGGAGAGGGGGTGAGGGGATGGAAATGGGGAAAAACATAAGAAGGGATATCAATGTGTGAGAAGTAATGAACCCTCTATCTGGCAAATATAACTGTAACCCCTCTATAAATTTCAACGTATAAAAAGCTACTAAAGAAAAGAATCTTGGAGGGGAGGCTGGAAGCATGGCCTACTGGTAGAGTACTTGACAAGCATGCATGAAGCCCTGGGTTCAATTCCTTGGTACCACATACCAAGGTAGTACCACATTAACAGAAAAAGCCAGAAGTGGTACTGTGTCTCAAGTGGTACAGAACTACCCTTGAGAAAGCTCAAGGATAGTGCGCAGGCCCTAAACCCAAGTCCCAGAAGGGGATAAAACAAATTACAAAAGAAGAACCTTGGTAAAGAATTTGATGGCATTGTCGATGCCTGGCCGTGATTTGCATTGGACACACTTAGTTTCCCGTGTCTCCATCTTGCTTATAACATTGAAAGTGATCCCTAGTGGGAGAAGATCTTCACCAACCATACGACAGACAAAGGCCTCATATCTAAAATATATCAACAGCTCAAAACATTGAATCAATCCAAAACTAATCTCCAAATAACAACCATCCCATTAAAAGATGGGCCAAAGACTTAAAGAGAGTCTTCTCTGAAGAAGAAACAAAAATGGCCTATAGACACATGAAGAAATGCTCCACATCTCTGGTCATAAAAGAAATGCAAATCAAAACAACTCTAAGATTCCACCTCACTCCAGTTAGAATGGCCAGGATCAGGAAAACTAATAACAACAGATGCTGGAGGAGATGTGGCCAGGAGGGATCACTACTACACTGTGGGAGGGCAAACTCATTCAACCACTATGGAAAGCAGTATGGCAGTGCCTCAAAAGATTAAACATAGAGCTCCCCTATGACCCAGCAATTCCACTCCTTGGCGTTTACCCAATCATCCAGAAACAAGGACATATTAAATCCACTAGCACAACAATGTTCATTGCAGCACTATTTACCATAGCAAAGATATGGAACCAACCCAGACGTCCCTCAGTTGATGAGTGGATGTGGTATTTGTACACAATGGAATTCTATGCTGCTGTCAGAAAGAATGACATAGCCCCATTTGTAAGGAAATGGAAAGACTTAGAAAAAATCCTATTAAGTGAAGTAAGCCAGACCCAAAGGAACATAGGCTCAATGGTTTCCCTCATTTGTCATAATCAGTAGAAACCTTGGGCTCTCCTAGCAGAGATTTACAATAGAACAAAACCTAGGTATATAAGGCCATATAGGATGATGCTAAATGAAAGGACCTCCAGGATATAGAAACAGAAGCCATATAATGATTGTTGTCCTTAATGTACTATGTTATCTCTCATCTCTTTTGCTGTCCCTTGATTATCTCATATTGTTACAATATTTCTCCTTGTTATCTGATATATTTTATATATGCTTAATTGGTTATTTGAAATAGGAGAGGGAAGGGTGGAAATCAAGATGAGCGGGGAGGGAAACAGGAACCATGACTTGAGAAAGGGTGTCAATATTTGTGAAGTAATGTACCTTCTATCTGGTGAATATAATAATGTAACCCTTCTATTAATTATAATAAAAATATATAAAAAATTTATATAGATATATTTGTGTGCATATACATACATATACACATATATTTTCATATATACCTACATATGATGATCATATATGCACTTGTATGATACATATAGCATACATATGTGTTTAGAAAGTGCACGAGTGATGAGTGTATTATGCATGTATGATCATAAAATCCATAAGTAGAATGCATATGTTTACATGTGTGTTCACAAAAATGTGTGATGCATGTAACATTCGTATGTGATCTTAAACTTTACATGTGTGATAGATGTGCTACACATATATGTTCACAAAAAATGCCTGTATGGTATATGTGTGAGCATTAAAAACAGGAAAAGAGGACGTGGTGCTGTGGCTTAAGTGGTAGAATAGTAGCCTTGAGCTGAAGTGCTCAGGGACAGCTCCCGGGCCCAGAGTTCAAGCCCCATAACCAATAAAAAATAAAAAACAGGAAAAGAAACATTTTGTTGTTGAGGGTATATGTGTGGTAGGGTAAAAGGAATGGAGCATCCAATGGCATAAGAAAAAGGCAAAATAATTTTAAAGACTTCACTTGAAATAGAAGTATAAGATGGTCTTTAAGCATATATGTAAAAATGGTGCATGCGGGTATACAGAGAATGGGTAAAGTATTACTCTAGGGTTTGATCTGCCAAGGCAATTGTCCTTGTCACTCCAGCCTCCCCCCGAATTTAGTGCTGTGCCTGAAGCAGGAGTGACTCTGGAAGGTGACTCTGGTTTTAGTCCTGACTTCTAAAATCATGAGATATACATAATGCTACTTTTTAAATGTTCAACTCGCACTTCATTTTCTCTCCAAGGTTGTTCAGAGAATATCACAGCCATTATCCTAGTGTGACTGAAGCTCAGCCACAGTTTACTCACTTCCACTTCCCCCTCTCCCTCCCCTCGCCCGCTCCCCCTCCCTCTACCCTGGATCAATCACACAGAGGGTAAAGGGAAGAGGATCACTTTGTCTGGACTTGGGGCTCCAGCATAAATACCCATTGTTTCCATGTCTCATGTTTTCCTTGGCCTGAAGATCTAAGTGCCCACATGCTTAAGGCAATGTCAAATGCTCAGGAAGGGTGAACAGAAACACAGTACCTTGAAGCCCAGGTTTGATTCATTGTCACTTGTGTCCAAATTTTACTGGAAAAGTCAAGTCACAGTACCAACTCTCATTTGAGTTGTATAAGGGAAAGAGTCACCACCTCTGGGAACTGTATTTGACAAAGAGTATAGCTAGGGTTGAAGCTCAAGGAAGGATATAATAAACTTGCTCTATTTAAAAAATGGGCAAGACTTTATTTAATTATATCTTTACTGAAAAATTCAAGTTGATCCCAGCTGAAAGTCATACAATATACACTCCTTCAAGCCTGTCATTGAATTCTATCAGCAACTCTGAAGAGCAGTTACTATGGAATACATGACCTTGGTTCCTGCTTTTCATACGGAATCTATGTGAACTTCAAACTCATACCCTACTACAGCTCCATTAAAAAAAAAAAAAAAAAAAAAAAGCAATTGCCATGAGGTCAGACTGGTCTTCTCCAAGGAACTGTGAGACCTGATGCATCTCATGCTGATTCAACTTGTCCTTCCACCCTTGTGTGGAGCCAGAGCCAATCAAGACACATTACTTACAATTAGCATACCAACAGCCTCATTATTTTTAGTTATAATTTTTCATGTGTATTCCACTTAACCTCACTATACTATCTTTTTTTTATAAGCTTTCATAATTCTTAAATAAAGAATCAAGGTATAATTAGTTTGAGTTGTAAAGGTGTCAGAATTTCCTCCTTGCATGTTCAAGATACTAAATAGTCTTACACTGTTGACTGTCAGTGCCCGGAGCTACACCTATCTTATTCTAGAACTTTCTGGACTCTAGGCATATGCCCACTAGAGAAGAGAGAAAGTAAAAGAATGCTACTCTGAGTTCATTCTGCATTTCAGCAAAAGCTCACTGCAGTAGCAATTTAGGAGAAGTAAAAATTTAATAGATAGGGGTGGGGAGTGTGGCCTTGTGGTAGAGTGCTTGCCTAGCATGCATGAAACTCTGAGTTCAATTCCTTGGTACTACATACACAGAAAAAGCTGAAAGTGGTGCTGTGGCTCAAGTGGTAGAACACTAGCCTTAAGAAAGTCCCAAGGACAGTGCCCAGGCCCAGGGTTCAAGCCCCAGGACTGGCAAATAAAAAAAAGAAAAAGAAAAAAGAAATTTAACAGATTTGTTAACTCCCTCCTTGAACAAGACCAAAGAAAATCCAAGAAATTCTATTGCCCCACATAGTAAGCATCTGGCCCTGATTAGATACTTAATAAATGCATGATGGTGCACGGCTATACAGGCATATGTAGTTTAAGAGTGAAATGCATTTTTAGCAAAGTACACCAAGCTTATTTCTTATCAACAGAACTCAATTCATTTCATGACCCTTGTTTTTCTGTGGACACACCTCAGAATTAAAGTTTTATGAACTTCTGTCAAGAATGATATGGAGAGGAAGAACCAGAAGGGAATGCTGGAATATGCTGTCTCCTTGTTCAGCTTTGTATGCACATGGAGCCTCTTCCTAAGCAGTCGTATTCATTAAGAATCTTGGCATATTTTTAGCTTTTGTTCATCTCAAAGCATAAATACTGTGACCCAGCAGTGTTCAGGATAATTGTTCTCCAATGTTTCTCTTTGCTTTTGATACCCTAAACAACCCTTGGGAAGAAAATAAGATATCAATAGTAAAGGACAGAAGGCTAAGTGTTCCCAGCTAGCTACCATGTCCACATATTAAATAACACTATAATGGTGTTTCTGCTTCACCCTGAAACCAGCTGCTGTTAGGCTGCTGATGACTCGATAAGAACCACAAGCCACAGAGGCACTACAGAAAAAAATATATATTCCATCCAATTCTCTCATCCTCTAAGGAACCTCTCATATTCTTTCATCCATGAGGTCAAATCCCAATGGAAAGCCACTTATACACCCACAGGGTAGTTAAGAATGGGAAAGAAGACAGCCCACCACCGATTCCAGTGGTCACCCCCAAAGCACAGCTCATAGTTTCTCCTCATGCCCCCAAAGACACCCCAGACATGTGAAGTTTGAAGGCTGACACTGACCACTTACATGAAATACTTAGGATTTAAATTAGCAATGCTACAAAATGAAATAAATCTATACGTAGAGACAATGAAGGAAAGAAGGTAGAGAATTGTCTCTTATAAAAGCCACTTGCATAAGTGAAAAGATTTAGATCCTAAAATCTGGAGCTTAACTCTTGACCACATTGCAAAGTGTGACAATGGACCAGCCACTATTTAACTTCTCGGAAAGCATTTTCTGGATTTGTAAGCCTGTAAACAACAGTGTACTCTTGAACACCAGACAAATAAAAGAGCGTTAGATAAGAATATGCCAATTAAAGCAACTCATTGGTTTCTATTTCCATATAAGATTCAAGCATTATTTTTTTTCTTTTATCTCAGTTGGACTATTTGAGACACCTTACCCTAAGGAGCGCCTACTAGATTGCTTCTACATAGCAAGTTCAACCCCTTGGGTCAAGCCATTGGTGTGCTTAATATCTTATATACTTCTGTGTGCACTGGTGTACATGACCTTCCAAGGAATGGGAAAGAATGATTACTTTTTATATAAAACAACATAAATTATGCAAAATTATGATGAGCCACAACTCTCCAAAGAGCCCAAGATCCTTAAGCGATATCGTTGGAGCTCAATTCCTGTGTTTTTGAGCTCAGCTCCATTCGTACGCACTGCATTAATTGGGATAAAACTCCTCACAGGCACCTTTCCTATGAGAAACAAGTGACACGTTATTCCTCGAGCTAGCTGTAAAATCCTCCTTCTCTAATTAAAAACACTTGCACAGGCAGCATTTAGTTCTTACAGAGACACTGGGTTCAAGCCACACAACAGCAGTTAGGGAGATAGATTTAAACGGCTGAGGAGTGAAATCTCAGCCTCGGCTCATAAGAGCAGGTGAACAAATGTAACCTTTGTGCTCAAGTGAACAGAGAGGAGAAAAATGTGCCTTCCACAGAGGACCTCACTGACTAGGACAAATCTCCCAGAAAGGATGTTTAGAAGCAGGAAGCATCCTGAACCCTAACTGTGTGCTTTTCCTATCCATTGACAAACAAAAGACAGAGGCCAGGGCTCTGCATAACCCACCTGGATCATGTCCACAGTCCCTAGCAGGAGAAGACAGAGTTAGGAGACTAGTTAGTACTTCAATGCTCAGGCTAAAGTCTGGTTGTACTTTAATTTCTTATGGTTTGTGGGAAGGTTTGCCTAATCTTAGGAATGTACAAACAAATTGAGGAAAGGGAAGTTGCAAAAGATGAAAAAGCCAGATGGGAAGTCAAGAAAGGAATTCCGGAAGAGACCCATGAATGCTTAAACCAAAGGAAGGGCAGAGGACTGGCCCCAGTGTAAGTGTTGATCCTAAATCGCCAACAAGTTCTCCAGGGCCAATATTCATGAGTGCTGGAACTACTACCCTGTATCCTGGGTGGGAGAAGTTACAAGGAAAACTGCTGAGAAACTCTATGGGTACATTACTGTCCTGATGTTTTATTCATGTATTATCATTTATCTCCTAAAAAAATCAAGAAGCTTACAACAGTTTTAATGTTGAGTTCATCCAATTTTAATGAAATCAAGATACATGTTAATGAAAAATATAGAACTTCCAACAGAGCCCAGTGATTACATCCACTCAGAAGTAAATATCTTGCAAAGAAAAAGGGTAGAGGCTTTGAAATACACTTTTTGAATTAATAGGAATTAGTTATAAGACATATTGGTACTTCCAATAAGTTAATCAATAGGAATATTTTAATAAGCAGGCAGATTAAGCTACAAAAGTGTTTACAGTAGTCTTGTGTCTTTTTATTTCAAATGAATAAACAAAAATTATTGTATGTTGAACCAGATGTTGGTAGATCACACCTATAATTCTATATACTCAGGAGACTCAGGTCAAAAGACTCCAAAAATGTTGGACTGAAGGTGTGTCACTAGTGAGAGAGTACCAGACAGGCAAACATGAGGCCTTGAGTTCAAGCCTAATACTAGCCATACAACACAAAAGACTATATATGTATATATATATAATATATTTAATTTTTTTTCTCGGTGCAGATCTAACTTTATTTATTTTTTTGTATTCAGATTTTCTTTTTTTTAATTTTTACTTATTTATTTTTTTAATTTTTTTATTGTAATTAGTAAAAGGGTTACATGATATTTGCCAGATAGAGGGTGCATTAATTCACATACATTGATACCCTTTCACATGTCTTGGTACCCATTACCCTCCCCCCACACCCCCCACCCGTCTTGGTTTTCCCCCCTTCCCTATCAAATTTCAAATGACCAAATATAATATATTTAATAATAGTCAGCAGATATGTGTTTATTATTGTGTAGAGCATGATATTTTAAAATAGATTTATGCTGTGGACTAACTGACTCAAACTAACAGTAGATATATTGCTTCTCATACCTTTTAGTCCTTTGTATAGTAGACTTATTTCTAATTTCAAAGTTTGGAAACAATTCTCCAAAAGGAGAGCCTTAGTTGAGTAAATTGTTGTGTATCCATATGGTGAAATGCTTTTAAAGAACTAGAAATACTATGTAACTTCTCTGAACAATTAATGAACTACTTATCAAAATGATGTCAAGAGGCCAGGAGTTTGGCCTAGTAGTAGAGTGCTTGCCTAGCAAGCACGAAGACCCGGGTTTGATTCCTCGGTACCACATACGTAGCAAAAAGCCAGAAGTGGTGCTGTGGCTCAAGTGGTAGAGGCCTAACCTTGAGAAAATCCAGGGACCGTTGTCAGGCCCTGAGCCCAAGCCCAGGACTGGCAAAAAAAAAAAAAATGAATGTCAAGAATCAGAATCATGTTTCTATTTGGGGGAGGACAAAAAGGGGACACATGAAGTACAGGAGGAAGGGCCAGCAAATGTGGTCATTATCCTCAATATACAGTTATATGAAAATTGAACTATCTAATATGAGGGTATGGATGGGAGGCTAAGTGGAGGAGAATGATGGAAGGGGTGAGACTGATCAAGATTCATTGCACTCATAAGCAGCCTTATAGAATTCTAAGCCCTTTCTATAACTACTTAGCAATCCTTTTTAAAAAGAAATACTCTGTAGAACAAATTCATTTAAATGGATCTACTCCACTGCTTGATAATAAGCCAAATTACAATAGCATGTGCATCCTTTCGATTCATGATTGATTATGAGACAAGAAAGGAACTCAAAAAGATTCTATACCAAAATGTTAACATGAGTTATTGTAGATGAAGGAGTTTAATTATTTTCGTCTGTTTGCTTCTCGATATTGTCTCTGAATACTGTATTTTCTTTAAAATGAATATGCATTTCTAAATTCTTTGTTTGAAGAACAAGCATGGGTTGTTCTCAATATTAATGTAAATATGAATGTCAGGCCTAAGGAAAGAGACAATGAGCACTAGGGCTGATAAGGCCTTGCTCAGTTAGCATCCGAGTTCCAAACAGAATAGAGTGTAGAACTTATATAGCAAAGACCAAGAGTCTAGACCTTGTGGTTCATCTCAGCCACTTAGGATCCTGCCCATTCAATCTTTCTTCTCTGTTCAACCTTTAAAATGAACCTCCCATGCTGACAGAGAGTTAAATGACTTAATGCCACGTGCACAAAGTTTGTCAGCTCAAAGTCAAGCCTGGCACACGCTAAGCTTTCTATGTGCTCGCTTATTTAATTTATTTTCTTTTAATGATTCCTGAGATAAATAGGTAAAAAGAAATTGCTTTATTATCCCACCCCCTTAGGGCTGAGTCAGCCACCAGAGAGAGAGCTGGCAGTGGATTCTTTTCAAACACAGTTCATCATCTTAATTTCTTAAAAAAAAAAAAAAAGAAAGAAAGAAAATCCCAGTGACTGCCATTCCTCCACCCCATAAAAGCTCTTTGGGAAGTTTTGCTTTATTGCTAATGGTTTTCTTTAGAACTGGGTGATCAATTCAACTGAGATTAATTGAGCGTGAAGCTGGCAGCATTTGTGAAGCCATTTATCAGGGAGAAGGAGCCATCACGCTGGATGGAACTCACCAGCTGTCATTATCCATGCTAGCCACGCTGCTGTCCTTCCAGCAGCCCAGCCCACCTGCACTTCAGGAGGTCAGCAGCATGCTAGCCTCAGTGTAGGAGCAAGGAAGGGCAGAGACCTCCTGTGCTCCCCTCTCTCCAGCAGAAAAGCTCTGCAGCTGCAGGTGAGCTTGGCAAACCCCAAACATTGAATAGATTCCAACATCATGCCCGAGTCTTAACTGCAACATACAGAAACTTCACATTTAATTTAAAGTGGCTTCAGCCTGGATTATATCCAATCAGATTTCACTGATGAGGCACCAAGAAAGTCTATGTTATTAGGAAGCAAGAAGTATCTGGTATGTACATTAGTAAGGTTTTGGCGTTCAAGTACATGCATTTGCCCAGAACTGTAGGTGGTCTTTACTAACAAATACCCATGTGTGATATATGAGTACACAAAGTTCCACATGCACATGTGGAAAAGATAATAATTAGTATAATAATTGACATTATCTATGCCTTTGGCATAGACCATCTGGTGTACATTTTACAACTGCTGCCTCATTCATCTTTCACGGCCTATGACATTCAGTTCCAATTGTCTCTATTTTATAGAGGAGGAAAGTGAGCTCTGTGAGATTAGAAAGCCTGTTCTGGTTGTACAGCAAGTCAGTAGCAAAAGTGGAATTCCAACTGGGTGATGTGGTTCCATATCAATGGACTGACCACTTTACTATCTTGTTATACTTCCTGTGTGCCTATGTGTGAGACAGATAGAGTCCACACACACACACACACACACACACACACACACACACACACACACACACACGGCTAGTATCAGGTTTTAAAGGTTCAATAGCCAAGGTGGTTTCTCAGGATTCATTCAAGCCTAGATACCAAGAGCCAAAACAGACTTTATCCATCTGATGCTTGCTCTGTGTGTTTGCATGTGTATTTAGTCGCTGAACATTAACAAGAACATACAATGTTCTAGCTGCCCTACTTTACCATGACAGTTAATTTTATATTAGCCTGACTCGGCCACTGCTACCCAGATGACCAGTCAATCATCCTGTGTGACAGTACTTTCAGAGGAGTCTCACATTGAAATGGGTGAACTTCAAGTAAAAAAGATGATCCTCATATTGGTATAGTATCTCACTGTGTTATCTGATATATTGAATTTATTTGTATTTGGTTATTGAAATTTGATAGGGAAGGGGGGAAAACCAAGACAGGTGGGGGGTGGGGGGAGGGTAATGGGTACCAAGACATGTGAAAGGGTATCAATGTATGTGAATTAATGCACCTTCTATCTGGCAAATATCATGTAACCCTTTTATTAATTACAATAACAAATTTAAAAAAAGAAAAAGAAAATCCAGCCTATCTGGGCCATAATCAATATACATGGATGGAGAACTCCAGACAGGGCTGGGGATTAATTTTTTATTTAGTTTCTGTATAATTGGTAGTTAAATATATAGATTGCTTCAGGGTTATGAGAACTGTTAAAAAAATTTCTTGGCAATGTCTACAGATCATTGTAAAAAGATGGGGTGCCAATCCATGGGCCTGTCAGTGTGGGCAATGAGCAGCCATGGCTGTGTCCCCTGCGCTGCTCTGTGGTGTACAAGTTGTAGGGCAAAGATTCACTTTCTAGTAAAGTATTCCTTGTCAGAGAATGTAGAACAAAAGGAATTGTTTTAAGATTCAAGTTATGTCAGCTGAAATTTCTCCTCATGTATACAAAAAGAAAAAATAATGTAGACACATTTGGGGGATGAATGAGTCCATGATCACTGAACAGTGCAAGACAGTTAAAGATTTTACAAAATAAAACGTGTGTTACAATTAAAAAAAAAAAAGATGAACCTCACTAATGTGGTGGCCTTGTGCAATCAGTTACAAGCAAAGATTAGTGAACAGAAAGGAGCTCTGTAGCAGATGGCCTAGGACCTGCACTACAGCAGGTGCATCGTCAGCTGCAGGTTGTGAATGTGCCAACCTCCACCATCTTTAGACCCGGTTCCATTAACTAAATGTATTTCATAGAGACACATATACCACTGGTCCTGTCTGTCTGGAGAATTTTGACAGGTATGCTAAGGTTATCAGACATGCTCAGAGCATACAAGCAGATCTCTCTCCCTTGCTGAGAGTAGGAGGCTCAGCTTTGAAATAAAATCGAGCCCATCCTAGCTACTCAGGAGGCTGAGATCTGAGGATTGTGGTTCAAAGCCAGCCTGGACACTAAAGACCCTGAGAATCTTATCCCCAATTAACCACTAGAAAACCAGAAGTGGTGCTGTGGCTCAAGGGGTAGATGGTAGCCTTAAGTTGAGCTCAGGGACAGCGCCCAGGCCCAGAGTCCAAGCCCCAGGACCAACCAAAAAAAAAGAGCCCAACACCAGTGTCAGACTCTTAGCTCCATCCAAAAGCCAGAAGTGGACCTGTGGCTCACTTGGTAGAGCACTAACCCTGAGCAAAGAAGCCCAGGGACAGAGCATAGACCCTGAGTTCAAGCCCTGGGTTCTGGTCACATGGAAAGAAGGAAAGGAGGAAAGAGAGGAAGCAAGGAAGTGAGAAAGGAAGGGAGAGGGAGGGAGAGAGGGAAGGAGGGAGGAAGAGGAGGGAGAGAGGGAGGGAGAAAGGGAGAGAGGGAGGGAGGGAGGGAGGGAGGGAGGGAGGGAGGGAGGGAGGGAGAGAAAAGAAGCAAACAGAAAAAATAATGGAATTAAGTGACCTTTGAGAAATGGAAAGACTTGGAAAAAATCATATTAAGTGAAGTAAACCAGACCCAAAGGAATATAGGCTCAATGGTTTCCCTCATTTGTAATAATTAGTACAAACCTTGGACTCTCCTAGCAGAGGATTATAATAGCTCAAAACCTATATACATAAGGTCATATAGGATGAGGCTAAATGAAAGGACGTCCAGGATATGGAAACAAGAGCCATATAATGTGTGATTGTTGTTCTTAATGTACTATGTTATTTCTCATCTCTTTTGTTGTCCCTTTGTTATTCACATATTGTTACAGTAACATATTGTTACAGTATCTTACCTTGTTATCTGGTATATTGTATATACATTTATTTGTTTATTTGAAATAGGAAAGGGAAGGGGAAACCAAGATGAGGGGAAGGAGTGGGGGGAGGGAAATGGGGACAAAAACATGAGAAGGGTTATCAATGTATGTGAAGTAATGCACCTTCTATCTGGTGAATATAACTGTAACCCTTCCATTAATTACAATAAAAAAGAACGTTTAAAAATTAAATATGACAATAACCTTCAATATAAATATTTAAACATTTTAAAATAAATAAATAAAAATAAATGACCTTTGATGCTTTGACTATTGCACTGAGTGTCCCAGATTCAAGGAATCACTGTTCATTCACATGACCAAGTATGATAAAAGAGACAGCATGAGCCTCTAGCCTAACCATTTAAAGGGACAGCTATAGAAGGCATGAAGGTCCCACATAAGAAGGAAACAAAGACTGTGATCCAGATCTTGTCACCGACCTTTTAAACTCTGAGTCAAAGAACTCAAAAGCAAGGGAGACTCTTTCTCCTCCCCAAACAAAAAAGAAAAAAAAAAAAAACAATGACTAAGGGAAATTTTTTGTGGATATTTCCTACCATTTCATGGTTACCATTCAGAAAGGAAAGAAAGAAAGGAAGAAAGAAAGAAAGAAAGAAAGAAAGAAAGAAAGAAAGAAAGAAAGAAAGAAAGAAAGAAAGAGAGAAAGAAAGAAAGAAAGGGAGAGAAAGGAGAGAGAGAAAGAGAGAGAGGGGGAGGAAGGAAGGAAGAAAGGAAGGAAGGAAGGAAGGAAGGAAGGAAGGAAGGAAGGAAGGAAGGGAGGGAGAAAAGATCATAGAATTGAGCCACATCTCCTGGCAAAAGGCTCGCATTGCCCTTCATGAGAAGATGGTGTTGCATTTTGTGTTGAAATTACTTTGCATCATCACAACAGAGCCCATGCAGCCCTCCTCAGGGCTTCTGACTCAAGAACCGCTTTCTGCACTTGTGCCCCTGGACCTCGTGTGTTATACGGGGGACAAGCAGATTCCAGCCAGACAACCTGAAATGACACACAAATGCAGACCTGATGCCGGATCACTCCTCACGCCTCTCATTCATGACCTCACCATTGGCGGTATAGTCTCTGAAATCAGACTTCTGCACAAAAATACTAATAGCCCAGAGCTCTCTTTCCTCCATGATTTTGCATGGGAAAAGTGGACCACATCTTAAACCAATTTCCTACAGAAAAATGGCTGCGTAACTTCATATAAATAACTGTGATGTTAGACTTACAAAATCCTTCAGAAACTGCTTCCCTCAGATGGATGCATGTAACAAAGAAGGAATTAATGCGCTGTCTTATCCTAACACTAACCAAGGCACAGAGCCATGTTCACATTCATGGGCTTTTCAGAATCCTGCCTAACCCAAACTTCCCATTACTGTATTAAGAATGTAATTTCTCTAAAACCATTTGTTTAAATGTTGTCTTGAGGTTTAGGGTCAAAAACACAACTGTTTTTCTATAGAATCATTGCTTTAAAATATTATATTAATAGATACAGATCTTATAAAAATCTAGATTTTATTTTAAAAAATAAAGAGACATGGTGACACACACCTATAATCCTATCACTTTGGAAGCTAAGACTGAAGTATAAGAGTTCAAGGCCAGCCTGGATTACATAGTGAATTCAAGAGCAACCTGAGCTACTGAATAAGGAAGGAAGGGAGGGAGAGAGAGAGAAAGAGTAAGCTGAGTATGTCAACTCATGCCTATAAGCCCAGCTACTCAGGAGTCACAGATATGAGAGCATTATCTGAGGCTATCCAGGACAAAATTGCTAGAATATATCTAAAAACAAATTAAAAGCAAAATTATTGAGAGTATAGCTCAAGTGGAAGAGTATTTCCCTAAAATCAAGGCTCTGATTTTAATTCCCAGTAATGAGGGAGGGAGGGGAGGAAGGCATTCTATTGAGAAAATGTTCCTTGGGGAAATATTGGAAGGTCTATCACTTACTTATTTATTGCTTGTGATCTGGCTAACATAGGCCCTCTAAGTGCAGTTCTGACTCATGGGAGGCATGCAACAGAACAGACTCAGGGAGTGAACACAGATGAATGGACTATTCACAGAAAAAAAAAGTTTCAAAAGAGCACTGGACCAGGAGTCAGGAGACCTGAGTTTGGGACTTAAAATGCCAAGCCAGTTGCTCTCTATGTGACCTTTTGCTTCCTTGTCCTCTCTGTTGACTAGACTCTCCACAAAGCCCCCAGCTCTCTCCCTGAGTCCTCATCCGATTTATTAAGGCAACATATGACCAATGTAACTGCATGTAATGGTTTTCTTGGTTGTTTTGCAACCAAATCAGGCAACCCCTGGAAGACAACAAGATTTGGAGAGGTACTAGGCTACAATATATTTTGATTGCATTTGTGGACAGGAAAGAGAAATGAAGAACAGATATGGCTGTCCAGTTATGGCTCAGGCATTTGCCTTATTAAAACTAGATTTGAGCTGTGATTGATGGAAACTTGGATACTGTGACTGGCTGAGTCCCAGCCATTTTCTCTTCCTAGTTAGGTTTTCTGTTAAGTTTTCCAGACAAGTTCAATTGCACTTCCCAACTAAAAGGCTCACCTATGGAGGCCTCTTTGGGCCAACTTTAGTTTAATTTCACAGATTCCAATGTGGGGGATGAGGTAGGAGAGAAAAGTCTACTGAAAACAATAAGGAATAGGATGGAAAACAGAAATGCCTGCAGTAACTGGTTCAGAAAGCAAGGACTGTCCCCCATCTTACTTCTGGGCAACTCCCTTCTAAGTGCATCACCTTAGACACTGCGGTGATGTTCGAAAACAGACACCATCTCAGAAGCAGCCTATAGTGTTCCAGGAGCTCAAACCACATTCCCCGGAACCACATTCATGCCTGCAGAGAAAAGGAGGCAAAGTTGTACACAGCTGTGGTTTCCTCTGAGTCACTCAGCCCTGAGCAGCTGAGCTTTCCTGTAGGTGTGCCACATGCTTCAGGTTGTACCAGGTGCTCCCCACATGGTGAATGCAATCTGGAGATCACAGAGGTTAATAAGAGTGCCACACAGGCTGGGGTGCTGGGTCAGAGACCCTAATGGAACAAAGGAAAGCAGGGGAGATCTCACTGGCCAACCAGTGGCAAACATCTAGAAGAGGTCTCTCCCCCTCCATGCTGTGGATGAGCTACAGGCCTCATGAAGTACAATGCTAAGAAAGCTAGATCCTAATGACTATTTACTAGGCACTGTGTGGTTTTGCAGATGAAGAGACTCAGGCTTAGAGAGATTAAATTTATTTGCTAAGGGTCACACTGCCCCCAGCCTAAAAAGGTCGAAGAGTCAAGAATGCGGTCTGGTTGCAAAGGACCATACCTCATCTCAGTGAGGAAGGCTGGACTTGCCACCACACAACTTTAATACCCTTCTCCTTAGAACTCCCACTGATCCCAGCCCTGCAGAAAATTCTCAGCCCTCTAAATCACCTCTGAATTGAATAGGCTGTCTTCCCCCCTATTACTAAGCAAGTACTGTTTTACAATTATAATCTGTTGTTCCTCTTGTGACACTCAGTCATGATCTTGTTCTTAAAACCTTCTATTCCCCTGTCTACCTAATTGCTATCTCTCCCAGCTGGAGGGCTGCTGAGACCTGCCCAGACCTTAAAGATTGGAGTTTCTCAAGATAGTTTGCTTGATTTTCCCTTCTCTTCCCTTGAAGAGGGGATTTAACAAACTCCTGCCCTTGATGATATCTGTATGGTAGTGATTTCTGGATCTTTGCTGACTCCCCAGTTCCAGGTTCTGGGAATTAGCTCTTCATAGACAGCCTGCTACTGGTCCCATTCTCAGTGGCTAAAAGCCTACTCAAACTCCGCTGACTTCTGTAGCCTTGTTTCTCCACAGAAGAATGAGTCATCCTTTCTCAAGGATCTGTCTTCCTCTTTGGAGCCATAGCTCAGCCATTGCTCTTCTTCTGGTTAAAAAAAGAATCTGTAGCTTTCCTTTGGGAAAGCTCATTTCTGGCTCATTTCTACTCTTCCTTCAGATCTTTGAGTGACATCATTTCCTCCAGGAACTGAGAAGAGCACTAGTCAATCGGGCCTGAATGGCCTGCATACTTTCCCCATCACTGTGTTGCAAACAGCCTGTTTATTTTCTTTTTATCCTCCTCTAAACTGGAACTTTATACTGCATTCTCATTACCCAGTTCACAACTGAATTTAAGCTTATCTCCTAACCCTATCTATAGCACCAAGGTGTTTACCACTGACCTGACTCCTCTCATTTGCTGGTGGGCAGGGGAAGTGGGAGGGGCATTATCCTATTATCCTATGGTGTTCTCCCCAGGTGGATATGGATGCTAATGATGGGTGCTTGTTACCATCTGTGCAGGCGCAGGCTCGTTCACTACATTGAGTGCTCTGGGGTTCTTGCAATTCCAAGGGGAGTGTGTCTTCTCCTTTCTAGAAGTCCCACCACACTGTGTCTCTGGGTAAAAACAAGCACTCCCAGCCAACTTCATGTGTGTGTATTTGTGCATTTGTCTGTGAAACCACCACCTCCGTCCAACCCATCCTGTTCATGTCGAGGAGAATGTGACACCAGCAAGCCTGCTTCCTTCTGAACAAGCCTACTCAAAGCTCAGCTTTGCTCAATGTGCCACATAGGTGGGAAAGCCCAAGCTTTACTGCTACCATTCGGATGTTTCCATATAGTGTCATGTTTGTGGGTAAAAAACAGCTGCGTGTCTGATTGACCTTCCATTCACTTCTGGCCCTGATGTTTATTGCCATGAAAACTCTGGTGCACTTATTTTCTCCTTTATGGACCATTTATTTCTCTTTATAGTAATCCCTGAAGGTATGTTCAGGTGCTATGATCATTTTGGAGCATGTGCAGCTGAATTCTTTCATTAGAGCCTTGTGTTTTGTGTTTTGTTTTGCGTTGTGGGTTCTGGGGATCCAATACAGAGCATTGCACTTGCTAGACAAGTGCTTTACTACTGAGCTACATCCCAGCCCCTCATTGGACTGTGGGGACTGGCTGCAGGACTCAGCAGAGTGAAGAGGCCAGATTCTCTGTGGGAAACAATCCCTGAGATAGCCAGTGGGTGAATGTATTCTGAGGGCAGGGCCTTGGATATATGACCCTTCCAAATTCTTCCACTGAGACAACATAAGGAAAGAAAAATATGTGTGGGTACAGGTACAATTTTAGGTGACAGGTGTGTGAGAATTTGAGGCAGCTTGGAATTAGTACTATAAAATCAAAAAAGAACAAATAATCATGCTATAATTATTAGAAAGAAAGAGCCATTGCTTTTGCCTAGAGCAATAAAGAAAATTAATTAAAGAGAAGAACTTGAGCCAGGATGGAAGAACAGGGCGGTTATTATAGGGTTACACTAGCTTCTTAAGAGAAAATTCCCAAAATGTTAGTGGCTTGACCCAATACTCATTTTTTTTTCTGACACATAGAAAGTTCTGAATAATAGAGGAGGGATTAGGTAATGCAATTTGGGTGGGACAAAAGAGATGAAGTGTCTGTTGTCGTTAATAGTTGGCTTGCATAACTCAGTTGTCCTGATATAAGTTCTGAAGGTTTGGATATGTTTGCATATAAATGTTCTTAAAAGAAACTAAGGGCCCTTAAAAATCTCACATTAAAATATCATAGAACATACTGTAAAAAAACAGTTAAGGGATGGGAAAAATTGTCTACTCATGCATTTTCTTGGGCTATAACTAGTCAAGGTAGGACCCTGTTGAAAGCTCTAAAACAATGTCAGTTTTAACTGAGGTTGTTATTTTATGGCAATCTGTACAATTATCACTGCAGTAACTGTCCGCCCTTCTGCTAAAAAACAGCAGGGATTTTACTTACTCTTTTTCCTCCAAATGGGTCAGAATTAACTATACAAGTAATGCCAGAGAAAACTACTTCCATCAATGCTGGAATCTGTTCCATAGATAGGCTATGATCCAAAAGGATTCCTAAGAGAGTCACAAAACTCTTGTGGAGCCTGATGATCTGTTATTTTACATTGCCTCCTCCTAACTTGTGGTGCCAAACACTATTGCAATCATCAAGCACATATTTGCTCATAAATCTCCTTTCTTTCAAAGCAAAAGATGGAGTTGTTCTCATATCTTTTGGCTAAAAGCAGGTATTTCTGCTTAGCCAAATGTAAGGCTTTTACCCTCAAACATTTAAAGGAATTGAGATTTGCCTTTCATAAAGGGATAAAAATATTCTATATTCAAAATTTGTTTTTTCCTAGTCCTGGGGTTTGAACTAGGGTCTGGGCACTGTACCTGAGCTTCTTTTGTTCACAGCTTGTACTCTACACCACAGAGAATTACTTCCAGCTTTTTCTGTGTATGTGGTAGTGGGGAATCGAACCCAGGATTGCATGCATGCTAGGTAAGCACTCTACCACTAAGCCACATTCCCCAGCCCATATTCAGGTCATGTGTGTGTGTGTGCGCGCGTGCGTGCGCGTGCACGCACACGCACCTGCACACACATGCATGCTAGTCCTGGTGCATGAATTCAAGACATGTACATCATGCTCAAGACCAGTGCTCTACCATCTAATCCACCCCTCTCTTCCAACGTTTCTGGAGTAATTTATTGGACATAAGGATCTCATGGACTTTCTTGCCTGGGGTGGCTTTGAATCATGAGCTGCAGATCTCAGCCTCCTGAGTAGCTAGGATTACAGACATGAGCCACTGTTTCCCACCTCCAGGCCATTTTTAACAGGAAAGCAGAGCATGTTTTCCTTTCCTTTTCCTTTTCCTCTCCAGGTGTGTGATGACATTCTCATTAAGTCAAGTCTTACTGGAATATTATTTCTCTCTTTTTTGCCAAAACTCTGAACTTTTTTCTGGATAGAGATGTTCGATAATTAATTTTCACTATCAGGAGTCTTGCCAGTTTTCTGAAACACCCTGGAAGACAGCTGTGGGCTACAGTAATGTGATTTCTGGTTCCTCTTGTTATGTCCATCCTCCCAGATCTGGACTTCTACTGAAACATTTTGTTTTCATATTTGTCTGCTCCCAGTAATATTATAATGTCTTCATTTGAAGGACTTATCCTACTAGGGATTCCTCAGGATAGTAAAACATTTTTTAAACTTTCAAATAGCAGAATAACATACTTGACTCTTAAACATGGCAAAATAAAATGTATACAGACCTAACTACCTTCTGGTATTCTCCTGACAAGCAGATAGAATAAAAACAATAACAGAGGGCTAAAAGTTTGGCCTAGTGGTAGAGGGCTTGCCTAGCATGCACTAAGACCCGGTGGTAGAGCTCTAGCCTTGAGAAAGTCCAAGAACAGTGCTCAGTCCCTGAGCTCAAGCCCAGGACTGGTAAAAAACAAAAAACAAAAAACACCAAAACCAGTAACAGAGATTTGTTCAGCACAATGAAATTAGTAGGGATCTTAGCCCTTAATAGTTACTCTGTTGCAAACACAGTGGAGAGAGGGGTCCCTTTTGGAGACAAGTGTCTCTGACTGTGATTTGCCCAAAGTTTCCAGGCCATGTAGATAGCTTCTTCTAAACCCTTAAAAAAAAACTTTCAGTCTACACAAATTCTTCTAGCATATTGAATGGCTACACATCTATATTCATTCAAGGAGACCAGCTTCACCAACATACCATCTCAGAGAAGATATCACAAGAAAAGAAAGCTCCAGATCTGGGTCATTCATGAATATGAGCCCAACAACTTTAAAACCAAATTTTAGCCAATTTAATCCAACAATGTTTAAAGGAGATTAATACATCACAAGCAAGTGGGATTCATCTTAAGAATGCTGGTTTAACACTCTAAAAAATCAATCAGTGTAATTCACCATAGTGAGAAAATAAAGAGGAAAACAAACACACCCATCATCTGCTCAGCAGATACGAGAGTGGGGGAAAGAACACTGAAGTCCTACGTTAGAAAATAGCTTGAATAAAGTAAGAGGAGAACAGAGTTTTCTTTAGAGGATAAAAAGGTGTCTAATAAAAATTTACAGTTTGCATTTATGCAGAGTTGAAGAAGTGCAGATCATATTGTAAAGCCTGAAGCGATAGCAAAAATATTGAAGAAAAATATTCCATAGCTCAAAAGGAAGAAGAATCACCTAACAAATCACACTGCCACCTTCGGGGGAGTGCAGGCCCGAGGTAGTGAGGTAAGTTAAACCAGAGAATGTCTTACATCATTCCTCCATAGAAGCCCTTGAGTCTGAGTAATTTGCTCTCTGTCCTCTGTCATCGGTGTTAAGTCACATAGCACACGTGTGTTCAATGTACACAGCACAGTCGCGTTGTTCCATTTGCGCTCAGGAGACTTCTAATTAGTTGGATCACAGTGCTTGTTAAGGCTGAGAGCTGACACAAGTGTAGATGTGAGGAAGATGGAATATAGGTCAAGAACATGTATTTTAAAAAGTGTCAGGGACATAATGTTATAGAGATTGATATGTATCTGTGACATACAAACCCTCAGCTTAATTTTAATTATGTTCTAAAATCTATGTGCCACTGATTGTATATAGAGAACCCCTTCTCGAATGCTTGTTTGTTAAACATGACATTTAAAATAGGATGTAAAAAATCAATGTTAATAAAATCTTAAAAAAGATGTGTCAGGCACTATTAGGTACTTCAGAAGCACAATTGCATTTCATTCACATGATCCTGTGTGGTCGGTATTATGAATCTTACATTAAACTCATGGAAGTTGTAAGATCTGTTCAAAGTCAGCTAGGTGCTAGTGGCTGAGATCTGAGGATCGTGTTTCAATAACAATCTAAAACATGAAGCGTATCATCAGTGTGTGAGAAGTAATGCACCTACTACCTGGCAAATGTAACTGTAACCCCTCTGTACATTATCCTGACAGTAAAAAATAAAACAAAAAATAATAAAACAAAAAAGCAATCTGTTGAGAAACAAAAAAAAGCTAGAATGGACCTATAGCTCAAGTGGAAGAGCACTACCTATGAGCAGAAAAGGCAACAGCATCGAGGCCCTTAGCTCAAACCCTAGCACCTGCAAAATACACAAGAAACATCAACAACAACAAAAATGTGTCCAAAATCACAACTACTAAATGTCTGGTCACTGATTAAAATTTTCCTTTTCTTGGTCTTTTTCATTTTATCATCTTATCCATTAGAACAAAGCAGATTTTGCTAGGTTGCAATAAATAACCGAACAATCTCTTCAACTTGGAAAGTAGGAGTACAGCTAGGCACAGGTGGCTCATGCCTGTAAGATTCAAAACCACTTCAAGCAGATAAATTCATCAGACTTATCTCCATTTAATCAACAAAAAGCTGAAACTAGAGATGCAGTCAAGTGGTAGAGCACCAGAAAAAGGCAAGTTCTGAGTTCAAGCCCCAGTATGAGATTTTTCAAAATACAATTCAAGAAAGCTCAATGACTTTTCTTAAATTGTACACAGCCAGATTAATCTCCAACCAAATCAAGAAACAAACTCGGGTTTGGGACAAGTGTATTAGTAAATAGAGCACGTACTAACAAGCACAAAGCCCTAGGTTCAGTCTCTAGCAACACACACACACACACACACACTCGCGTGCGCGCACAAACGCATGCAAATCCCTAAAAAAAAAGTCCCTTCGCACAGTGGTTCTATTAGCCTAATTTCTAACCACTAATTCATTAATGGGGTACGTTTTTGTGTACATATTCTTTGTATCTGTCATTTCTCACTCAATGTTATGTTTGTGTCACTCATCCATGAGGTACATTTCCTTTTAGTTCATTTTTATTGCTATATGGTTGTCCATTGTATGAATAAACCACAGTTAATTTACACACTTAATTGTGGATATTTTTGTGGTCTGCAGTTAGGACCAAAACTGAGAAGGGCCACTATGTTCTTGTCTTTTGTTGAGTATAATTTATACTTGCTGCCTTCCTGGGAAGAGGCTGGCTAAGTCACAGGGTATGTATATGTTCAACCTCATAGTCACCGCCAAATGGTCTCCAAAGTAGTTGGATGAATTTATAGACTCACCAAAAGTACATAGGTGTTCCAGTTACTCCACAAAGACTATAGTTACTTTTCATGCGGAAAACTTGGAAACAAGCTATCAAACAATAGGACATTATTTAAGGAAATCATGGTGTTTCTATGCAACCTACTAGAAAACAGCCATTATTCTCCCAGCATACTTAAGTCTATGAAGAAACAACTACAATGTAATACATGAAAAGAAAAACAGGTTGCAAAATACTAGTACAGCTTGTTCTCAATGCGGTTTAAAAATAAAAGTAAGTGTATATCCTGTATCTACTACTCTGGTTTTCACTAAGAGGTTAGATTATGGCTAATTTTTTTCTTTTGGTAGCTTTCCATATTATTTTTTTCTTTAAAATATTCTTCATGAACCGGGAGTTTGTCCTTGCATGCACAAAGACCTGGTTTCTATTCCTCGGTACTACATACTTAGAAAAAAGCCTGAAGTGGTGCTGTGGCTCAAATAGATCTCTAGCCTTGAGAAAGTCAAAGGACAGTGCTCAGACCCTAGGCTCAAGCCCTAGGACTGGCAAAAAATAATAATAATACTTAGTCAACGATGCTAAATTAACCTACCATACCTACTTTTTGTGTTATCTATGAATTCCCCATGAGAACCGAGGAAACCCTTTGGGAATAGTCAAGCACCATTTGAATGTCAATTAGTAGAATCATGATAGGGTTTGCTTGACTGCTTTCTACCACTAGTCCAACTGAATATTAGAGCTACAGTGAACAAACTGAGAGGTTGGGGGGGGGAGGGGGAGGGACTGGAGGGAGTAGGGGTTCCATCTCAGTACTTTTCATCTCAGGAATCCTTTCATGTCCCCCAAATGGCCTTATAAACAAAATCGAATGAATGGGCATTCCCAGATACGGTATCAAATATTTTCCAAATGCTTCCCAGTAAACCACCATGTATAACCCAGTTGGAAACTCCTTCTATACAAAGAAGGGTAAGCCCGGGAACTTTTAGTCACTATCTTCTCATTTGTTGAGGGTGAGGGGCTGGGAAATGATGAAGCCTAAAAGAAATCCCTTGAAGATCTGAACATCCTGGTGTATAATCAAGCCTTTGTCCAATGATGTGCATTATAATCTCAATTTGACACTTTCCGTTGGGTGGAGTGGGAAAATGTAAATCTGAACTCCCTACAAATTGTGTCTAGTTCTCTTTCAGGAAATTGCCCTAGTCTATGTAATATAGATACTAAAGACAATGCACATTCAACTGTCTGTTCTAGCTATCAATGCTGCTTCCTGGGCATTGCTTCACTGGGACTTTGCAATTCTTTCTTCCTTTCGCCAGCCATGAAGCTTGAAATCAGGGCCTGGGTACTGTCTCTGAGCCTCTCTGTGCTCAAGGCTAGCACTCTACCACTTGAGCCATTTCCTGTTTAAGTGGTACTGAGAAATCAATCCCAGGGCTTCATGCATTCTAGGCAAGCACTCTAACACCCAGCCACATTCCCAGCCCAATCTTTTTTTTTTTCCAGAGGTGAATATTTATTCCCATTTTCCCCATTAGTAGCTTTAGAAGGTATGACTGAGAGATAATGAACTCTACATTTATTGTGTATTGTTTATTAATTATATAATTTGATACATTTGACATATGTATATTTTCCTGAAATTATCATCATCATTCAGGGACTGCTTTGATCTATAATCCCTGCAAACTTCTTGTGTCATCCCTTCATCTCCATCAACCATCAAGATGCTTTTCTGTCACTAGTGATTAATTTGCATTTTGCTTAGAGTTTTCCAGAAACAAAATTACATGCTACTTGTCTCCTTTCACACAGAAGAATTATTTTGAGATTCATATATTTTGTCCTTTATCTTTTGTATGGAGTTACTATCATTTATCCATTTTGCTATGAGTGGAAATAGTTGGGCTTTCCAGTTTGAGGCTCCAGATAGAACAGCTGTAAATGCTCATTTGCAAAGGTTATGTTTTCATGGTAGAAACCTAGAAGTGGAAAGGGCATATTGTATAGCAAATATATATATATATATATATATGTAGTACATATACTTAGCTTTTAAATAATTACCCAATTTTTTATCATAGCTCTGCCATTTTACATTCTCACAAGGAATTATCAGGGTACTAATTACTCTAAATCTTGTCACACCAAATTAAGCATTCCTACAGGTTTAAAATGATAGAGAGAGATACAGAGTAACAAAGGTATGTGTTTTTATCTCTAACTCCTGGCCAGTACTTTTGAAGTCTTTGTAATTTTCTAAGCAAGTAAGTTACTTACTTTTTTTAAACTTTTTTATTGTAATTAATAGAAGGGTCACAGTTATATTCACCAGATAGAAGGTGTATTAGTTCACAAACATTGACACCCTTTCTCATGTTTTTGTCTCCATTTCCCTCCTCCCACCCCCTCCCCTCATCTTGGTTTTCCCCCTTCCCTATCCTATTTTAAATAAACAAATAAATATATATACAATATACCAGATAACAAGGTAAGATACTGTAATAATATGTGAATAACAAAGGGAAAACAAAAGAGATGAGAAATAACATAGTACATTAAGAACAACAATCACACATATGGCTCTTGTTTCCATATCCTGGAGGTCCTTTCATTTAGCCTCATCCTATATGGCCTTATGTATATAGGTTTTGAGCTATTATAATCCTCTGCTAGGAAAGTCCAAGGTTTGTACTAATTATTACAAATGAGGGAAACCATTGCGCCTATGTTCCTTTGGGCCTGGCTTACTTCACTTAATAGGATTTTTTCCAAGTCTTTCCACTTCCTTACAAATGGGGCGATGTTGTTCTTTCTGATGGCAGCATAGAATCCCATTGTGTATAAATACCACATCTTGTTCATACAATCATCTACTGAGGGGCATCTGAATTGGTTCCATATCTTTGCTATAGTGCCGCAACGAACATCACTGAGGTAGTGGCTTTGGTATGTCACAACTAAGGTACTTGCTTTTGCTCTCTAATTAAGATTTTGACCTTGGTCTACTCCTTGTAATTTGTTGGGTTATAGGAAAAACTCTGGTTCTAATGAGACTCTCATAGTGGGGGTCATTGAAGCTGGTCACTAGAAAGGCCAAGCCACAGGAAAAACGTGGAACTTTCAGCCCCCTTTCCTTCCTCCAGGAAGGGGAGAAGCAGAAAATGGAAGTCATAATCAGTCATTTCTATGTAACGAAGCTTTCGCGGAGAGCCCTCAACTTGGGGGTTCAGAGAGCTTCCAGATTCCTGCACTAAAATGCATCCAGGGTCCAGAATCATAATGCACTCCAGCTCAACAGAACAGAAGCACCTACGTACAAGTCAGGACACTTCCCAGACTGACTCTATGCATCTCTTCCTGTGACTCTTCATTGGGTCCTTTAAAACGCCCTTTGGAATGAATTGGCAGTCATATGTAAAATGTTGTCCCTAAATTCTTGGAGTCACTCAAGAACACATTTGAACCCAAGGAGGAGTTGTGAAAAGCTCCAGTCCATAACTAATAGTCAGAAGTGTAGAGGCCTAGACTTGAACTTGACATTTGAAGGGAAGGAGAAAAGATGTGTGGGCCCAGGTCCTTCACCTGTGGAGCTGACTCTAACTCGGATAGATGTTAGAAATGAATCACAAGACCCACAGGTGGTATCTACCAACTGAATTCATATGTGGGGAAAACCCCCAATTACAGAAGTGCACTGTGTGCTGATGGTGTGCTAGAAGGAAACTGGTCTTTCCTACCATACAAATGGGATATCCAAATGATAGCATAATGAAAATGAATTACAGATCCAAATGCAAAAGTGAGAATATATATGTTAAAAAAAACTGGTTGCAAAATACATTTGCAGTTTATCACACTAGGAGCGCATATTAAAAAGACAGAAGAAGAGCACGTAAATAACCTAAAAAAACCTGAAACACCTAGAGGACCAAGAAAAAGTTAACTCTAAAACAACTAGAAGGACAGAAATAACAAAAATAAAATCAGAAATTTCAGAGATTGAAATAAGATCAACTAGACACAAAATTGATAAATCAAAAAGTTGGTTCTTTGAAAGAGTCAACAAAATAGACAGACCCCTGGCAAGATTAATCAAAAAAAGGAAAGGGGAGACTCAAATAAACAAGATTAGAGACCCCACGGGAACAATCACAACTGATTCCCAAGAAATTCAGTCCATAATGAATAGGTACTACCAGGACCTATATTCAAAGAAACAAGAAAATCTAGTAGAAATGGATGATTTCTTAAATAAATATAGGCTACCCACACTGAACAACGATGAGGTAAACAAATTGAACAGACCAATTTCTTACAATGAAATTGTGGAAGCAATCAGGGAAATGCCAACCAAAAAGAGCCCAGGTCCAGATGGATTCACTGCGGAATTCTACAAGACATTTAAAGATGAACTAACACCTATACTCTTGAAACTCTTCCGAGAAATAGAAACAGAAGGAGCAATACCAAACTCATTTTATGAAGCTAATATTACTCTCATCCCCAAACCAGGGAAACACTCAACTACAGACCTATCTCTCTAATGAACACAGAAGCAAAATTCCTCAATAAAATATTAGCCAACAGAATCCAGAAACAAATTTTAAAAATCATACACTATGATCAAGTGGGCTTCATCCCACAAATGCAAGGCTGGTTTAACATTCGCAAATCAATCAATGTAATACATCATATCAATAAAGTTAAGGATAAGAATCATATGATAATTTCTCTGGACGCGGAGAAGGCATTTGACAAAATACAACATCCATTCATGTTAAAAGCACTAGAAAAAATAGGAATAAGAGGTACATTCCTCAAAATAGTGAAAGCCATATATGAAAAACCTACAGCCAGTATTATACTAAATGGTGAAAGACTGGAACCATTCACCTTAAAATCAGGAACTAGACAGGGATGCCCACTCTCTCCACTTCTCTTCAATATAGCGCTGGAACCCTTAGCCAAAGCAATAAGGCAAGAAAAGGACATCAAAGGGATCCACATAGGGAAAGAAGAAATTAAACTATCCCTATTCGCAGACAACATGATCCTCTACTTGAGTGACCCAACAAACTCCACTCCCAGACTTCTAGAATTAATAAACCACTTTAGCAAAGTGGCAGGATACAAAATCAATCTTCAGAAGTCAGTAGCCTTCTTGTACACCAACAATACACAAACAGAATGATCCCATTCGCAATAGCCCCCAAAAGAATTAAATACTTAGGAATATACTTAATCAAAGATGTAAAGGAATTATTCAATGAAAACTATAAAAGCCTAACGAAAGAAATTAAAGAGGACACTAGGAAATGGAAAGACATCCCATGCTCATGGCTATGGAGAACCAACATAGTGAAAATGGCTATACTGCCAAAATTGATATACAAATTCAATGCAATCCCCATCAAAATCCCAAAGACATTCTTTATGGAAATTGAAGATCTAATCTAAAGATTCATATGGAACAAGAAAAGACCTAGAATAGCCAAAACAATTCTAGGCAAAAAGAGCAATGCTGGTGGTATTACAATACCAGACTTCAAACTCTACCATAGAGCCATAATAACAAAAACTGCTTGGTATTGGCACAAAAACAGACCAGAAGATCAGTGGAACAGAATAGAAGACTCAGAAATAGAACCACATACCTATAGGCAACTTGTATTTGACAAAGGAGCCAAAGATATATAGTTGAACAAACATAATCTATTCAATTATTGGTGCTGGCCAAAACTGGGCAGCCACATGCAGAAAACTAAAAATTGACCCTTGCACCATGCACAAGCATTAACTCAAAGTGGATCAAAGACCTCAATGTCAGACCGGAAACTGTGAAACTGCTACATGATAAAGTAGGAGAGACACTGGAACTCATAGGCACAGGCAAAAGATTCCTGAACAGAATCCCAGGGTCACAACAGATTGGAGAGAAACTCGATAAATGGGACTACCTAAAAATAATAAGTTTCTGTACAGATAAAAACATAGTTGCAAAAGTAGAGAGACAGCCAACCAACTGGGAAAAGATATTCACCAACAATACATCTGACAAATGCTTAATATCCAGTATCTACAGGGAACTCAAGAAACTAATCCCTCCAACCCCCCCCCCAATAAACCATTCACTAAATGGGCAAGGGAACTAAAGAGAGACCTATCAGAAGAAGAGATTAAAATGGCAGAAAAACATATGAGAAAATGTTCATCATCTATGGTCATAAAGGAAATGCAAATAAAAACAACCCTAAGATACCACCTTACCCCAACAAGAATGGCCAAGATTTTGAACTCAGACAATGACAGTTGCTGGCAGGGTTGTGGAGAAAAAAGAACCCTACTACACTGCTGGTGGGAATGTAGACTAGTTCAGCCACTCTGGAAAGCAGTGTGGAGGTTCCTTAAAGAACTGAAAATAGACCTTCCCTATGATCCCGCCATACCACTTCTGGGCATCTCTCCTGAACAGCATGACCCAGGATATTATAAAGACACCTGCTCAGCTATGTTCATCTCTGCACTATTCACAATAGCCAGGCGATGGAAACAACCCAGATGCCCTACTGCAGATGAATGGATACCGAAAATGTGGTATAGATACACAATGGAATTCTACATAGCCAACAGACAAGATAAAATAATGGCATTCGCAGGGAAGTGGATGAATCTAGAGCGAATCATGTTGAGTGAGACAAGTCAAGACTTAAGGAACAAAAGGCGCATGGTATCCTTAATATGCGGCTATTAAATCCAAAGAGTACAAGAGCGAGGACTCAATAACCGCATACCCAAAGCTATGGACATGGTAATGGAAATACAAACATAACTATATAGACATAAAAACCTATGACTCTATAGACATAATGTTTTATTTCATAAATTAATATGTTTCTATGACATACAAACCCTTAGCTTAATTCTGACTAAGTTCTAAATATTAAGGCCCAGTGATTGTAATTAGAGATTCCCTCCTTGAACACTTGTTTGTTAAACTTGTCATTTAAAATACGATGTCAACATAAGCCATATAATGAATGAGTGTTGTTCCTTGGTTATCTCATATGGTTACACTATCTCACTTTGTTACCTGAGATATCGGATATATTTGTATTTGGTTATTTGAAATTGGATAGGGAAGGGGAGAAAACAAGATGAGGGGTGGGGGTGGGGGAGGGAAATGGGGACCAAGACATGTGAAAGGGTATCAATGTATGGGAATTAATGCACCATCTATCTGGCAAATATCATGTAACCCTTCTATTAATTACAATAAAAATATATGAAAAAAATACATTTGCAGCCTACGTAAGGAAAGATTTCTTATGGCAGAAAAGGAAAAATAATAAAATGCATAAAATAATGAGTTAAACTTCCTTGAAGCTAAAAACTTACTTTCTGAAGATCTGATTAAGAGAATTCAAAGGCAAGACAGAGACTGGGAGAATGTTTTTCAAAGTATACAAAAGTAGTTTTTATCTATGTGACTGTATAAAGAATTCTAGAACTTGGTGGCCTAAGCCTGTAATCCCAATTACTAGGAAGGTAAAGATAGAAAAGTCACAAGTTCAAGGCCAATGTGGGCAAAGTTCCTGAGAGCCTATCTCAAAAACAAAATACAAACAAAAAGGTTGGTGATGTGGCTCAATTAGTAGAGCACTTGCCTAGCATACATGAGTTCAATCCAAAGCACATTGCTCTTAAACTCAGTGCTCTGTTTTCTAAGAGAGCAAGCAATCTATTTTCCCCTTAATCAGCAAAAGACTTGAACTTCATTTTAAAAAGAATACAGTGGCGGAAAAAAGATCAAAGCAAAGTTCTAGCATCAGTTTTAAGGTATAAGTTAAATAGACATTCTTGCTATTCTTCTTTGTTGATGAGATCAAATGACTTTATGATGATCTAACTACCCAGAAGAAAGTATGAACTTGGATATTCAACTCCAGCTCAGTGGTTTTTGAGTGAGTTTGTTGGGTTTTTCTCCCCTCCCGTGACATGCCTTATATTCAAAAAATCTGCAGTGTACCTGGCAGTCTCTGAAAGAAGAGTTGGAGTAAGTGCTTAACATGTGAAAAAATATCACACAACGAGAAACCCTGGCACACCCCCAGGGAGCAGGGGGGGGAAAGCCAGCCCAGGAGTGGGTACAGGTAAGTAAACCAGGATCAGAACATGCTGAACCAAGAGCAAACAAATGTCGACAGGTTGTGACATCAGAGAGGTAAAGAAGCCAAGTGAGCAGTCCAAAGCCAGAGAGGAGCAAGTGGACACGAGGTCAGCAAACACTGGGAGGTGAACGCAACACAGGCCAATGTCCACACTGCAGAGGTTAAAGCTGAGTCACGCATAGAAGCAGACGCTACAACGGAAGTTATCAAGGATGGGTGGACCCAGAATTGAGGAGATGCTGGTGACAGAATGCAAAATGTCCTAAAGAGAGGAATAAATTCAAGAAACCTGTTATAACAAGGGCTGGTTCAAAAGCAGGAGCACTTGCCTAGCAAATGCAAAGTCCACAACTGAGAAAATAGTCTATGATTTCCAAAGAGTAACTATGCAATACAATGTATATACATATACACATAGATACAGGGAACAGGATATCATTTATTATATGGGTAACAAAAATTGCTCTGAAGAAGAGGAAGTAAACATTCTCATTCCCAAAATATGTGAAGTAACATGTATTAATTAATTTATTATAGCCATTCCAGAATGATAAATACATAGAATTTTAAAGCTATAGGTTGCTCATAATAAATATGTACAATTTTTATGTGAGCTTAAAAGTCATGCTTTCTAAATGGTAATGTGAAAATACTCAATAGAAAAATACTTATTTTTCAAGCAAATAGGAAGAATACCAGCCTGGACAAACATTAGCATGAATACCTGTCACCCCAGCTATGTGGGAGACAGAGGATTAGTCCAAGATTGACCTGAACAAAAGTATAAGACTTTATATGAAAGGTTAACTAAGAGTAAAAGGCTGGGAGGGTGGCTCAGGAAGCAAAGTACTTACACTATGGGACACTTAGTTCCAGTCCCTATACCATAGAACTAAGGAAGGGGATGGGAAGAAAGAAAAGGGGAGGGGAAGGGAGAGAAGGGAAGAAGAAGGGAAAAGCAGGAGGAAAGGGAGGGGAGGAGAGAGGAATTATCTGTGGTCTATGATAGTCTCTATCAGGGATAAGAGAAGCCAAACCCAGATCAAATCCAAGAGCCTTGGAGCCACACAAGAGAGAGAATAAGTAGAAAAATGGTAGCCATGGAGCTGGGAGTTTGGCCTAGTGGTAGAGTGCTTGCCTAGCATGCACAAAGACCCAGGTTCAATTCCTCAGTACCATATACATAGAAAAAAAGCCAGAAGTGGTGCTGAAGCTCAAGAGGTAGAGCTCTAGTCTTGAGAAAGTCCAAGGACAGTGCTCAGGCCCTGAGCTCAAGCCTAGGACTGGCAAAAATAAAATGGTGGCCATATAAAAATAACCCCCCTGCACCAGTCCCTGGTACAACAAAGGACAGAGATAAGAAGGCAGACATGCAGTACAGGCATCTCGCACACTCTGGGCACAGGTAGAGCAGGAATTGTGGTATTCCAGATCATTCTCAGCAGGCTACACAGGGTAGATGACTGGCATTCGATTGCTCTCAGAGACTGCCATTTAAAGTCACTGCTGGAGTTTGAGGGTCAAAACAGAATTCATCAAGCTACTTTAATCTGGGTTCTCTACTTCTATTTTAATTGTATCTTCATTGAATGAACAGCTAAAGTTTTGTAAATCTTATCTAAATGTAATCAATCATAACACTCATCTAACTAATCAGCACTCTCAATTATGTTTCTGATTATGCTATTTTATATATATGGAGTATGGCCAGAGTCAAGGGAAAGGCCCGAGCCATATCCACAATTGGATGGACAGTTAAACTGGAAAAAACAATGTATTATTTGCCATCCTATCGAAAGATTAACATTGTTCATCAAGAAAGGCTTGCAAACAGGGTGCCAGTGGCTCACACCGGTAATCCTAGCTACTCAGAAGGCTGAGAACTGAGGATCAGGGTTCAAAGCCAGCTAGAACAGACAAATCAGTGAATTTTTTTGTATCTTCAACTAACCACCCAAAAGCCAGTAATAGAAGAATGGCTCAAGTAGCAGAGTACCAGCTCTGAGAAAAAGAAATCCAGGTAGTAACATGAGGCCCTGAGTTCAAGCTTTAGTGCCAGCACATATTCAAAAAAGGGACGTATATATGTGACAGGGAACATAATAGAGGAGATTTTTAATACGTAGCACCCCAAATTAGACATGCAGTAATCCCACTTGTCCTCAGTTTTGCTTTACTTATCTATGGTCAACCATTGAGAAAGGAAGAAAGAAAGAAAGAAAGAAAGAAAGAAAGAAAGAAAGAAAGAAAGAAAGAAAGAAAGAAAGAAAGAAAGAAAGAAAGAAAGAAAGAAAGAGAGGAAAGACAAAAAAAATTATGTTTTCATTTGAATACCATTCCTAGCAGTATGATAAACTCACACTATCTCTGTTCCACTAAAGATGTAGGTGGAGTCTCTGTTTAGTGTATTTGTACAGCATATACATACCACTAAGTAACCATCTTAGTTATTATCAGTTTATCTACAGAGATATCATAGTGCATGTGCTCAAGGAATAGTTATTCCATTAACAATGACCTCAGAATGAAAGAGTAATGATGCTGACAATTTTATTCATGCTTATTATCATGATTATTCTAGCTGATGATTAGTTATTGCCATTAAATCTCTTGGGCCTAATTTATATGTTAAATTTCACCATATATGTATGATGAAATTTAACATATAAGATGAAATTTGATATAGATATAGATATGGATATAGATATATCCAGGTGTTGGTGGCTCACACTTGTAATCCTAGCTTTTCAGGATGCTGAGATCTGAGGATAAGAGCTCCAAGCTGGCCTGGGCAGAAAAGTCCCCAGGAGACTCTTATCTCCAATTAACCACTCAAATGCTAGAAGTAGAGCTGTGGCTTAAAGTGGCAGAATACTAGTCTTGAGCATAAAGAGGCTCAGGGACAGCACACACACCCTGAGTGCAAGCCCCACCAGTCACCAAAATCACAAACAAAACCCAGAATATTTATAGGGCTCAGTACTAGCTGAGGTTTCAGGCATTCACTGAGGGTCTTGGATCATACCTCTCATGGAGAAGGCTGCTCTTCTACATTAATTGCATGAATCTCTAATTCCTTCTACCTTCTGCTTATGAGCTATTTCATATGAAGCACAGAGTCTATGGTTTACTCTTAAATACAGGAAGAGGAAGGAGGAGAAGGGAGGGAGGGAGGAGTAGAAGGAAGGGGAGGAAGGGAGGGAGGAGAAGTAGGAGGAGGAGGAGGAGGAGGGGAGGAGAAGGAGGAGGAGGAGGGGGAGGAAGAAAGGAGGAGCTAATTTTAGATTTTAATTTTAACATTCAGGAATCTCTTTTACAGGTAGTTACTTTCTGTGTTGCATTTCGGAACATGTGAGAATCACTTGTGTGTGTGCTCAGAGGCCTTCCTACTCTGCCACCACCTCCACCCACACCATTTACCTTTCACCTTCCTCCCCCACTATGTGACAGCAGGTGATCCACAGGCAGGAGAACAAGTCCCCAAGGATTTCACTGACATTTCAATTCTGTCACACTGCAGGACAAAGCACCCTGTGATGAACCATTGCTAGAGGCTCCAAGCCAATGTTCCCTCACCAACACATCCAATACAAGGCCCCCAAGCTTTAGGACTTTGTACCCAGAACTCTGTTGTCAGCCAGATCAAATACAGCCCTAAGCCAACCAATGCTTCCTGTTGGTGCCTAGAGACCTGGCTTTCTTTGTGTACATTTCAGATTCACTAGGAACCAATGTCCTTGGACAGTACTTGTCTAAGAAGTGGTAAGGGCCCTCTCACAAGGGCATCATAAAATACTTCTGTTCCCACATCTATATAAATGCAACCACAGAATCAAAACATATCCAACAGGGGTGTTGAATAAAAAGGATCCATAGTATTAGTCATTGTAACATAGTCATTGTAACTCAAAAGAACTTTTTTCCTCCATCTGGCAGCAGTGACATACCTGAAGTTATCTCCAGTTCTGTATTTATGAAGAAAAGTAAAAATGAACAAGAATCTATGGGCTCAAACCTGCCTTCCTAGCTACTCAGAAGACTGAGATCTGAGGATTGTAGTTCAAAGCCAACCTGGGCAAGAAAATCCAGAAACTCCTAGCTCCATTTAACCACCAAAAAACTGGAATTGGAGCTGTGGTTCAAATGGTAGAGCTATATCTTTAAGTTAAAAAAAATTGTTTGGCATAGTGGTTAAAGTGCTTGCCTAGCATGCACGAAGACCCGGGTTCGATTCCTCGGTACCACATACTTAGAAAAAGCTAAGGCTAAAGTGGTAGAGCTCTAGCCTTGAGAAAGTCCAAGGACAGTGCTTAGGCCCTGAGCTTAAGCCCAGGACTGGCAAAAAAAAAATGTTTCATTATAAGCCTCGAGTTCTGGTATGGACTTTGGCCTAATCCTCCAAACTCCAGTTAGTCAAATAATCTTGGTAGTTATCAGCCTCTACATCTTCAACAAAGCTATTGAGTTATAGCTATTTAAAGCTAGAGCTAGACATAAGAGGTCAACTTATGCCAAGACTATAATGATCCTGATAAGGATTAATGGTAATAGTTCACATTTACTGACCACATACTATGTGTCAAGAAGATAAGTCCATCTCCCTTGGCCCTTTCAGAACACATGCTTTTATTATTCACATTTGACACATGAGCCTTCATAAGTAGTTCAGTAATCCAATGTCACATAGCTTGGAAGTAACTGTGCCCTATCTCCACCCTAGTCCTTTGACCTCTCAACTGTTGTGATTTATTGTCAGCTTCTCCACCCAAGACTATAGGAACTTCCAGACTACAGAATCCAGGATGGGTATGTTTGACTAGAAAGTGTTCCCATCTCCTGCAGCTCATGTGCAATCACAGAACATTCACAGTTCAGCTGTGAATCCCTAACATTTGTGTTCCAGTCCCCATCCAAGAGCTATAGGGGGCTTTACAGGCTGTTCCTTCATTTTAGAACTGAGAACACAAGACCTATAGAAATGAAATAGCCTAGGATCCCATGGTAATCTAGAATGCAGAGTGAAGAGTTATGCCTTTGAAGTTTAAAACAGAACACTTTTATTTACTCCATCTTTTTTTTTCTTTAAATGTGGTTGATCCTACAAAACCTGACTTTAGAAACTGATAGAAAAATCTCATTTAGGAAAAAAAAACAAAATAGAATTTCCCTCTGTGTGGTCATGATTATTAACCTTTTGGAGGCTTTAACTTTTACTCTAGAATTTTATGGAACGTGCAGTACAAGGGTATAAATATGCCAACATGAAAAAGCTCAGTTCTCTCTTACTTTAGCAATTTTGTAAATAATGCTGTGCTCTTAGGGAATGGGAGAATCAGACTTGGTTGTTTCTCAATCATTTTAGGGAAGTGACTGGTCAGACTATCTACTTTTAAATGGTTGGGTTCCCAGGCCAGAGGAGCCTATAGAAATAGCAGGCAGGTAAAGGAAGCATGAGACTCAGCCTTTGACACAAGCAACTTAGGCCCCTTTAGAATGTTCTTTTCTACTCCTCTCAAGCCCCCTAAAAACAAACAAGAGACAATGTGAAGGATCGCATGCTTTGAGATCAAATGTAGAAAAGGCAGTGAACAATGGGAAATAGGAAACCAACAGGGGTGAAAAGTATATTTAAAAAAGAAGGAAAGTGGAGGATGATCAAGAAAGGAGAAAAAGTTGCATTTAGAGACTGTCCTGGCATGGTGAGGTCACTGATGGATACTAGGAAAGCATCTAAGCTATCAAGAACTCCCATGCAGGCTTTCTGGAGAGAATTTCCATAGTCTTGCGGGTGGGCAGTGAAGGGTCCAGGCTTGACATCATAAACCTCATTAGATTTGACACTTCCACTGGGACTCATGGGTTAAGCGATCCCATCCCTGAGACAGAAGGAAGACCAAGTAGTAAAGAGAAGGTGAGCATCCTATAAGTGGCCAACAAGGGAATTCAGGCCTAGGAATCCAGTCAAGATCTCCGTCACCAGAACTGGAGTGAGATGGAAGTTGGATGTTGGAACCAGGTCAAAGCACATTGATGAGAATCAGATACTAGGTCAGAGTTGGACCGGTGCCAATGTTCCTATTAGATTATGCTGCAGAATATTGGCTCTGAATTTTCTCTATCTCCTTTGTATAGAGACCCTGATAAAGCTGACAAGGGGAAAGATATAGAGTTATTAGAAGTCAACATCCAGAGCGCATAAGGAGACCTTACATTCAGAATCCCATCTAGGATCATAGAGGTCCCGATGTGGCAAACTAATCTCTATGCAACACAGGGAATGATTAAAGAACCAGAATTTTCAGGAAGCAAGGGGGGAGGGGAATAACACAGAAAAAGTAGCCAATAAATTCAAATAATTCTGAATGTGGCATGAAAGAAAATTTAGATGTAGAGTGTGTGTGTGTGTGTGTGTGTGTGTGTGTGTGTGTGTGTGTAGTCAAATAGAACTAAGCCCAGTGGTTGGAATTTTCAGGGAGTGGTTTTGAGTCTCAAGATAAGGGAGATTACTGCAGCCTGCCTCTGTGGACACCATAGACTTTGCTCATTTTTAATTTATTCCTCAAGAAATTAGTGATTAGGGCACAGGGTGAGGCTCTCCACTGTGGTATCAGTTCCCATCTGTTCAGCCTAGACTCACACCATGTCCTAGTTTGAGTATGATTTACATTGTTTCCCATCTACCAAGTACCTACTAGTTGCTAAGAATGGGTTTAAACATGGGAGACAATTAAATCCAAACCTGATTTCAATGAACAGATAGTCTAGATAGACATGAAAATATTCAATGTTTAAATTAGAATATAATCTGGTAAGGGCTTTATAAAAAAGGAATGGAGGCAATTTTAATATCAGGTATAGTAAATTGCTCACAGCTCACTTTATCCCACTGCCATTCATTTTCTCATTTAGTAAACATTTGGGAGGATGGGGAGAATGAGAATAGTGAAAGGCAAACAACGATGAGACCCATTGCATCTGTGAATGAAGACAGCCTAAGGAAACTCACAGAAAGTCGTGGAATAGTTGAGGGTAGTGCGGATGGAAAAGTGAGAGGAAGTGAAGGAGTCACTCTAAGTGAAGCACTCTACGTGAAAGTGTGAAACATAACCATGAAACCTCTTTAAACAATTCACATTCACTTGAATAAAATGAAGGACCAGAATGTGAAGGTCCTTCCAGGATTTGGGTAAGGCTGATAATGGGGAAGGCAAATAGAGAGAATAAACATAGTCAAAATCCTTAATGTCCACGTGTTACAACGGAACACATGGACATGAGAGAGGAAGGGAGGAAAGGGGGGAGGCAGTGATGGCCGTGAGTCTGATTGAGTTATGTTGTATGTACATATGGCATGTCACAATTAAACCTCCTTGTACAACTAACTGAGGCTAGTACAAAAATTTTCAATAAGTATGTGTTATTAAATGATACATGCCAGACACAATGCAGGTATCTCAGGTACATTATTAACCAAAGCGGAGCTCCTCTCCTTTATGACAAATGAGAAAAAGTTACAAAAGTCCTTTTTGGTTTTTTGGTTTCTTTTTCTTTTTTTTTTTTTTTTAGAAAATCTACATAGTAAATTCTTAGATATATCAAATTATGACTGCAAATCTCCTGATCATTAATCTTAAACCTGTTCTCTAAAATCATATAAAAATCAAATCAAGGGCCAGGAGTTTGGCCTAGTGGTAGAGTGCTTGCCTCGCATGCACAAAGACCCGGGTTCGATTTCTCGGCACTACATATATAGAAAATAAAAGACAGAAGTGGTGCTGTAAAAAGTAATGTTACAGTCAAATAAAAGTCCTAAGCCTTTTCACAATAATTTCTGCAAACACCATTATTTACTTTTGTAATATAAAATATTACCTATCATTATAATTTAGGTATTCCTACAACACTGTTATCTCTGATAACACTTTATCTACTAGCCTGTGATTCTATATGATTATACAGTGTTAGTATCCCCAGATATGCAGATCTTCTAGTCCAGCCCCTACATTTTACAGGTGCAGTTACTGACATGTAAAGAGGTCAACTGATAGTCTTAAGTCATAGCGTATTGCATGCTTGTCCGTCAAATGTAGATCTCTGGAAATAACAGTGCCAGAGGAATGTTAACATTTCATTTTCCATTACCTCTTATCCAATAAGTTTTCCTTAGTTTAGGGTCTTCCAATTTTCAGTCTACTCTCTGTACTTATCAGTGCTGTGGCAAGAGGGCGGAGTTCCCCCCCCCTCAGGGTTCTTTTTCTATGTGTTCTACCACTTGAGCCACGGATCCACTTGTGGCTTTTTTGGTTACTAATTGAACATGAGTTTCAGAGTCTTTCCTGCCAGCCCAAAACTGCAATCCTACAGTCTTAGCCACCTAGTAGCTGGGATTATACACATGTGCCACTAACACCCAGTTCAATGCTGGGTTTTGAAAAATGTGACTCATTAAAAATTGTTTAAAAGTTCACCATTATTTAGAAGGGGGAACCCAATTTCCATCACAGACCTTGGGAGACTCTGCTTCCCTCTTAATCTGTTATTTCTATATAGCTGTACCCTACCTTTTACCAATTTCAGTGACTGCCATTTGTAAATATACATGCCAGGTCTGGAACCAGTAGCTCACACCTGTAATCCTACCTACTCAGGAGGCTGTGATCTGAAGATCATGGTTCAAATGTAGCCTGGGGACTAAAGTCCATGAGACTCTTTTCTTCAATTAACCACCAGAAAACCAGAAGTGGTGCTGTGGCTCATGTGGTAGAGCAGTACCTTGAGCTAAAGAGCTCAGGGACAGTGCCCAGGCCCACCCAGAGTTTAAGCCCACAACCAACCCACATACATACAAATATATACAAATATATACCTGCAGTTCCCTCTCTCTCGAATGCTTTTCCGATTTGGAAAATACCCACTTCCCATCTTATCTGCATGACAGAGTCCCCCAAAATTCTCATTTACTACAATACTCCAATGCACCCCCAAAAGCTGGAGGCCTGAACTAACTGCGCCCCCCACAACACTTCCTATGGCTCCTCTTCAGACTCTATTTGGTGACTTTTATTAAACCATCTTCTCCCTGGATTGCTCCTTGATAACAGATACTACATCTTCCATTTAATAAATAGTTAATTCATTTTATTCTATAGATATAAGCTGAACATCTACTAAGCACTAGGCTGTGTTCTACCACATGAATGAACTCCATGAAGATCTTTTCCTTACCACATATTGTTAAAGCCCAGCAAGACAAATCTTCACAAGAAATAATGATTGTGTATGTAATGTTTCATAGGAGAAGTACTGTAAGCATGGGAGCATAGAGAAAGAGACCCTAATCTAAACTAGGGACCACAAAAGATTTGCTTGGGCTTCCATTTACGCCAAGATCCAAGAAACTGCATAAATCATGCGAAAGACTGAGTCCAATTTTTTTTCCAGTTTATCTGATCTACAAATAACACTTTCTATCGCTTCTTTAAAGCTACTGATTAAAGACAGTGACAAGAAGGGAGCACTGTGAAGTCTAGATCAAGAGGTTCTACTGAACAATATTAAGGAGGATTGGTGTGACATGAGGTGATCACAAATATTTAATAATAGGTATAACAACCTGAATGCTTGCATAGTATAAGCAGCTCATCCACTCACCCTAGGCAGATGGGCTGAATGCCAATCCTGGCATTTTGGAAGTCATTTTTCCTGGAGAAAGGCGCAAATGTCTGAGACCAGATGCGATCTAACTCGTCACCTTTCAAAGGCTTCATTACATAGATGAGGATGCAAGTTATGCAGAACTTCAGCCTTGCTCCAAGGTCCCGTGTGGGCTGAAAATGTAGCTCTACACCCTGTCCCTCCTATGAAAACCATCTCTGGGCTCAGCCAAAAATCTCTGGCTGCTGTCTCTACACACCCTTTCCCATCTAATGCGCCTATAATACCCAGAATAAGTTCCAAAATGCCCAGTGTCTGTCTTTCTTGCTCAGGGCTTTCTTTGCCTGCCTCACATTAGACCACGGAATTCTAGGCATGTGTCTGTAGCTCTGGGAGGCCACTGGTATGTCAGGCTATACATTTTATTAGAGTCTATATTCCAAGAGAGATGCCAGAAGGAAATTCTATCTAAGATGACTATAGAGGAAATGAAGAGAGAGAGAGAGAGGGCGAGAAAGAGAGAGGGGGGGGAAGGTGGTAGCAGTGCTGTGACCTCCTTCAGCTGCTTTACTTGATAAACCTCTGGCTTTATAAAAGATCCAAAATAAGAAGATGACCTATTTATACACACAGGATGTATATAGTACTAAAGAACTGACAATCGCCTCTAATTTCCAGCAACTTTGAAGACATGAAGATGTTTTAGGTGCAAGGCAACGATTTTTCTGTGAGAGGTAGAGTCTTTGTCTCAAAGCCAGGATAGCAGGAAGGCCTCCTACAACTTGCCCTTGTTCCTTTCCCTCTTTCTCCATTCGAAAGATGTTTATATTTATGTATGCGTGGCCTGCTCTCCACACTACCCTTTCTTCATTTCAGATGGTACAATTGTGATCCCTAGATTGCAAAGGATATGAATCAACTTACATTAAGGGGAAAATATTGAATTATTTCCATGACTTGCCCTTTATAAATTCTAGAAATTCAACTATTTATGACTTCATATTACCTTCCAGTGAAGCTCAGTGTTTTATGGCTTTGGCTTTATTGCTAGAGGGGCTCTGGTTTGGCTCTTATTGGAGATTTGTAGCTGGACTGAGATGAAAGGGCGTCCTCTGGGCTGCTCCTTGTCCAGCTGATCCCACAGCGCCACAGTACTTAGAAAATGAAGTCTAGGCAGGATGGCCCTCAAAACTAGCAGAGTGGCTTCTGCCTCTTTCTCCTTCTCAGATGTCCTAGCCAGCTCTGTCTTCCTAGTTGCTAGTGGCTGTGGCACTCAGATCAGAGTCTGGTTCCTTCTAGGTTCTATTCTGTAGTATTCAGGGGTCAGGCTCAGGGAGATGAGTTTGAAACACACCCTTGGCTGTCTCTCTAGCACTTCTCTTTGGCTGTATACCCTCAGCCAAGAGCCTCAACTGTGTGAGCCTCAACATCCTCTTCTCAAAGTTGTGAATAATAGCAGGTACTCCCAGAGGGCAGTTGTAGGGATGAAATGAATTGTCCTTGTGTGGATCCCACCTTGTTTTCCATTCCCCACGACCCCTAGATAGTGAACAGAGGAGAGTGATGGAATGCAGGTGGGGAGGTAGAACAACAGCAAATGTTCCAGCTCTCTGAACTAGGAAACCTGTACATTATCCAACAAATTCACTCCAGGCAAAACTCCGGCTAAAGCAGGCTTATTTACTAAGCACTCGATTTCTGCCCAACAGGTGACTAATGCCACTAAAACGGCTCTGCAAGCTGGCTAAGTCATCCCTGTGCTTTATGAAGAGTGCTGACCTATTGCAGCAGGTCAGTGAGGAATTGCTTCGTGTAGTATCATTCTGAGTTAAGGAAATGAATTGGTATACTAGCTCCTCCCCTCTGCTCATCCAGCCCTCCTAGAGCCTCTGTGCAGTTCCCCAAAACCATTTGAACGCCCCAACCTAACCCTTCAGGGCCTCCACAGAGAGGAAAGCTATATGCAGGCAACCTTTAGGGCCCAAGGCTTCTGTTGCTCCATCACACCCTGAGTCTGAGCCTCTACAAGGAATGGATATAATCAATCACCTTCAGAAACCAGACATTAGGATATAGCTCATATACATCACATACAGCTTTTAATTTTTATTTTACCCTGCTTTCTATCTGAACAATCATAGAGGCCTCCATCTGTTGCTGTCAATCAGATCTCCAGTATTACCTTTCCGGTCATACTTTTTTTTTCTCCTGAAGCAGCATTTTAGCACCAGATTAGCACCTGATGCATTAGTGCATTTTATCATCTAACAATATTTGTCATCCAAAGGGCTGAGTCGCACAAGGTTACCAGCTAACAGCTTCTATTTGTTTGCTTCCCCCCTCTCTCTCTTCAGTTGCCTTACTGTGGCTTGCACTTTGTCAACACAAAACAGCTCTTAACAAGAAAGCAGAAACACTGCTAGAGTTCCCCATCTTTGAGCTCCCATCTCTTTCTCTCTGGACCACTATTTGTCCTTTTCCCCTCAGACCCACTTTGTCAAGTCATTACCGTTTCTAGAGAAATAACAGGTGTTTGATAAATATTTGATGATCTGATTTAAATCACTGAACATAAAAGTCTATTCCAGAGAATACAGATGTAAATCTCAGACTTTCAGAGCTAGCAGAGAAGTGGCAAATGGCACAGAGCCAGAACTACAGAGAGGTGAAATGATTCACCCCTTCTCCCCCGCCCCCAAGCTGTTTATTAGGAGAACTGGGACACAACCAGAGACCTCCATTGTCAATCCACATGATCATGATTATGAAAATACCACCTGCTCTCGTCAAGAACTGCCTGCTCCAAGGCTCTAACCGGAATATGATACTGTTTGCTAACACCTTGATCCTAGGAGTGTGTGATTCATATCAAAGAGGGGAAATTTTTGTAAAGCTGGCAAGTAAAACCAAAAATTCTAGTCCTTCGTTGGCCCAAGATTTTAAGATTTTTACAATACTGGCTGTATGACAGAATTATTACCTGGGGCAACTCTGGAGATGCAATTTCTCCACCAAATAAATTTCTGCGTTTGGCAAGATTTGCAAATCTGTCTGTTTGTTTTTATTTGTTCATTGGTTCATTGTCTCAGTGATTGCATAACAAATTTGATGACTAGGAGTGTAATTCAGGTCTGGGAACCAGTATTTAAAGATCTTGGAGGAGTGTGGCACTGTCACTCACCAGTTCTGAAATCATAACTGAGTGATCCATCAAAACACACATCAACAAGCTGGGCACTGATGGCTCACAACTGTAATCCTCAGGAGGCTGAGATCTGAGGATAGCAGTTCAAAGCCAGCCTGGGCACTAAAGTCCAAGAGACTTTTTACCTCCAATTAAACACCAGAAAAATCGGAAGTAGAGCTGTGACTCAAGTGGTAGAGCGCTAACCTATAGCTATCTGATGAGCTCAAGGGTAGTGCTTAGGCCCAAAGTTCAAGCACCTGACAAAAAAATGAATGAATAAATAAATAACAAAACACCTTGACAATACTAATCCATAATAATTATGATTTTGAATACAAAAATCTCCCTTGTGTTCCCTTCTCAAATGCCCTGACGATTGGAGACAAATGGCTATTCCTGATCTACAAGCAGCCAGTGAATCTCTGTGGCTGGGCTGAAACTTCAGACGGCAGAATTAGAAACAGAAATCACAAGGCAAGGAACTCTTGTCAACATATAGTTCCAGCATTTTATCTCTTTTGGCTCCCATTGTCCTCTGACCACCTTCCAAGTTATCCCATGAGTTCTGGGAATGTCCAAAATGGCACAGACCCAGCACTGGAACCAATTTGCCCTGAGTCATCTGTCAAGCCACAGTTCATGCTCTTTGACTGGTTTCAGTTACTAAGCACCCCCTTGTCACTTAGGGTAACCACTTGACTCTTATTTCTAAGGGAGGTAACTCAATGCATCCCACATTAGGGTTCCTGCCAAACAGGGTGTCGAACTCAGCTGTTTGGTTGTCTTGGGTCAACATTTAGCTTCTGTATGCAAGATGAGGGGTTACAGAGAAGAGCTCCCCAGATGGTTTTCATTTGAGAGAATGCATATAAAATACCTAACACAGAGCCAATGCTCCCTAAATGGCTGCTTTTATTAACTTCGGCCTGAGAGCAATAAAACAACCCACAGCTTGGGCACGCGGTGTGGGGTTGTTTCATATCTGAGACCGTCTTGCCACTGTGAAAGCTAATGGAGAGATATCTACAGCACTCCAAGCCCCAGGCTGTTGCTCATCTCTTTGGAAAATGTCATAAACAGCTAGATTTATGTTCATGTGGTCAGGATTGGTGTTAAAAGAGCCTAGAAGTATCCAGTTCTTTTTTTCTTTCTTTCCTTTTTTGTGGGTTATGGGGCTTGAACTCAGCCTGAGTGCTGTCCCTGAGCTCAAGGCTACCTCCGTACCCTTGAGCCAAGCCTCACTTCCCATTTTCTAGAGTTTAAATGGAGATAAGAGTCTCAGGTCCTTTTGTGCCCAGGCTGGCTTTGAACCTTGACTCAGATCTCAGCCTCCTGAGTAGCTAGGATTACAGGTGTGAGCCACCGCACCCAGATTTAGATGTATCCACTTCTGCAAAACCTCTGCCACCTAGACTGCTTAGAGGCTGGCCGTGGTAAGAGACCCCAGCAAAGCCTATGTCTGCACCAGGTTCAGCATCAGTGGGTCCCCAAGACCACAGCCTTCACAGATGCTTTCAGCTCCTCTTGGATTAGAAGCTCTGTCCATGACCTGGAGTCAACACAGCTGATCCTATCCCAGCATTATGGTGGCCCTTAGCGTGCTATGTTCAACTTCCCTCTGCAAAGCACTTGGCAGAGAGTGGAGAGGAGCCTTCAGCCAATTCTACAAATTTGCTCTCAAATATCTCTGCCAGGAAAATTCAACATATTAATGAGAGAGGTCCTCACTGCTTAAGCACTATTTAAAATGAAGAGGAACCGACTTGTTTAGGGGAATTTAAGTAGAAAACAGGGCAGTGATTTCTCATCTAGTCCTGTAAGTACTGAACTCTCTGGGAGCAGGAGCATGCAACTTTATCTCAACTAATGTCTTCAGGATCTTCTTCTAGAAAGAGGTGCCACTGGAGGACTCTCTTTATAAACCTGGTGATACCTGCAACAGGTTAACTAGCTTATAGAAATATCCCTGACTACAAAAGATAGGACTCACCACACATAAACATGTAACCTTAGGGGACTGCAGTGGGCAGGTAGGTTACAAGAAAATAAAGCCTTCACCAGAAGTCAAGCAGAAGAAGAGAATGAAGAAAATGAAAAAAAAAGGTGAGCTCCCTCCCCCCACTCCTACCCGACTTGATGTTCTTTGACAAAACACCCTTTCATTAAGGGTGCCAATCTCTCTCCCTTACATATATTTTGCTCTTAATCCATTAAGAGACTGGAAGGTTGGTCAGAATGGACCTAAGGTGGCCAAGGCACATACTGCTTATTCCAACCAGACCATCTACCACTAGTCAGGAGTGGAGTTCAGAGATCATTGGCCACTGCAGATAGTGTTTGAATACTGGAGAAGAAACCTAGGCTGGAAGTTAGGGTCCCTAACGGGATTGGGTCCACCACCAATGCTTTACTCAGTGCCTAACCCCAAGCAATCCTAGATTGTTTTCTACATCCATAGACTCTTTCTTTGGTGGGGAAATGGTGAGAAGCCTCGTGATGGTCCAGTGAGTAAAGCCAATGTGTAAACTGGATCTCTTCTAGCAGAACCATTAAAGTTCAACTTCCCTTAGCCTCCCTTAAGGTAGAACAACTGCATTTAATGAGTTTTCAAGTGATTCTTTTTATATATTTTTTATTGTAATTAATAGAAGGGTTACATTATATTTGCCAGATAGAAGGTGCATTAATTCACATACATTGATACCCTTTCTCATGTAAGTGATTTTTATTTCTCCTCAAGACTGCAAGTCTCTGAGCAAGAAGCTAGAGGCCAGACACCCTAGTATAATCCAGAGGCCCTATTAACCTACCTTTTGGTTCTCAGTCCCAAGGCCTCTGTGCCTCCCCCTTGCTGGCTGACATCCAGGTCCACAGACCACGGGCTTGCCATGGGGATAATTAACTTCCTCACCCACTCACCCTCAAAGCAGCCCTACAAGTAGGCGCCAGGATCCTCCTTTTGCAGATGAGGCCTAGGAGACTTAAGGAGGTTCCATACATGGGCCAAGATCACACAGGAACTTTGTTGCCGAGATCAGATTGGAAATGCCACTTATAAAACTGGAGCTTTCTCATTCTTAGTGCTCCCTCCTGACCCCAAATATGTCTAAATATTCATGAGCAGCTTGTCCCCTCACAACATTCTAATCCTTTCAAAACATACAGAAAGCAAGTCTCTTACTGGACTTCCAAACTTCCAAAACTTCTAGGGACCCTGCTGAAGAACTGTGGCCCCCTTCTTTTGCAGTAATCTTTTGTTGCTCTCCCCCTTTCACACCACTGAAATTGTTTTGGGATTGTTTATATTCCAACATCTTTTACTAGGCTTTAAAAATCCCTAAAGCGCAAAGGATTGGTGTGTGGAAGGGGGTGGGGAGGGAATAAAGCTTTTCCATGTGATTTTACAATGGCAGACACACGTCACTATAAAGCTGTCCAAACCCACAGAACACACCACATTGTGTAGGACAATGTTACATCAGTGTGGGTTCATCACTCTGAAGAGAGTTGCTGGTCACAAAGGAGGCTGTGCCTATGGCCTGGACATAGAATAAACAGTAGGATCTTTTTAAATTCAAAAGCATGGAGACTACTATCCATCTCTACAATCACACGATTCCATGGGTGACACAGAGAGGAAGCTATGTGATAAAAATCGTGAAGGAGAGCTTGAATGGCAGGACAAGATGACTGCTTCCCTCTGGGGTACAGTCAAAGAGAAAGCAGACATGGTGGCAGTAGTCCCAAAGTAAATGAAGAATGATGAGTGTCTGCTACATGTTGGAAGGGATGAGGGACAAGGAGAAGACCCAAGGTGAGATCGGAGGAGCCAGCAGGAGAAAAGGAAGAGGTAACTAGAATGTTTGAAGATGCTTTGGACACAAGTGCTTCTGAGTTCTGACTACTCCAGAAGATGAGCAAAGGGGAACAAAGTCAGTGCAATGAGTCCCTGAGGGTGGAGGGCAAATCCTGGGAATGCTACTGACCATCCAACTCGAATGCAAAGGTCAAAAACAGAAGGCAGGGCGATATTACAGGAACTGGAGACTGCAGTGTCTCAGGAAATGACTCCAAGGGAAGTAGTAAAAAGGGTGAAGGAGAGCATATGGCAAAATGAAGTTAGAAGACTAGAGATAGACTGAGAGCAAGTCAGTTTATGGTGTTAGGGCCACCACCCATTTTAGCTATGAAGAACCAAAATGGGAAATGAAGCTAGAAGTCAAAAGATGATGTGAGAAACTATGAAATCCCTAAGAAAGAGTGACAGAAGGAAGACAAATGAAAGGAAAGACTGGCCAAGACACAGAGGACGAATGGACAACTTCGGCAATACAATAGAGACTAACATTTCAACATTTTATTTTTTTAATTTTTTAAATTTTATTTCATCTCTGATTGGCACATAATAATTTCACTTTTTGTGTTTATTTGGTTTTTTTGGGGTTTTTTGTCAGTTGCAGGGCTTGAACTCAGGGCCTGGGCTCTTTCTCTCTGAGCTACTTTGTGCTCAAACACTCTACCACTTGAGCCACAGCACCACTTCCAGGTTTTAAGAGGTTAATTGGAGATAAGAGCCTCATAGGTACTTTTCTGCCCAGGCTGGCTTTGAACCACAATCTTCAGATCTCAGCCTCTTGAGTAGCTAGGATTACAGGCATAAGCCACCAGCACCCAACTAATTCTACATATTTATATGTGTTGTGTGATATTTTGATACTTGTATATCCATTGGGTAATGATCAAATCATAATAATCATATTTATCACCTCAAGCATTTATTGTGTCTTTGTTGTGAGAAATTCACTCTTCTAGTTGGAAATATGTCATATCCTTGCTAACAAGTACCTTGCTATGACAAAGTCCCAGATCGTCCTCATTCTTCTCCTCTGCTTGTAACTCCTTCTCAACCAGTCTTTCCCCATCTCCCTTTTCAAGCTCTGTAAACTATTATTTGACTCTCACCTTCTAGGAGATCAATACTTTCAGATTCCTCATAGATGTTTTCTTTTACATAATCACCAAAGCAACATGTGCTTCATCTTTGTTTTCCTTGCTCTTCATTGTTCCAAAACTCTGAGTCACTTGAGTCCTCAGAAAAGAATTGTCACACACACACACACACACACACACACACACACACACACTCTAAAAAAGATGAGACAATTCTCCAGAGATGCCAAGGGTACTGAGTAAGAAAAGGAGGTTAGGGTATGGATTCCCACACAGGAAAAGTGCTCTTAGACGCACATGGTTCAGCAGAGACATGACAGGATTCACAACACATCACCTCTGGAAGAGGGATGGGGAGCCGTATGTAAGCTAACATCTAGCTCTGTGATCTGAGCAACTGACTCCACTTATCTGGCTATCTGTTTACAAAATTGCAAACTAAAGAGATGGAACTCCATGTTTTCCAAGGTCCCTTGCCCAGCTAACATTCTAGATTCTATGGCTCTATAAGCCTGTGGTTATTTATACATAAGACTTTTTTGTAACACCCAAACAGTATTAGCAGTCTTGCCAACCATGTCAATAATGTTTTATTTATAATATTATGATGAAGTGAATAGGTGATTTATCTGCTCCTGGTACAACTTGTCCTTGCATACAATTCTGACGTGCACAGTAAAGCTCTCCTCCTCTGACCTCCCAAGGCATTTCAACCCAGCTAGCTCTCAGAGTGCTTACCAGGTTCTGCTATGGTTAGAGTATGGTTATTCAGGAAAACACACCTTGTTATTCGAAATAGATACCTGGCAGATGCTGGTGGGGGGAAAAAAACCCTACAACTGGTAAAAGCATAAAACATAAGTAGAGTTTGTCACGCAAAGCATCCATGGTTTGTTTACTCCACTTACCCATGAGAAAGAGCAATCTGTAAGTCAGCATTGTCTACAAGTAAGCACTGCCCACTTCACTGCACAGGGCCCAGGCCAGGCTACACACCCAGGAAGAAGATAAGGTGATTCCTACTGAGCACTGAGAGCTAAGTGACAGCAGGATTCCCTTTACCAAAGGGAGCATTTCTGGTGCTGGAAGGAACCACATGCTGTGAGGTTGTCAAGCATTTTCTCTGAAGAAGAGTGAGAAAGAAAAAAGGAACAAGAGAAAAATTGTCCAAGGCCCTATTGAGACAAACGTTAGTATACTCCTGGATACTCGAGAGGCTGAGTCTGTGAACCAAGGCTCAAAGTCAGCCTGGGCAGAGGAATCCAAGATGCTCTTATCTTCAGTTAATCCCCAAAACATTCTAAGTAGAGCTGTAGCTCAAGTGGTACAAGGAGGAGAAGGAGGAGGAGGAGGAGGAGTAGGAGGAGGAGGAGGAGGAGGAGTAGGAGGAGGAGGAGGAGGAGGAGGAGGAGGAGGAGGAGGAGGAAAGCTAAGCAAGAGCTAGAGATTCTGAATTTAAGCCCAGTACAGACACATTTTTAAAAGGGGGATGGGGCCTCTCAAGACAAAGATAGTTCAAGCCACATTTTCTAATCATTCTGCAGGAACATTTAGACTAGACTGGGCATCAATGGTGCACACCTGTCACGTTAGCTTCTAGCTACTCAGGAGGCAAGGAAGTTCCTAAGACTTTTTCTTTTTTTGGTCAGTCATAGGGTATGAACTCAAGGCCTGAGCACTGTCCAGAGGCTCTTCTGCTCTTCTGCTCAGGTTAGCACTAGACTACTTAGAACCAAAGCTCAACTTCCTGTTTTCTGCTGGTGGTTCATTGGAGAAAAGAGTCTCATAGATTTCTGGCCCAAGCTGCTTTGAACTGCCATCCTCAGATCTCAGCCTCCTGATTATCTAGAATTACAGGCATGAGCCACCAACATGATATTCTTAGCTCCAACTGATCACCAATTAGTCAGAAGTGGAGTTGTGGCTCAAGTGATAGAATGATAGCTTTGAGCAAAAGACCTCAGAGGCAGCACCCAAGCCCTGGGTTCAAGCCCCAGAACCAGCAAAAAAAACAAAAACAAAGACAAAAAGAATGTTTACACTAGGGTTCTGTGGTTTTACTTCAACAAAATATCTAAATCCCTCTTCATGTGCAAGCAACTTCCAGCATCTCTATTCTCTGCTTCATTCCTGCTTCTTAAGGAAATCTCCCCTCCTCCAACTCCCCAGCCAATGCCTCTGGCTGCTGTTAATAATTCATTTCCCACTGATGCCTCTCTCCTAACCTCTGGCCCACCTCTGCCCTTCCTCCAGGCCTCCCTCCCCCACTACACCTCTAAGGGACACTAGCTTCCTTTGTCACCAGTGATCTCTGTGCCTGCTAAGGTCAAGGGTCCTTGATCCTCACTTCCTCCTCCTCCTCCTGGCACTCAGGCCCACTTCCTTTCCTCTCTCTCATCCCAGCAGCCCTCCACTGTCACCGCAAGGCAAATCCCTGGTGCCCTTCTACCACTAATGCCTACTCTAGAAGCATACTTGGTTTGCTCTCTACCAGCAAATGATGTGGGATGGAGGAATCCTTTGCCACCCAGGGTCCTGCTAGCCTTCATGTCTGTGAGCTGAGATTTAGTGTGCATTGGCTTGCAAGCTCTTTTCTCCTTTCCTTCCTTGTTTATTCACATTTAAACAGTGACTGGGTGCCAACCTGGCAATGGGATAGGGAATTTACCAACTGAAATCCATTGCAGCCAGTAAAGAAAGGCTACAAGAGAACCTGGAAGGTGAAACAGATGACCGGCAAGGATCCTAACCTACAGTGGACACAAATGCTTAGCTGATAGCTAGTGGCTTTCCCAGCAGCTGCCCTCAGGGACAGCCAGCAGCCACAGGTTCCATATCTGCTTCCTTCTGGCCGATGAACTCACATGGTTCCGTCTCTTGGAAGAATAGGAAAATGAAGCTGTTGAGAACGAAAAGAGCTGTAGATGGTGCCAAAAATCCTGTGTCACTTGGTCCCAGAAGACTGAAACAGGCTGCAGAGGCCAGCCTTCCCGGGGAGGTAAGCCAAGACCACATCACTAGGCTACTAATGCCTCCTGCTTTCAGAGTGACAGGAACAGGACGTTCTAACTTGGCTACACCCAGGAGCCCCTGCTCATCAATCACAACCCGGAACATCAAGCTTTGGGCTCCTGCACACTCCCTTTCTTCATCTCTCTGCCAGGCTCCTGGTTTGTTACCAAGCTCCTAATTAGCTCTACAGAAACAGGAGTCACTTTGAGTTTTGCGTGTTCTCCCGTCTCTGTGTCCCACACACATAGAACCCACGAGCTCATAAATGCAAGTGTGATTACCCATTGGCTGTTGTTTATTCATCCATCTGGATGACTGGCATGTGTTCAGGTTGCCACACAAGTTATTTCTAAAACATCTGGCCAATTGTTTATCTCCACAACTTCAGGACAGTTGGTGGTTGACCATCCAATTTTCCTACCAAATCTGTTTCCCCAAAGAACTTCGTTACTTACAGCAACAGGAATATATCACCCAGGCTTTCTCTAATTGATAAAAGAGGAGTCTTCATATCAGGAATTTCACAGTTCCACAAGATGAACCCACTTTTCAATCTACCTTGTAGCCAGTGCCAGGGGTTTTTACATAGACTGTTTTCTCTTAGTAGATATCTACCCCTTTCTGACTTCCTGTCCCCATGCTGAGTCCTCCAACTTTACTCTGCTTCCATAAAGTCACATTTGGCTTCTAAATCACAAGGGAAATTTTTCAGAAAATTTTCATGACTTAATGTGGTCTGCTCTTTGCACTGTATTTTTGTCCTGTTGATTCTACCTGCTGGTATCCTCCCTGACCCCTACTTTCAACTCCCACAGAGGTGATAATGGTGGAAGAAAAAGTGATGATGATGATGATGATGATGATGATGATGATGATGACAATGATGATGATGATGATGGCAATAATGACAGCAAGCACTGTCACATTTACTAAGCACTGGTCAGTTATTTACCCAGTACTGTTCTAAGTACTTTCTGTATGAAATTCTTTCTGTATGAAATTCTTTTTCCTTCGTATCATATTTTAGTTTTTTCTAGTCTATTGTAAAAATCTCCAAAACTGGGCAGAGAATAGAAGAAAATTCAGTAGCCAGTAGAATCAGTGTTAACGAGGGCTGTGGTTTACATAGTATTTTGCTCTTTCTCCTTTCACCTGTGACTTACTCCCACTTATTCATGACTGTACCTTTTCAGTCCTGAATATTTAACCATGTTTTAAAATTAATGTAGTATTTCATTTTTTTTGAAATTGCCTATTTTGGAGATATATGCAGTGGGCCAAAAAGCTGGGGAAAAAATCCAACTTCTGAGGCAGTTACCTATGAAGCAAGTCCACTCATCACAGAAAGGATTTAAAAAATCTTCCCCTTGGATCTAGAAGAACCAACACAATGGCAGGCATCTGAGAGCCCAACCCAGGAGCCTCTGCTATTGCTCAAACATAAATATGTTATTCAGTCCCCTAAATCCCACTCCTTACTCAGCCTGAGACTGAAGCGCCTCCAACGTGCACCTGGCTGCTTCTCCCTCGACTCTGGTGACACAGGTAAATTAGACGTGTTATCAGCAACCCACCATATTGGGTGCCCACTCTCTCCCCAGGCAGCTGGGCTACAATCCTTCCCAAGTCAGAAGGGAGAGGCCATAGCTATTATGAATAGCTCAAAGGATTTGCCCTCTACAAACTGCTCTTTATCAGACCCATAGCCTGAGTGATTTCGTGCCCTCCAAGGTTCATGTTGAAACTTAATTCCCACCCCCCTCTGCATGCCCTCCCCAACTCCAGATTTTGGTGGTTGCCAGTCGTAAGAGCTGATGTCTCAATAGAGGTGATTAGGCCAGAGTGCTGTTCTCTCCCGAGTGGGTTAAATCTCCTGGGAGAGAGTTTCTCAGTGGCCAGTTCGCTCACCTTTCATCTTCTGCTATCTGACATGCTGCGAAGGTATACACAAAATGCCTGGCACCTATCTCCAATTTCCCAACCTCCAGAACTATGAGAAGTTTCTCACAGACCTAGTCTGTGTTATTCTTTCAGAGCAGTACAAATAGATTGCAAGTGACCTTAGTACCCCAAATCCAGTGTGCTAGACTCCCAACAGCCCCATCCCCTCACTGCCTCAAATCGGAACTCCAATGCCAGCACACTGGAGGCTGAGGAAAGAGGACTAAGATTTAAAGCTAGGATGAGTTACCTAGCAAGTTCAAAGCCAGCCTAGGCTATATAGTGAGACTCTGTCTCAAATATTTTTTTAAAAAATTTAAAAACTGTGAAATAAGTCTGCAGAAAGAGAACAGAATGGATGGGGAGGAAATTAACTGAAGGGGGTGACTGAACAAGAAGCACTGGGTACTAAGATGGGCACATTAAATGATGACTGCCTTGCACAGCCTCTTGAAGTTCAGAAAAGTCAAGGCCTGACCTCCTTCCATTCCCACCTCCCTACCCCAAGATACCATCTGACCTGGTTTCAATGTGCTGACTCTACTCGACTGACAGCAATCCAGGGACCTAGTCTGGTGCCTACAGTCAGCCAGGGGGCAACCCAGGAAGACAGCAAAGGGCAACCTGAAAGAGGAGGAGGCTAGCCCAAGACTCCATGAAAGAAGAGAGGGAATGCTTTTGTTATCAGGAGTCAGACTTTTTTTTTTAATCAAGGAAATTTGAGCCCTAAAATGTATGGAATCTGACACTTGGGCTGATAAGAACACTTTGGCCACATTTTCATCTCCAGCCCCTTCATGCACTTGTCATAGCCCTCTTTCTCTCCTTTCCAGCTTCTTCTCCGCCCCATGGGCCACCAGTGCCCTTCCAATTCATCCATGAAGAATGCTTAAGGGAGCCTGGGAAGAGTCTGATGGCCACTGCGTTTTCAGTCTCACTCAACCTCCAGCTCCCACACATACAAAGACCTACCAAAGTGCCCTCATGGAACTCCGTCACCCCTTATTTGAACACCAGTGATAATCTTCCACCCAGTGTGACCCCACATGTGATATAGCATGGGTATATGGGCATATGGAACACTGAAGCCCTGAGGTAACAGAAGGACCTGTCCTCAAACACCACCCCGACTCTCCCACCTCTGTGACTTACTTCAGACCCTCAATTTTTTTTAATCTACAGCCTGTATTTATTAAGAAAATTAAAAATGAGCAGAGTGCTGGTGGTTCTAGCTACTCAGGAAGCTAAGATCTAAGGAGCACAGTTTGCAGCTAACACAGGCAGAAAAGCCTATAAGATTTATTTCCAGTGAATGGAAAGACTTAGAAAAAATCGTATTAAGTGAAGTAAGCCAGACTCAAAGGAACATAGACTCAATGATTTCCCTCATTTGTCATAATCAGTAGAAACCTTGGGCTCTCCTAGCGGAGGTTTGCAATAGAGCAAATCCTAGATACATAAGGCCATATAGAATGACGCTAAATGAAAGGACCTCTAGGACATAGAAACAAAAGCCATATAATGAGTGATTGTTGTCCTTAATGTACTATGTTATCTCTCATCTCTTTTGCTGTCCCTTGATTATCTCATATTGTTACAGTATCTCACTTTGTTACCTGATATATCGGATATATTTGCATTTGGTTATTTGAAATTGGATCGGGAGGGGGGAAAACAAGATGAGGGGTGGGGGTAGGGGGGAGGGAAATAGGGACCAAGACATGTGAAAGGGTATCAATGTATGTGAATTAATGCACCTTCTATATGGCGAATATAATGTAACCTACTATTAATTACAATAAAAAATATATGAAAAAAAAGATTTATTTCCAGTGAACCAGCAAAAAGCCAGAAGTAGAACTGTGGTTCAAGTGGTAGCTCCAAGCAAGAGTACAAGGTGAAAGGCTCTGAGATGAAGTCCTGGTCCTGGCACAAAATAGGGAAGGAAGGGAAGGGAAAGGAAAAGAAAATAGAGAGAAAGGGAAAGAAAGGAGGAGGAGGAGGAGGAATAATGGGGGAGAGAAGGGGAGGGAAAAAGGAAGGAAGGAAGGAAGCAAGGAAGGAAAGAAGGAAGGAAGGAAGGAAGGAAGGAAGGAAGGAAGGAAGGAAGGAAGGAAGGAAGGAAGGAAAAGTTAAGGAAGGAACGAGGAAAAGTCTACCTACTCCAGACAAAAACGGTGCTTCTTTCTGCCATATCTAGTTGACGTCTCTGCCTAGTTTGGATATTCTCCTGCAGGTAATGACCTGAGCTTATTCCTCTGTGAGCACACATTAAGTTTGCTGTCCTTGACATCCTCTGTTCATGGTCAGTCCTGAGCCTAGCTTTTCCCTTGTCTGAGCATCAGGACACCTTGCAGTTCCATGATTCCAGCATTACTGATAGCCATTTTACTTGCTGTGAGTCACATTTGGAACAATTGTCTCCAACTATGTTTCTACAGCTTTTGTTTTGATTGCTAACCCATTAATATGCAGCTGCAGAGAAGCTAAAACTAGAAAAGTATGAAAAATCAGAAGCCAAATAAAATTCCATTCAAGTATTTAGCCATCCTGAGAGTCGTGTTATTGTTAATAATGATCCAAATCTTTCTGGCTGAAATTAGGTCTTATTTTCAATCACTCAGTACATTTTGCGTAATAGAGTTGAAGATAATCTTTAATCTCCAGCTTTTTCAGATTTTTCTCCCAGTGGTTCATATCTATCAAAGGCTAGCATTATGCTAAGCACTATGAATGGGAAGTGCTGCGAGCATATTTTTCCCTTAATTCTGATCATTATTCTCTGAGTATCTCATCTTTGAATGTGCATGTGCACGATTATTATTCACACTTTGTGCAGGTATAAACTGAAGCTTAAAGAGGCTGTGTCACTTTCCTTGGTCAGTCATAACTAGTGTCACATTTTGAACTTGGGTCCCCTGACTTCAGAACCTATACTTTTTATTTTTTTTATTGGATGCTGAGTTTCACATGCTGGCTACAAAGCATGATTCTCAGATCTCAGCCTCCTTAGTAGCTAGGATTATAGATGTGAACCACCAATGCCTGGCCTAGCTCAGATTTTTGCTGCTTATTTTGGACCCTGCACCTCATGGAATTTCCTAGTCAAGAATGGCCTTGAAGGGCAATTCTTTCAGATCTTAGACTCCAGAGTGACTATGATTAGGAAGCTACCAGTTTCCTGTGGTTTTCATGTTCTGACCACCTGTGTCCATCCCTTACCATAACAGGTTCCATCCGAGAGCACTACCCTGATAGGAGAAAGGTCCTGAATCCTGTTCATAGCACTAAACAGCTTGTGGAAAGGCACTCCAGTGCTTACCTGCTTATAACTCTAAACAGTGGGAAATACCAGCCAAGACTTGTGTGTGGCAGTTAGAACCTCAGTCCCAAAACCAACTGCCAAGAATCCCTGCAAATATTAATGATTGAGTTCAGAAGCACCTACAGTGTGCAGGGTACCTTGAAACACCCACTTCCCTGCAGGATGGCTCTCAGAAATGAAAAACTGGCAATTCAGAGTTATTAATATTAGAAATGCATTGACTCCGGTGTCAGAAATGAACAGGCATGTGAGATACAGGGGATTCTCTCAAGGCAATTTATTTCTGGTACCATATCATTACTCAAACCAGAGCAAAGCAAGCATACAGGGCAGAGCAGTTTGTTAAGTTTTTAATCCCAGTCCAAAGCATCCCTTCTCCTTGGAGTTAAACTCCCATTCTGAGTATAATTGATTATCAGGGTTAGAAAAGGGAATATTCTTTCATTCCTATCAAAACTTTGCTTCGTCCCCCTCCACCACACTTAGCAATTACAGTTTACTAGTTTAACTTCTTCTGTAGATTTATCTCCCTAACATGGCCAGCAAGTAACAAGCAATAAAGATAATGTTACAATTGAACAAAACAAAGCAAAGTAACTCCAGAAAATATCAATGCACAATACCAAATACACTTTGACTTGACCGAAAAGAATTTTTTCTCACATAAGCAACTCAACCATAGTCGATAGTCAAAAGTCACAGCTGACAGGGCTGGGATCTTTTCTTTGGGCCCCTTTTTTAGCCCAAAGCCTGTGTTCTGTCAATTTACTAACTAACCAAAGACTCTGACCACATCTTTACCACAACAAAGGATGTCTGAACTGACAGTCCATGATATCTACTGGTCTTGGTGCCTGTCTCTTTCCATGCTGAGGAAGTGAGTCCATATCTACCCCAACACATCACAGCCATTCTTCATCCATGCACACTCACGATTGGATGATACCATTGTAACACCTCAATTTATAGAAAATGTGAAGGTCACAAACTTTCTTCTGATATATTCTCTGGTAAACTCAACTAAGTAAATTAACTAAGGCATCTGATTCCTTATCTGGTTCTCTTCCCAATTTTACTTTGCTGTCTATAGTCCAAAAAGGGCTATCAACATACAAACAATAAAACCAAACAGTTGCAGTAGGTATTAGAAGAGACAAATTAAGATACTAATCTGAAATATATTTCAAGTACACCTGTTCCTTAAGACATTTGGCCCCAGGACTTCCTTCTTATACCAAAATCTGTGGCTGCTGAAGTTCCTTAAAGAAAAATGACCGACTAGCTCATTGTGGTAGCTCATGCCTGCAATCCTAATTACTGGAGAGGCAGAAGTTAGGAAGCTTGTAATTTGAGGCCAGCTCAATGGAAAAGCTAGTGAAACCCTATCTCAACCAACAAGCCAGACATGATGGATCACACCTATAAACCCAACTGTGTGGCAAATGTAAGTAGAACTATTGAGGCCTAAGGCTCAGCAAAAGACCATATCTGAAAAATAAAGTAGAAAAAGGCTAAGGATATAGTTCCAGTGGTAGAGCACTTGCCTCGCAAGCACAAGGCCATGAGTTCAATCTGCATATTGCCAAAAGGTAGTTTTAAATTTTTAAATAAAATATAATGGCATAGGATTTACATATAACCTATGCATACTCTCCTATACACTTTAAATCATCTATGAGTACAAGTCCTAATACAACATAGATATTATATTCTATAAATAGCTGTTGTACTGTATTATTTAGGATCTAGTGGCAATAAATACATTCTGGTTATGTTGAAGCAAGCTAAGACATCACAGAACAAAGTATGATTCAGAAACCATGGATACAGAGGACCAACTGTGCCTTCTTACACTATGATATGGGAATAACTTGTCAAACACAGTTTATGGAAACACGATGACTTTTATCAGCCCTTCAATATTGGGTCCAATTTTTTTTCAGACTCCTAAGGTGCCATATTGAAAGGCTCAGAACCGTGGGTTGTAGTCACTCTTCATGAAGCCAGGGAACAAATGCCTAACTAGCAGATTAAAGACAGAAATATTTTCAAGAGACTGTCAACATAGAATCCAGGATTTTCTCTCCCGGTGGCCTTTGAAATCCAGCCAGCTGCTCAAGTGGAAAAGAGTCATTGGCTTTCCCTTTGGGATCTATGGTTGAGGCCACGTGTTGGATGTTTTCTTTTTCTCCTGAGATAGAGGGACCAGAAAGGCTGTTATTACATCAATGGCATGAAAGAAACCTTTATTCATGAGATGCATCTAAAATAGAACTGTTGCTGTAAAAGTAATTAGACTTGAATTTAAAAGGATCGGTTCCTCATTAAGGATTTCCCCTCAAAGGCTTTTTCAAGCTCACAGCTCGACTAATCTCCAGTGTCTGCGATGGAAAGAGTGCCCGCTGCACAGGCACGCAAGAATGCATGCTTTGGGGGGCTGTGAATATGGCTTAGCAGTAGAGTGCTTGCCTTGCATGCATGAAGCCTCCAAATTCGATTCCTCAGTACCATATAACCAGAAAAAGCCATACGTGGTGCTGTGGCTCAGGTGGTAGAGTGCTAGCCTTGAGTAAAAGAAGCTCAGGGACAGTGTCCAGGCCCTGAGTTCAAACCCTGGGGGTGAAAAAAAGTTTATGCTTTGCTTTCCCTAGCAGTACATAGGAAGGATTTTGCTATATACAACTATTTGCTGATCACTATCACCATCCACCCCTCCCCAGAAATGCAGACCCAGGAGATGAGTCACACATGTAAAACTCCAGCTGAGATTGGATTTATAAGACCATTTGTCCTAATTTTCTCTCAGCCTTCTTGGCATTGACGATGCATTTTGTACTATCCCAGCTTTGACTGCGTGGAAGTATGTAAGACATGTCAGCCGTAGACATGTCAACCAGGATTTTGCCAAGGGTCTGTCTTGGCATGCCCGTACACCTGTGATGTGTGGTCATAAAACGCAAGGAAAAAACACCAGGTAGCAGCTTTAGTTGAAGACGCCATCTGGAACTACTGAAGCAGAAGCAAATCGTCCAGGGTGAATATGGTAGCTCATGCCTATAATCCCAACTGTTCTGACGGCAGAGATAGGGAGAGCACAGTTCAAGCCAAGCTGAAGCAGAACAAGTTTAGTGAGATTATTGCAAAACACAAGCCAGGCATGGTGGCACACATCTGTGATCAAGCTACTCAAGGAAATGAAGTTAAGAGATTTCAGTCCAAAGCCAGCCTAGACAAAAGCCCAAAGCCTTACCTAAAACAAGCTAAAAGTAACAAGAACTGAGGGCCTGCTCGAGGTAGAGGACTCAAGGTTTGGGACATGGACTAAGAGCAAGGCTCTCAGATGATCAGTGGACACGTGTGGTATGTTTCTCACACAGTCATCAAGTGTTTCTTGGGTACACTGAAGTTACATCATAAACCTTTCCATCCCAAACCATTTGTGAGTATTGTATGTTTTCCATTCTTATAGGGAGTCCAACGTGAGGCTTTGTTATCAGCAGTCCTTCTTGGAGGACAGTGACACCCTCCATTTTCCACATGACCCTTGCAGGATGCCATGAAACTGAGCTTTGTTCCCTGGCCTTGGTACACCTCCCTAGTTTTTCCTTTCTCCTATAAGCATATTTCACAAAGCCTTAGACAAGCCCCACCCCCTGCCTTATGTACCACTGAGAAACTTGACCACAAGAGTGGAACTGGAATCAGATGTAGATTTGAATCTTAGCACTTCTACTTATGGGTAGTAAAATCATAAACCAGTTATTGGGCCTTTTCTTCCTTTGTCTGTGAAACAAATATACACGTTACCTGTCCCTTATTGTAAAATTCATATGATCAGAAGTGTATCTTATTTAGGACATTTTGGAATTTTGGAAGCTTTGTATCTGCATCATGCTGCATCTCCAGAGAGGCTCCAAGTCAAAACATGAAATGCATTTATAATTCTTAATACCTCATGCACATAGTCTGAAGGCCACTTTAAACAGTACTTTTTTCTTTTTTCTATTGTTGGGATAATATATAGAGGAGTTACAGTTACATTTGTCAGGTAGTAGGTGCATTACTCCTCACACATTGATACCTCCTCTCGTGTTTTTTCCCCATTTCTCTCCCCCCACCCCCTCCCAACCATCTTGTTTTCCCCCTTCCCTTTTCTATTTCAAATAAACAAATAAACATATATACAATATACCAGGAAACAAAGTCAGATACAGTAACAATATCAGATTAACCATAGGGCAAATAAAGAGAAGAGAAATGATATAGTACATTAAGAACAACAATCATAAGATAAAGCTCTTGTTTCCACTTAAACAGTATTTTAATGTGCTTGGGTTATGATTGTGGATTGGGACTTGTCTCGTGAGGTTAAGTGTGAACATTTGTGTGTGTGTATGCATGCTAGTCCTGGGGCTTGGCTCTGAAGCCTAATCATCATGCCTGAGCTGCTTTTTCTCAAGGCTAGGACTCCCCCACACGAACCACAGCTCTGCTTCCAGCTTTTTTCATAGTTTTTTTGAGATACAGGTCTTTCCTACCTGGCTACCTTTCTTTGCTGCCTGGGCTAGCTTCAAACCATGATCCTCAGATCTCAGACTCCTAGGTAGCTAGGATTATAAGCATGAGCCACCAGCTCCCAGCAAGTGTGGACATTTTGTTGTTGTTGTTTTTTTTAACTTGTGTCATCACATCAGTACTGAAGATGCTTCAGATTTTGAAACATTCCAGATTTACTGTTTTCAGATTCAGGATGCTGAAGGTATAATGACTGTGCCTTGGGATCTAGGGTTATAAGGACTGGGTCATGTAAAGCATCTAACACAAATCTCTGGCTTCACATAAATGAGCATTCAGAAAATATTGTTATTCCGGTCACCAATGTCCTTTGTGGTATTCTTTTCGATTAATGCCTCAGGAAAACTCTCCAAAAAAAATTCAGAGCTGCTTTGATATTTTCCCCCTGAAACTTGAAAGAAAGAAAGAAAGAAAGAGAGGGGGGAGAGGGAGGGAGGGAGTGTGGGAGAGAGAGAGGGAGAAGGGAAGGAAAGGAAGAGAAAGAAAAAGAACTATAGGCAGCTAGTAAATAGTCAAGGATACACTTCTAAACTGTCACAGGGTTTGTAAATTATATTATGCTATTCTTAGATGGGTGAGGAAACGTGAGTGATGGTGGATATTTAAAATAAATGTTTCTAGCATTAATTTATAAAAAAAAAAACGCACCCAAGTATGTTGAATCTTAACCAAACCAGATCTATTAAAGTCTTGATTTAGTTTGCAAGTTTTAATCAAATAATAAATAAATGGCTCCTTGAAACATTTCATATCTAATTTTATTTACAAAATCTTTACCCAAACACAAAAGTTCTGGAGGGCCCCTATCTTATAGCTCAAATAGAATTGCTAAACTTAGCAGGTTAAAATATGGGATACCAAGTTTAAGTTGAATTTTAGTTAAACTAGCAATAATTTTAATATAAATATGACCCAGACAATATTTGACCACTCTGGCAAAGCAAGATAGCTTTTTTTTTTACCTGTATGCGTGACTTTAATTAACTTTATGTGAGGAAAAGACATACTGATTAGAGTCAACTCATAAAATTGTTGTAAGTACTATAAGAAATTAATTAAACTATCCCAATCACAATAAAAACCTGAGATTGTTATTGTTACTGCTGTTTTAACAACTGCTAAGAATTTTTCTGCGTGTGTGTGTGTGTGTGTGTGTGTGTGTGTTAGTATTAGGGCTTAAATTTAGGGCCTGGGCTGGCTTTAGCTGGTGCTCTACTACTTAAGCCATAGCTCTACTTTTGGCTTTTTGGTGGTTAGATGGAGATACATATCCCAGGAACTTTCCTCTCTGATCTGGCTTTAGTGGCAATCTACAAATCTCAATCCCCGGAGTGACTGGCATTACAGATATGAGCCACTGGTGCCCAGCAGAATTTTCCTTCTTATAGCTGTATTATGCTGTATTAATTAATACAGGCAAGTTGATCTACACAAAATTAGTTGTGGGAAATGGTGCTGTAGCTCCAGTGGTAGGGTGCTAGCCTTGAGCTGAAGAGCTCAGGGTCAGCTTCCAGGCCTAGACCTACAAAGAAAGAGAGAGAGGGGCTGGGAGTTTGGCCTAGTAGTTAAAGTGCTTGCCTAGCATGCACGAAGACCCGGGTTCAATTCCTTGGTACCACATACATACAAAAAAAAAAGCCGGAAGTGGTGCTGAGGCTCAAGTGGTAGAGCTCTAGCCTTGAGAAAGTCCAAGGACAGTGCTCAGGCCCTGAGCTCAAGCCCAGGACTGGCAAAAAAAAAAAAAGAAAGAGAGAGAGAGGGAGAGAGAGAGAGGGAGAGAAAGAGAGAGAGAGAGAGAGAGAGAGAGAGAGAGAGAGAGAGAGAGAGAGAGAGAGAGAGAGAGAGAGAGAGAGAGAGAGAGAGAGAGGGAGAGAAAGGCTGACCGTGGGCTACTAGCTGTCAGAGAGGGAACCAACCTTAGCCCACATCATCCTTCATTCTGACAATGTCCTCTAACTTGAGAACAGGGAAAATACTTTGACTTTTTGAGTTAAACTACTCTCTGATATTGATTCCTTCTCCAAAGTGTAGAGGGCAGGACCTCATTGAGAGTTTCCATGGTGAAAAGTGAAGGAGTTCTTTGGAAATTGTCTACTCCTTTATCTGTTTTGCCTAGCAGGGGGAGATATGGGTGAAAATCAAGAAAAATTCAGGGTCCTTTATACTATTTTTTAAAAGATTCTCCTGTCATTGAAGTTCATACTAATACAGTTTTAATACGTCCCAAACTGGTAGGTCATATTAGTTAAACTGTTCTGCTAGAAATGAAAGCACTCTGAGGATCACAGGGAAATTAGACAAGGGTATCTGACAGAGAATTGAACTTGAAAGCACCCGCTATGACTCATGTCCCAACTTATACATACATACACACATACACACACACACACACACACACACACACACACACACACACACACATTATGTGGTGCTAGGAACCTCAGGTCTAGATGAGATTCTGTGAATCTCATCCAGACCTCTTTAAAAATAGGTAAAAATAGCTTAAGAGCCTTATATGTCCAAAAGTATGGAATGAGCCAGGCACTGGGGCCTCACACATGGAACCCTAACTATGCAGAAAGTTGAAGTTCAAAAGATCATGGTTTCGAGCCATCCTGGACAGACAACTTGGAGAGGTTTTTTATCTCCAATTAACCAGCAAAATGTGGTAAGTAGAGGTGTGACGCAAATGTAGGGCAACAAGGAAATGTGTGAAATCCTCAGTTCAAGCCCCAGTACAGGTGTGAAAGTAAAGAAAGGCGGGAGGGAAAGAAAAGAGAAAAGAAAAGAAAGAAGGAAAAAATGCTTACAGGAAGTGGCACCAAATAAGGATCCACTGTACTGGAGTAGAAAAGCCCATCAGAAAAGCTGCAGTTTCAGTCAGGCTTCAGCCATTGGAAACTGTGTGGGCTGAAAAATCACAAACTGGCAAACATCTAAAGGTTTGGGAAAGGTCAAGACACAGTGTCCTGTGAGCACTAGTCCAGGAAGGAACTGGCCACAAAGACACTGAGGGGTAATTATGGCCATCTTCTCAACTAACCGGGTCCTGTCATGACGTATTCCCTCTTATCCTCATGTTAGATTCACCACCTCTCCCCCCAGCTCAGAATCTAAGACCAGCTTCCTCTGCTGCTCCCTACTGGGCTCCAAATCCAGATAAATGGCAGGTGAGAACTCTTCCTTTGCCTCTCCCAATCCCTACCTCTGTCTCTATTCAATGGATGGAGACTGGTAGCTCTCTGAAACCAAGAAGGATTTCTTTTCATCTGAGATTCCCAAACATAATTATTTTTATAAGAATCCACCCTTAAAAATAGCGAATCCCCGCAGGGAAATGGATGAACCTAGAGCGAATCATGTTGAGTGAGACAAGTCAAGACCTAAGGAACAAAAGGCGCATGGTATCCCTAATATGTGGCTATTAAATCCAAAGAGTACAAGAGCGAGGACACAATAACTGCATACCCAAAGCTATGGACATGGTAATGGAAATATAAACATAACTATTTAGACATAAAAACCTATGACTCTATAGACATAATGTTTTATTTCATAAATTAATATGTTTCTATGACATACAAACCCTTAGCCTAATTTTGATTAAGTTCTAAATACTAAGTCCCAGTGATTGTAAATAGATTCCCTCCTTGAACACTTGTTTGTTAAATTTGTCATTTAAAATATGTTGTAGAAATCAACATTAATAAATTCTTTAAAAAAATAGCAAATCCCTCCTCAAGAGTGATTATGACTTACCTCATTCACATTGTGATCTGAGGTAAAGCTCCAAAGCATTGGGTCAACCACCTCTAACCCTACTATTAACCATATTACTGCCACCAGTAGAATGGCCATATCAGCCAATCAATCAATAGATAAATGATAGGTAACCCAGGAGAGCTTCATTTTATAAGAAACAAAGACAAGGCAAATGACTACCAAGAAAGTACATGGGGGGTGAGGGGAGGGAGTAGTTTTTAAGAAGTCCAAGGAATGCCTAAAACTGAGGATGGTACTAACTTCTATATACTAGCACTTTTCCATCAGAACTAAATATGTATTGTGTGCCAGGCCACGATTTCTTCAGTCTGATCCCGACAGCAAAACTATCACAATTCCTTTTTTCCTTCTTCACAATTCCATTGTTAGTTAGAAGAATCATTCTTAGAGAACATCCTAGCAAGCTAAGTATGTTTTTTGTTTCCTTTCCTTATTAAGTGGAGAGCATTCACCTTTTCTCTTAAAAGAAACATTTAATGGCTTCCCGTTGGCACGTCTGATCTGTCAGCATCACTATCCTTGCCTTCTCGGGTCATTGTTAAGTGAAATAAAGGTTTCTTCAGTGCAAGAATTGTGTTACCATAGCAGTCAATTTGATAACTAAGATGGCTAGGTGATTAAAGTGGGTAACAGCCACCCTGTATACAGTGAACAAAGGAATGGTTCAAGGTAGAACAGGAAAGTGTGAAATTTCATAACACTCCTTGTAACAGCAAGCAATGACTATATTTAGTTTATTTCTGGAATTTTTCTTTTAATATGTCTGGACTGAATTTGTCCGCAGATAACTGAAAAAGTGTAAAATGGGGTAGGGGGAACTTCTGCAAAGTTTTCTATCTAGTATAACTGAGAGAGAATGAAAGCCTGTACTTAAAGAGTTAATTTCAACCAGGCACAGTGGCTCATGATTGTAATCCTAGTTACTCAGGAGGCTGAGATCTGAGGATCAAGGTTCAATGCCAGCCCAGGCACAAAAGGACCTGAGAGCCTTATCCTCAATTAATCACCAGAAAATGGGAACTGGGGTGTGGCTCAAGGGGTAGGACAATAGCCTTGAACTGAAGAGTTCAAGGACAGTTTCCAGTCCCAGAGTTCAAGCCCCATGACCCACAAAAAAGAACAAAAAAAGAATTAACTTCAGTCAGGAGGGCAAGGTGTGCCTGAGAAGTGCAGAGGGACGCTAAATGCAGTATTTACTGACCGATGGTGGTGACAGAGTACTATGGGCATCCTGAACGAGATAGCATGAATCCACACAATGGATGTCTGTTGCTCATTATTGCTTTTATAAAACCTGTTGTACACTGGGCATCTTCATCTTTTTTTTACATATGTTAATACTCAGAGCATCACCCCTGTCCTCCCAATTCCATGTCACAATGGTGGCATGACCCTTGTTCAGTGGCTAGAAGATGGGACTGAGGGCAAAAGTGCTAGAGCTCCCATGACGATGCCAGGAGTTGGATGGCATCCACAGGCTCTTCTCAGAATGATGTCTGGAAGTAGCTGTAAGAGCAGGATCACACCCCACATGCCATTCTCAGCCTTGCAACATAGGAGGAAAAAAAAAAAGAAAATCCATTCTCCCCATCTCTCACCATGAGTCCATTAAGTTGGGGGCTATAGATTCCCAGCTGTCTGGCACCTGTCATTCTGCTTGTTTGGAAATCCAGCAGCATTAAGCATTAGCCTGTGGTGTCAGGCTTCCTAGAAGGCCATTCTAGAGGGTTATACACAAACCCAGCCATGCTGGAATGCAGAGCGATGAGCGGTCACCCTGGCCCCAATTCAGCAATCCCTGTTAATAATGCACACGTTATACAATGCTGTGTCCTATGTACCAGCCTAAAGTCAGCCTTTGGAGCCCAGCTCCACCTGAAGTGTGTGTGTGTGTGTGTGTGTGTGTGTGTGTGTGTGTGTGTGTGTGTGTCTGTGTGTGTGTTGGTCTGAGTGCTGTGCCTGAGCATTTTGCTCAAGGCTGGTGCTCTACCACTAGAGCCACAGCTCTGCTTCCATCTTTTTCTTGGTAGTTAATGGGAGATAAGAATACCATGGACTTGGGCCAGGAGTTTGACCTAGTGGTAGAGTGCTTGCCTAGCATGCACGAAGACCCGGGTTCGATTCCTCGGTACCACATACATAGAAAAAAAGTCGGAAATGGTGCTGAGGCTCAAGTGGTAGAGCTCTAGCCTTAAGAAAGTCCAAGGACAGTGCTCAGGCCTTGAGCTCAAGCCCAGGACTGGCATAAAAAAAATACCATGGACTTTCCTGCATGGGCTAGCTTTGAACTGTGATCCTCAGGTCTCAGCCTCCTCAGTAACTAGAATTACAGGTGTGACTCACAGGTTCCACCTCACATTTGATTTGTGATCATGGAGTATTACTTGCCTGCCATATGCTAAATCTTATTCAGGATGTCTCCACTATGAGTGAATGGGGTGTGGGTGAATGAGCCAAAGACTTTAAGATGCCTAGGTCCTTTAAGTGTATGGAATTGTGTTCTCTGGTATGTGATATTCTTTGTCAAATGTGATGGAGAGGTGTAAGAGTTCTGAGCAGATTTGGGGATCCACTGGAGATGGTCTAGATTCCCAGCTTGGCCAGGTACTTGCCAGGTAACCTTGAATTGGATATTTGACCTTCACCTGTAGATTTGAAGAGGAGTTATTTGGAAGAAAGAATAAGCAAACACGTAGGTGTCTACCACATCCACCTGTACCCTCCAACTCTCACTCATCCATTGTTCCCATCAGACATAGCCCAATCTGAACCCAGGTGCTAACCGCCCCCATCTTGGAAGGGAATCAGAGAAGGCCCTTGGTATTAAGCTTGGCACTTATATGTTGTCAACAAATGGAAAACTGGGGGGATTTTTTTTTTAAGGAACAGGATTCCTAGGGGCCAGAAAATGGAGATGATGGGCATAGCAAAGAAGCCTTAATGCAAAGTTGGAGAGTCTTTGAAGCCTGCTAGGACTTGACATCTGCTCCTGCCCTCCGGGGACTCAATAAGAGTCCTTTTCTTCATATGTGAGGATCCTGGTTTGAAGCTAGCCTGGGCAGACAAATCAAAGAGGCTCTTACCTCTAAAAAGACATCTCCTGGTCTACCCATGAAATCATGAACCAGCAGCACCAGCCCCTCTGAGAGCCTCCTGGAAATGCAACATAAGTGTTCATTTAGTCTTGTAGGGATTCCAAGCACAAAGAATAGTTAGAAGGGTTATTGATTCAGATCCTAATATATCAACTAAACATTTTACTGGAACCTGGATGGCATCTCGGCTCTCGGGTGTAGAGTTGGGCTGTGGTGGTGCTTTCCCAACCTGTCAAGTGTAGTTGGTATAAGTTAGATGGAACACAGCCTGGACCAAAGAGCATGTGCATCTCAGCATGGCTAAGCATGGCCTAAAGGAACAGCTGTCGTGACCCTTGCCATTAACCTCAATCCCAGGCCACCACTCTGCACTGGGTGCTAGGGAAGCTGTCCTAGCCCAAAGCAGTCACAAGGTTATAGCCGGCACCTCTGACACAGCAGCTGAGAAACCTCCAAGATCTGCTGGGAAGGTTGGAGCCTCTCTTCTTGGCATCAGAAGCCTGCAAGAACTTCAGGTGAGCTCTTGTCATATTTTCTTGGTTACCTGACTGATCAGTTTTCTTTTTGGCTGCAAGATGTAAACGAATTTCCCCCTTCTCTATTTATTTTATTTTTGTGTTTTAAGAAACATCAAGGATTACCTTACTTAGCTAACTATAACCTCACTCTCCAACATCTTTGCAATAAATTTTTTTGAAAAAAGAAAGAACTACTTTATTTTTTTCTCATTCTTTTTTTTCATATATTTTTTATTGTAATTAATAGAAGGGTTACATGATATTTGCCAGATGGAAGGTGCATTAATTCACATACATTGATACCCTTTCACATGTCCTGGTCCCCATTTCCCTCCCCCCACCCCCACCCCTCATCTTGTTTTCCCCCTTCCCTATCCAATTTCAAATAACCAAATACAAATATATCCAATATATCAGGTAACAAAGTGAGATACTGTAACAATATGAGATAACCAAGGGACAGCAAAAAAGATGAGAGATAACATAGTACCTTAAGGACAACAATCACTCATTATATGGCTTTTGTTTCTATATCCTAGAGGTCCTTTCATTTAACGTCATACTATATGGCCTTATGTATCAAGGTTTTGCTCTATTGCTAATCTCTGCTAGGAGAGCCCAAGGTTTCTACTGGTTATGACAAATGAGGGAAACCATTGAGCCTAAGTTCCTTTGAGTCTGGCTTACTTCACTTAATATGATTTTTTCTAAGTCTTTCCATTTCCTAACAAATGGGGCAATGTCGTTCTTTCTGACAGCAGCATAGAATTCCATTGTGTACAAATACCACAGAAAGAACTACTTTAAAAAAGATGAAAGAAACATCAAGGTCCAGTGTGTAATCCATGCTGACCTCAAAATTGTGCTCCTCCTGCCTCAGCCACCTGAGTTAGGCCTCTCAAGTATTGAGATGAAAGAAGTACAAAAAAAATCCCAAGCTAATTTTTTTCCCACCAGGGTGAGAGTAATATTCATATTGTGGTCATGGCTACCTGAATGTATGGGGAACGTTATGCAACAACTTTGGAGTGTGTTGACTCCAGTAAACAGTTCTCTGGGCTGGAGATTCATTTGGTCATTCCCAAGGCATGCCATTGGTGGGCTCTGAGCCCAGTAGTGTGGGAGGAGAGTGTCTGATAAGTCAATCCAGCCAGGCACAGCCTGTCTATTCTGATACACAGAACAGAGACACCGAGTCTCCACTATGTAAGGGATAGCCAAGGGTTTTTCTTAATGGAGAAACCTCTAGTCTGCTTTGAATGTAATGAAGGTAGAAAAATCTCATATAGACAAATGTAAAAAAGTTAAGTACTGGGCCTAAGGGGAAAAGTTGCTTTTTCACAGGCTACAGCTACACTCGTGACAAATATCAACTCTACTTATGACCTGGAAACCTGAGCCAGGAAACATCACCAAATAGTAAGAGCCACCAAACAATCCACTTAATAAGAGGTGCACAAATAACTATCAGTCATTCCTCTTTCAAACAAATGTCCATTGAGTACACACTAGGTCATAGGCCTGAAGGTCTGTGCTGAGGCCTGGTGTCACACAGAAAACAGAAGACATTAGGAAAGAATACCAGTGAGGATCCAGTGTTTAGGAAGAGCCTCATGGCCAAAGCTGACAAAGGATTCATGCCCTTGACCAGGCAAAGCAGCAGGTAGTAGACCAGATAGAAAGATGTCCTCATGCAGGTCTGGAGCCCAGAGAGAGAAGGAAAGTGGGGCAGGGGAAGAATGCAAGAGTGAGAGAGTTGCTGACACTGGTGAAATGAGTAGAGACCAGCCACATAGGGCTTCCTGAACATTCTCAAGGGCTAGAATTGTGTCCAGGGTCTCTAGCAAGGAGGTTTGGGAACAATAAGCCAACTGCATCCGCACAGGTGGCCCAGGGTGACACACGCAAGCCACAGATTCCAAGATCTGATTCTACTGAATTCAAGATTCTCATGTATTTTCATTTTAGCTTACATCCTTGAACAAGCTTCTCCATGCTCCTACTCGCTTCCCTATAAAAGGGAGGTATCATTATCTGAGAGTAACATTAAGGAATAAATGATAAATATGTATCTCTCAATGCTAAGTAGAGTGTTGGGGATGCAACCCGCCATTAATATTGACTGCTATCATTATGAACACAATGAGGCAAAGGGTAACTCAAAGTTGGCACAGTATGAGACCCGTCCCTTGCCTATTCTTTCGCAGTTCATCAGAAGACAGCTCCTACCTGCTAGGGTTGCAGCTTGTTTAGCTGGAATCATTTGTGCTAGATGCCAGGAGCCGGACTTCTGAGGGTCCATGGCAGTAAAAGGCAGGCTTCCTGATCACTCTCAGTGTGTACAATATATCCATCTTCCCTGAAAAGGAGGACACATTAAACTCTCAGGCAAGAAATAGCAGAATTTTTTCCAAACGGAAAAAAAGCATTGTCTGCTTTGGTGGAAATGAAAGAGCTCAAGATGGGGGAGAAGTGTGGGAATTGGTTAAGGAGAGCTGGTTGAGGGGAGCAGGTAGAACATGGAAAAGTGAAAGTGAGTGTAAGACCAAAGGGCATTTCAGAGCTGTATTTGGAACTATGATATGGTCTGGAAGTTGTTTTCATTTGGGGGTTTCCCCCACAAAAAAAATGCAAGAATGAAATTCTTTTTTAATTAACTTGGCTCTTGTCATGGAGTTTTTCACTCTCAGGTGGACCAAGTTGGTCAGACTGCATGGTCCAGATTGAGTAGACTGGAGCATTAGTGTTGAAATGGATGTGTGAAGGAATCCCACCCCTGGGGTGTCCTGAACATTCCATATGTTAACAGATGTTGTCTGCAAGGCTTTACCCAGCTTAGGTTACAAGTAACCTTCAAATCTGAGGGCTTAGAATATTGAAGCTCTCCTCCTGCTCCCTGGCTTATGTTCACTGTGCTTTGATACTCCCTGCACCCTGGCAGTCAGTGGGAGGGACCCAGGCTGGAAGGATTCATCCAGATCCTACACCAGGCAAGGTGAGGACAGAGGGAGGAGAGGAAGAGCCATCACCACTCTGGGAACTCTGACTTTGAAGTCTGTCACTTCCAATGGCAGTCACACATGCCATCACCAGGGTGGAGAGTGTGATTGTCCCATTGAGGGGAACAAAAACACATCTGCTAAACCTGAAGTACTAAAGTCAATGCCTGCTGCACAGGACACTCTCCGGGCTCCCATCCGTTATAGTCAGATCCAGACGCCTCAACATCACCTGCCATGAAGGAAGGCAGGAAATGAAGCTCTTGGCACTGAGATTGGCACTTACGTTTTGTCAACAAATCGTATTTTTTAAGGGAACAAAATTCCCTGAGTCCAGAAAGGGGAGGTGATGGGTGTGGCCGAGGCTTACTGCCAAGCTGGAAGGTCTTTGAAGCATGTATGGAAAGGGATAATCCTATTCCAGGGACAAGATACCTTCCCCTTTCCTCAGGGGACTCAACCAGAGTCCTTTCCTGCTGGGTGACAATGGCTCCTGCCTGTCATCTACTCAAGAGGTGGAGATATAATGATTCTGGTTTGAAGCTAGCCCAGGCAGACAAATCTAGGAAACTCTTATCTCTAATTAACCAGCAAAAAAAACAAAAAGAAAGCTGGAAATGACAGTGTGGCTCAAGTGATGTAACATCAGCCTTGAGTCTGCTCTTCTATTAGAAAGAAGGATATTGTACCATTCATAAGAAAATGGAAAGGGTTGGAAAAAAATCATGTGAAATAAAGTAAATCAGACCCAGAGAAGCACAGGTTGCATGGTTTCCCTCATTTGTGGTACCTAGAATGTGCCTATAAATCTACAGGTAAACATATCGGATGGATATATATGTATATGTATATATAGAGAGAGAGATGATAAATTACACAGGTCTCTAGACATTTACACAGCAAGACCAAAGGAGGAGATTCATAGGAGCAAACCACAAAGGCTCAATAGCTATGTGCATATGAACATATAAAATAATATTCTTTGAAATGAACTCCAAGCATGGAAACAAGAGACTTTTTGTTGTTTTTGTTGCTGCTGTTTTTGTTGTCTTTTCCTTTCATTTGTTAGTTTGTCTTTGGGAAGGTAAGGGTGGGGCACAGAATTAAGTGAACAAATGCAGCAGTGATCCCTACTAGATACCATGTGGAAAATAAACTATACAACTTGTGGGTGGGAACCGGAAGGAAAAATTGGGAGAAGCCCAGGGAAGGGGTGACATGACTCAAAAAGAAATGTAGTCATTACCTGACATATGTAACTGTAACCTCTCCGTATATCACCTCAACAATAACAATATGCTAAAAAAAAAAGCCTATAATAATAGCTATTCTCATGAGGCTGAGATCTGAAATCAGCCTGAGCAAGAAAGTTCATAAGACACCTACCTCCAATTAATCACCAGAAAACTGGAAACAGTGTTGTGGCTCAAAGTTGTAGAGCACTATCCTTGGGCAAAAAAGTGCAAGGACAGCACCCAACCACTAAGTTCAAGCTCCATGACCACCACCACCAACAACAACAAAATATAATATATATGTATGTATGTATACATGAATATATGTAGGTATATATGTACATATAGTGTGTGTGTGTGTGTGTGTGTGTGTGTGTGTGTGTGTAAGAAAGTGTAAGTTTAAACTCCAGTACTGGCACTAAAGTCCTATCTTGACCTCCTAAACACATTGCTTATCACCAAGGCTATCTCCTTTCCAGCAAGGCCTGGCCAGGGAAAAGAAGAATCTAAACCCACAGGCTTTCAGCAACAATATATTTAGAATAAGTTTGTTTCTTGGGGTGCCTTCTACCCTTACTAGTCCATCTCTACCAAGCTCCAACACACAGCTCTCCACAGAGAACCCTAACTCCCTCTAACCTCCTCAACAAACCCTTAGTGGAAGCCCTCCATGTGGCATGCCTGAGGTAGGTGCCAGGAACAGGGCTGTGAATGTGCCCTGCTCCTGTGTCACTGATGCTCTCCCAGGAGAGAGGAACCAAGAGGGAGAGAGAAAATAGTTCCTATTTGGCCATGGTGAGTGTATTAGAAAATGAACACGGGCCAAGGTGGCCACAGTAGGAGTCTATTAAAGGTTTCTTTCATTCACCCCACCTCCCGCCCCCCCCACACACCACCTCTAAATAATTCTCCCAGACTACAGGTTAGGGAAAGTCAGGGAACGCTTTGTGATTCTCTGTCAATCACCCTAAAGCTATTTCCAAGACCCATGCTACCACACCCACCGGATGTGTCTGCACAGGTGAAAGCAAAAGACCTGAGCTTCAGTTCTGGTTCTGCTCCATTTCCCAATCTCACCTCTTAGCAGCTGTGGGACCTTGAACAACCTACTTTGCCGCTCAGGGCCTCCATTTCTTGATCTGTTTCATAGCGTCAATCCCAGAGCTGTCTCAGAAGAATAAACAAGTTGAACATATGTAATAAGCTTACAATGGACATGCCACATAGAAACCACACAACTGTTAATGGGATTACTGTTATGGGCTTCTTTACATTGGTTTTAGTATTATAGTGTTGGGTTTGTTTTTTCTTAAATTCTCGGCAACAGTCTTTTAACTAACATTCCTAAGGATGTGTCTCTCCAGCTGCCTGGCTCTAGCAGACTCTACAGGTTTGTCAACAGGAGTTTTCTAATTGCATAAATAATTCATGAATGCATCCTGATTGAAAGAGTTAAGAAGCACATAGAACAAAGCCTAAAAGTCCCATTTACTTTTGTCCCCACTTCCTCCCACAGCCACCAGTGGCCCCTCTCTCATTCCTTTACCCGCTGACATAGGTACTAATGCACATCTTCTTAAAAAGTACTATCATACTAATTTGCATTCAAATTGTGCCACAACTTGCTCATTTTCCTATGATGATACAAGCCAGCTCCATTCCCTCAGCACTTCAAAATGGACATACTCTAATTAGCTTCACAATTCCCTATTGATAAAAAGTTTGTGTGGTTTTCCAATCTCCCCCCTTGGAAGACCACACCGTAATCAGAATCTTTGTGCACAACATCTTCACACAGGCAAATGAATTGTTTCTTAGAATAGATTCCAGGAAGTCGATCTGTGGCTCAAACGATGTGTGAATTTTCTATCTTGCAAAATGCTGCCAATATGCCTTCACATATGCACTCCATAGGAAGTTTTTTAAAGTTTTTACTTTGTTTTTTAATCATGGGGGGGTGCTTTATCTAATTTTGTGTGGTGTTTGTGTGTGTACATGCCTGCATGCACCTGTGGTGGGGCTTGAACTCTAGGCCTCTTGCTCTCACTTAGCTTTTTTGCTCAAGGCTGATGTTCTACCACTTGTGTGACTCTACCAGCACCCCACCACCCTCATTTCCTACTTACTTTTGTTTTGAGAAGATAATTGTTTAGAGGAGTTTTCTCAGGCAAGCGGCTAAGCAGAAAGAAGCAAAGAAGTTTACTCTGTCAAGGAGAAATAATCCTGGTGGGTTTTTTTTTTTTTCCTTTTGCAGATCCACTATCCCAGCTGCATAGCTCTACTCGACGCACTTCTCCAAGCCACAGAAAGAGAGACAGAGAAAGAATGTAAGCAAATCATCAACTTGAGGTGTTACTTGTTGCCTAAAATGAAGCCTCCTTCATTCTTACTACCACAGAGTTTGCTTACTTGACCGAATTGATAGTTGCCTATCCAACATCCTTAGAAAGAGAGCATGAGGTTGTTGGAGCTGTGAAGCTTGATGGTTTACAGAACTACATCTCCCAGCTGGCATTGCAGTAGGCAATATGCTGTAAGTAGAAGGTGAAATGCTTCTGGGAAGGACTCTGTCAGGAGGCCAACTCACCTGGAGAGTGAGCTGGATAGTTTATTCCTCCTGCCTTCCCATGTGGCATTTGTGGTATGTGTTCCACCAGAATGGGGCTCATCAGCCTTAGGGAGTCACAAAGTCTTAGATGAGGATCCTGCAAGGACTTGTATTAACTTTCCAGCTGCCAGGTTTTGGAGATAATCCAGGAATGCCAACAGTCAATGGCTATTAGCCCACCTATTCAGAAATGTGTTGATATTTAAACAACTAATGAGCCAAACATGCATTCTCTCATCCAAGTACTAACCAGGCCCCAAACTGCTTAGCATCTGAGATCAGACAAGATGGAGCACATTCCTAATGATATAGCTATAGACCAAACATGTATTCTGAGTGACTATCAGCCTTCCTTGAAATAAAGATGTGATGGCTGGAGCTCCAGTTGTCCTATGGGATCATGAAGTAACTTCAAAATGAAAGTCAGGCACTAAGTAGGATGAAGAAGATAAGGCCTTGGCTCAAATAAATGTGAGGTTATCACACTTATCCTGTAGATTTCTCCTTACAGAATCCCCCTGTATTTAAATCTAGTCCATTTCTGATGCTCCTTCTGCAATGGTTTGACCGAGTGTGTGTGGAAGAAACAAGTCTACATTATTTTGTAGCTCAAAAGAACAGCCCTCGGTCTAGTGGTAGAGTGTTTGCTTAGTATGCACAAAACCCAGGGTTTGATTCCTCAGTACCATATAAACAGAAATGTCTGGAAGTGGTGTTGTGGTTCAAGTGGTAGAATGCTAGCCTTGAGAAAGCCCAAGGACAATGCCCAGGTCCTAGCTCAAGCCCCAGGACTGGCCAAAAAATAATAATAATAATAACAGCCCTCCTGTGATATACGTGGATGTGCTTGGAGAGTCCTCTGAAAAATACTATATCAACCTGTGGCCTTCTCTAAAGTAGTCCCAGTTGCCATCCCCACCATTCCAGTTAACATCAAGCCTTTGCACAGTTCTCCAGATGTGATCCCAGGACTTTCTTGTTCTGGACACTATTGCCATTAATTCAGATGTAAATTCAGTTAACTTTTCAAGTAGCTAATCCATAGTTGGGCCCAGCCTCCTATCCCTGGCTTCTGTAAACCATCCAAGCTCCCCATGTAAATCCTAATTCCTTTCTTTATATGATTCCTCCAGAGAGGATTCAGAAGCTCAAAGAAGCAGGAGCCTAGGTGTGAACTTGTACCTACTCTGAAATACATCAGAACATCCAGGACAGTCTTCCTGCTGACAGTGCAAAAGTGTGGTCTGTGCAGCAATTCCACTCCTTGGCATTTACCCAATCGTCCAGAAACAAGGACATACTAAATCCACTAGCACAGCAATGTTCATTGCAGCACTATTTACCATAGCAAAGATATGGAACCAACCCAGATGTCCCTCAGTTGATGAGTGGATCAATAAGATGTGGTATTTATACACAATGGAATACTATGCTGCTGTCAGAAAGAATGACATCGCCCCATTTGTAAGGAAATGGAAAGACTTAGAAAAAAATCATATTAAGTGAAGTAAGCCAGAGGAACTTAGGCTCAATGGTTTCCCTCATTTGTCATACTCGGTAGAAACCTTGGGTTCTCCTAGCAGAGATTTACAGTAGAACAAAACCTAGACACATAAGGCCATATAGTATGACACTAAATGAAAGGACCTCCAGGATATAGAAACAAGAGCCATGTAATGAGTGATTGTTGTCCTTAATATACTATGTTATCTCTCATCTCTTTTGCTGTCTCTTGGTTATCTCATATTGTTACAGTATTTTACCTTGTTATCTGATATATTGTATATATGCTTATTTAGTTATTTGAAATAGGATAGGGAAGGGGGAAAACAAGATGAGGGGTGGGGGTTGGGGGAGGGAAATGAGGACCAAGACATGAGAAAGGGTATCAATGTTTGTGAAGTAATGCACCTTCTATCTGGTGAATATGATGTAACCCTTCTATTAATTACAATAAAAAATGTATGAAAAAGTGTGTTCTATGTCTCACAGTGAGATATGTGTGTACCTCTATCCCCAGGGTGACTGAGAAGCTACTTAAATGGATGGAGAAACTTGTTATCTAAACACACTAAGAAAAAAATAGACCTATTGGACAATGTCTTTTGTAAGAAACAATGTACAAATATGCATTTCTGAACTTGCACACATTTATACAGATGCCTAAGGGTAATCCTAGAGGACTAGATATCAAAACTTTATAGTGATCCTCCCTAAATTTATGGGTGATGTTAAGTTTCTTTTCTATGACTTGTATATGTATTTCAAATGTGTATTATTTTGTAATCAGAAAAAAAAACAAATGACTACCCATCAATCCCATTATCTAAACCAATTTCTCCATATGTATGTTTTATAATATCCTAAATGTACCTGAAAAAAATGAGAACATCCCTGTCTGGCACTTCAAATTCATGGGTGATTTTTAAGCAATAGTTCGAAGCCAAGGCTATGGCAGTTTTGGAAATGTAACCTTGAGCTTCCCCACACCCCATGCTGTTGATGTTGTGCCCCCACATGACTGAGCAGCTGCAAGAATGCAAACCAGAAAAGGCAACTCACTCTCTTTCACCTTCCACTACACTGATGATAAGGGCTGGATGCTCCTTTGCCTCCTTCCCTGGCCCTTTAGCTCAGCTTCCCTCCTACTGACTTGGCATTTCTTCCCACCTCTGCCCCTATCCCTCTGCTCCTCTCCCCAAGGGGAGAGTGGCCTGCCAGCTCTTACCCCACCAGTGTGCAAAGGAACCTGCTCTGCTGCTGCCCCAATGTGGGAGGTTTGCAACCAACTGTCCTCTGGGACCTCCAACAATGATACCCTTGGCCTTGTGTCCCACTCTCAGATGGGACACAGCAGTAGCGCAACAGAGCTTAGAATCAGTTCTCCTCCTGTTCAGTGTGGCATGGCCAGAAGTGGAGGTCAGGCAGCGTCTCACTGCTCCTGCTGGATTTATCATTTCCCAGCACTTAGCTGGGATGGAGAAGAAATACTGGAGTTGAATCTGTCCATCAGTTCCCAGCACTTGACTGGATTGAGGAGGAAGAGCTTGTACCTGTCTGCTACCCTGTCCGAGGCCTGTGGCTCTGCTCTCCTCCCCTTCATTAGCTTTAGAGAAACAGAAGTCATCACTCACCAAGGAATTCTACCACTCACACACAGACCACGCTCAAGAGACACAACAACCTCCTAGAGCCTGAGCTCCGGCCAATTAAAACACCCGATTGACTCCATCTAACATCAGGCAAATGCTCCTTCCACATCTACTCTGGCCTGTTATCCCAAGACCCATGAGTTACAGTTGGTTTTGAATCTAAAAACAATTTTGAAGAGTCTTCTTTTAGAGCCATAAGTAAATGGAGTCCCTCATCCTCCACAGCCTCATCGCTGTGTCCTCACCCATCTGGAAAAAGGTATAAGAGCTGACCTCAAACTGCTTGCTGCTTTTCCAGGGAAGTCTCCTCCAGAACTCTGAACAGCCTTGGCTCAGGGCCATATGAGTTGCCAAGGCCCCTAGACACACTGGAAGTCCTCAGAGAAATCAGGTGTAAATATCTAAGAGAGCACTGACCTGCCAGGAGGTTGAGCTTCTGCTGGGCCACACAACTCTCTGGAGAGGTAGAAATTACTTCAGTCTCACAGCTATCCTAATTTTGCCATTAAGCTGCAGACTGACTATGTGTCAATAGCTTGGACTCTTGGAGTCTCTGTTTTCTCCTTTACATAGTTGGCATAAACCAAGCCTAGTGGCACATGCATATCATCTCAGCACTCAGGAGGCTAATGTAGGAAGATTTCAAGTTCAAGGTCAGCCTGGGATACACACTGAGACCCTGTCTAAAAATGAGTAATAATAATGATAATGATCATAATTATAGGTTAGTCACATAGGAAGGATGCTGTGCAGATAAGATGAGTCAGTGCTTCCCAAGTGCTTAGCACAGTGCCTGGCACACAAAAATTGCTTAGGAACACATTGGCTGTGTGGTGACAAGGCAGTAGTCGTTGTGACCTCAGATCCAAGGGCACTAAATTGTCCCTTGGCCTCTTTACCAGCTTCTCTACCGCACACTGATTACAGCTCACCTAGACTGACTCATTTCTTCCACAAGAAACTGAAACACATCCCTCACAAAGGTCGTGAGGTGTCCTCTGGTGAGTGTAGCCAGGCTGGTGGGTGTGGTACTAGCTTCAGCCTGCAGGTCACCTGACCTGCCCATGCCTCTCATCTGAGCATCAGGTACCAAAAATAAATAAATAAATAAATATATAAATAAATGGCATCGATCCCATGGGATTTCTAGAAAAATCACATATGGTACTGTAAGATGCAGGAAGAGTCCAAGCCCTTGAACACACCGCAAAGCTTCTGTGATATTTGGTAGGATTCTTATTCCCAGAAGACATGAGTTTTCTGGAAGCTAGACATCACGTTTTGCACATCACTTAGGTTTTCTCTTCCATGCTCTGTTCACCTCACCTATAACATGGAGCCACCACTGTGCAGCTTCCCAATGGCTGTAATGATTAAACGAGGAGCCCATGAACGTGCTCTGGGCCACTCTACCTTGACTGACTTGGAATCTCTCACAGCACCTGGTACATGAATACGGATTGAATGAATAGAGTTTAAAAGAGCTCCATAATTGTTACATTGTTAAATGCTTGCTAAGTATTTCTATTAAAACTGAAGCACTTTTGAGTGGCTCTGGGAACGACAGTCCATTGGATAGGAGGGTTTACCACAGAAGAACCATACTCAGCTCTGTTTGTCCTTGAGCATCTTGAATGCTGGTTCAACCAAACTGGACGTCGCAGCATCTTCAGTGCTTGGGTACGCCTCCCAGCATTCTGGGAACAATGACCAACTCTTTAGTTCCCAGAAGACCCACAGCAACTACCCAGTAATTGGTACCTAGGATGAAGATCAATGTTTAACTGAAGAGTGAAGTGTCTTCTTGTAGTGTTACAGGGATGAAGGTCTGCTTCGTGAATTCCCAACTCATCCTTCCCCAAGTCTGTGCTCCAACTATGGGCTTGTCATTCCTCTAAGCCAAATGTGTTCTACAGAGTTAGCCACTTGAATGGTCGGTCCTGGGTGCACAGCAGCTAAGAAGGAGAAGAAAAAGATGGAGAAGGTGTCAGGAAAGAGCAATGCTAAGGGGGAAAAGAAGGGAATTAAACAGGAGAAGGAAGAAGAGAAAGAAAGAGGTGACAGAAGAAAATGGCACAGTGTAAATGTGACACCAGATCAGATGGGGTAGCCTGGTTCCCCAGTAACTGATGACTAGTTCATCTTTTTATAATTTTTATTTTATTTTATTTTTGCCAGTAGCAAAGTTTGAACTAAGGGCCTGAGGTTTGCTCAGCCTGTTAGCTTGATTTGTACTCTACCATTTCAGTCATGCCTTCAGCCTAGCTTTTTGCTGATTATTGTACAGACAAATCTCACAATTTCCTGCCCAGGATAGTTTCTGACTGCCATTCTCAGATCTCAATCTCTGGAGTAACTCTGATTACAACTGTGAGCCACAGTGCCTTGTTTATCTGTTTGTTTGTTCAGGGTTATACTAACTACCTCAGCCTGGCCTTGAACTCTAGATCCTTCAAGCTGTCTCTTTTTTAAAATTTTAATTTAATTTTATCATCAGGGTATTATACAAAGGGGTTACAGTTACATACTTGAGGTCTTGAGTACATTTCTTCTGAACATTGTTATCCCCACCCACATTTTTCTCCTGCTTTCCCTCCCTGCAACTCCCACAATCCCTCCAAGTTGTCAAGTTTATTTTCAACATCAGCCTGTCTCTTGAAAGCTTGTCTGATGGGCAAGCTCCACCTTACCCAGCCCTTTAATCCTTTAATTAAATGACCAAGGACAAGTCAAATGGAAGAAAAACAATTCTAAATAAATTTGTTTATTGCAAGAAACACAAAAGTGAAATCAACGAAAACAAGCGAGAAGCATATATAAAGAATAACGAGTGCCAGGCACCAGTGGCTCACTCCTTCCTGTAATCCTAGCTACCCAGCAGGCTTAGATCTGAGGACCATGGTTCAAAGCCAACCCAGGCAGGAAAGTTTGTTTGTGACTCTTCTCTTCTATAAACTACTCCAAAAAAGCTGGGAGTGGAGTGGAGTTGTGGTTCAAATAGTAATGTGTTGGCCTTGAGCAAAAGAAGCATTAGGACAGAACATAGGCCCAGGACCAGCACAAAAAAAAAAGATTGGCAATAGTAGTAAAAAGAAAAACTTTGAACACAAAAATACAGAATGCTAGTAACAAGCTAAGTCTAAGGAAGAAACTGTCCCATTGGCCCAGGTGACAAAATGTGATGAAGAATTATTCATCCAGACAGGGTCTACAGTGGTTGGTAAAGACTGGTGGAAGGGAATGTGTCTCAAGTAATCCATCTAAAGACACTGGATTTATAGTCCCAGTATCTTGGCTCATCTTCCTGATGTGAATTTTTTGGAGGGAAAGTTCTCAGGCACCCCTTGCCTCATTTGCTCATCTGCATTAGTTGTCCATGTGACCAATAGGCTCAAAGCTCAGTCACAACTGCTGCTACAAGAGAAAGCTCAAAATGGAATTCTAGTGTTGTCTAAGCATAAGCATAATAACAATTACAAAAGTCATAGCCCAGCAAAAAATACATTTTAATAGAGAGATAAAGGAAAAGAAAAGAAGGAAAAGGAAGGAAGAAGAGGAAAACAATTTTAAACCCCCCATGGTTTAGTGAGAGACTATTAACACTGACTAGTGGTGTCTTGGCATGCCCCTTTCAGAGCTCTGGAATGACACAAATCCCCTCACAGCCCTCCCAGGGCATGTTAATTCTAACAAGATGAAGTTGCTATTCCAAGAATTCATTTCAGGAAAACTTTTCCTGGAAAGCTTTGCTTTTCTCAAAAAAAAAAAAAGACTGATTTTGTTAGGTGTTTATGACTATGGGACTTTGGGACAGGGAGCCTCTCTGAAGGCATCAGGCTAGGCTTGCTGTGTGAGCCCCATAATGAAGCAGGGCAGAGAGCAGAGAAATCACAGGACAGGATGGGACTTGGATCCTTCCTAGGATTCTTTCCTCTCTTGAAAAAGGAGGCAACAGTCCCTGCCTGCGGTTCTATCAAAGGTAATAAGATTATACATGTAAAAGCACTTTCCACACCTCAAAGAATATTCTTTAAAGACCATTACATGTTCATATGTAACTTTTAGACTGTGCTCAGTATAATCAAGCAACAATACCAAGAGACATCAATAACTTGATTAGCCAAGGGTTCCTAAGGGCTACCCTTCCCCAGCTCCTGCTTCACGGCTCCCTTCTTCCCCACGGGCCAATCACCAAAGAAGAATCAGAAAGAAAAAGAAAAAAAATGTACAGGACACAAGCATCCAGTATATTTCCCACTTATCCGATATCTTGCTAATACACCATGAGAGAAAGGTTTGCCATCAGCACGCCTCCAACGAAACAGGCTCAGAAAGTAATTCAGAGACCCAAGATACTATCCCATGTTTCCTGGGTTATTCTTTCTACTCAACCACTCCTTTGACCCTCAAAAAATTCTGAAATAATTTATTAAGCTACCCCTTCCTGGTTAAGAGCTCCTGATGGATTTGGTTTTGTTTTCTTTTCTTTTTTGGCAAGATGGTAGATTAGAAGCATCCTGTTTGATTGAGGAGAGTTGGGTTAACAAAGAAGATGTATTCTGCAGAGAGAAAGGGAGGGAAAACAGAAAGAAGAGAAGGAAGGGAGAGAGGGAGGGAGGGAGAGAGGGAAGGAGAGATAAAAAGAAACCAAAGAAAGTAGGGAACAAAAGATTGCAACTCCATCCCAGAAGGAGAGTTAAGGCCAAAGACACCAGCCACAGATAAGTTCACATCTCTCTCTAGGCTGGCCCAGGTCAGGGATTTGAAGTGATAGTGACTTGCATGGCAAGCCAGCTTTGGAGAAGAAAATTTTGTCACCCTCCTTTTCTCAGAGAGCTTAGTTGTTCCAGAATGAGCACCTCTGGGGACGTGAAAACAAGACTCAATCATGGCTTTAGAAAGCTGGGTACACTCAGCCACAGTGTCGGAGGACAGACCTCTATGAGAGGCAGCTATGGGGAAGTAGAGGCACTTGCTGTAAACCCACTGAGAAGCTGAGGCAGGAAGTGGAGGGTGTGGTAGTCGGTGGTTGGTGAAGAGAGAGCCCCATTGCCAGATCCTTATGAAAACAGAACACCAATCCTGTGGCTGACTGAGTGCTTGAACTCCAGGACTGCTACCCCACCCCTGTCGTCCTCAGCTCCTGTCTACTGCTAGGTGACACTGAGAGCTCTGAGTCCAGGCTCTGTGGATCACAGATTTATCTCCAGCCTCTTCCTTTCTATAAGCAGAACATGAAAATGCTGAGTCTGGCAGCCAGGGCACCTGAGTCTCTCAGTTCTCCTCTGCTGGGCAGAACTCAGTATCCCACTTGCCCTCTATAGGAAGATATCCCTCTGCCTGTGCCCTGGAGACACTAACTAGGAAACTTACCCATCACTTGAGGTACGAAGTTCTTGGGGGTTAGCAGTGCTCCTGAATACAAATCAAGATAGCCTCTGAGTAAAAGCAACATAGATATGGACAACTGACCTTGACAGGCTCATTCCTCAGACCACATGGAGCAACAATTTTGTAGCAGGGACTATGGGAGATACCAGCCAGTTTTCCTCCATCCGAGTGGTGCTGGAAATCAGGCCCAGTGCTCTGAGCAATGGAGCAAACATTTGGTGACTGAATCATCTCCTTGGTCTAGTGGTTAGAACCTGCACCCCAATCCTACCACTGCCCAAACCTGCCTAAAAATGGAGACTTCTTCAGCTGAAAGACTACAGTGATTAAATCTTCCAATCAACCTCCTGGTCTCAGATGCATAAGAAACATGAAAAAGCCAGGCAACACAACCCCTCCAAATGTCAACAACCCTACAACGCAAACGCTAATGAAGTACATGAAATCCTAAAGAATTCAAAAGGATGATTATAAGAATGATCAATGAAATGAAAAGGGAAACGGATAAACATTCAAGAGACTACAAATGAGCAGCTGACCAAAATAAGGGAGACAATGCAGCATTTGAAAAAGGAATTCGATAATAATGTTGGGGCTGGGGTAAGAAGAGCAGGAGAATGGCTAGGAGGTATAATTCAAGTGTCAGAGTACTTGCTTGTCAAGTGTAAGTTCTGGATTCAAACCCCAATAACCACCTCCCACTAAAAAAAACTGAAAAGAGTAAGAGGACATGACGTTGGGTATTTGCTTAGTACAGAATTAACATTTTAATGTGACATTTAAGTCACAATTAATGCAAAGGTCATGAGCAATCAACAACCAAGAGTCATAACAAAGATTCTTCTTTTTCATTCAGCTCTACTTTGGCTTAGTATATAGCAGTCAATGTGGCAAATGAGCTTTTGGGGGCCTTTCTGATACAGTACTTTATGCCTATAGTAAAGCTTGCTTGCCATTCCTTAAGGGGGAGGCAGTTGGGAGCCTTCTAGGCTGCTGTGTTTGTGACCTATGACCTCATAGACTCCTGTTTCAAGTACCTCTCACTGTCCCCTGCCTATCATCCATGCTGCACTCATTGGCCACTCTACTGTCCTCTGTCCTAAAGCCCGCACCCCTGGTCTAGAAGCCGCTGCTTCTACTGCTGAGCAGTGGCACTTAGAACAGAACTGATGGGCGCTTGGTACTGCAAAGATATGGCAGGGGAGTTTAAACGTCCAGTGCAATCATTCACTACCCAAGGTATTAAGCTCTTTGACCTTGTTAATTACTGAAAGAAGGCAAAATGATCCCAAACAGAGGAGTGGGCTCCAGGCCACACAGGACCCAAGGACTCATCACAGAAAAGGGAATCCTCAGCTCACCCAGGGACAGAGCAGCATTGGCTCACAATAGCTATGAAGATTCTTTTCAGCCCAGACAGATGTGTGGAAGCATCTGGCCATATAACCTAAAAGCACTACTTGCTGGAAGTCTCAGTGTACTCATCTTTAACGTGGTGGGGGGCACACCACCCATTTCAGAGAATGTTACTGTCAAAGGTGAGATTGCCTTGGAAGAAGCACCTGACCAGGGTTCTTAAGGCAGCTGTGCTGTGTTTTCTGTTTCCCACCTGGCCTGTGGGGTGCTTCTTTCTATCACTAGGATCTGGTAAGAGACTAGCAGGTTTCTGCCCATTCTCAGCTGCTGTGCCACAGCAGCCAGCAGCAGCTGTGAGGAGGAAGCCCTGCTGGGCAGAACACTTACAGAATGGTCAAGACGCTGCCCTGCTCAACCCTTGAGGGGGTGTGCGACTCAACTGTCACCTCTCAGCTCTCCCCTGCTTGGACCTACCACAGACAAGTTTATGTGTGTTCAACACCCTTTCCTGCCATTCCCCCTGGTCATTGTCTCAGAAGAAAATCTCAGGTTGTACAGCAGAGCAGGAGGGAAGGGGTGAGTACGCAGGCCTTCGGGGTACACAGATCTAGCAGGATTGGAACCTGGCTGCCAGGCTCATCTAACAACTCACTGCTAGATGCCTACTTTTGTATCGAGAGGTCCCAAAGATCTTCAAGCCAAGCAGTATAGACTGGCAAAAGCCAATTCCAGTACACACAGCTCAAGCCACAAGCCCATTTCCCTGTAGTCCATTTTCTCTGGCTCTACCTTGGAATTTTAGACCAGTGGGAAGAGGTTGGGGCTGCCTCTGTGGTACATGTGGGGAGGCCAGAAACAAAGCCATGGGATCCAATGGAGTAAAAAAAACAACAGCTCAAAGAATGACTGCTCCTGTCACATTCAAAGATCCATTTTAACAGAAAAACAATTTTTTTAGTTCAGCTCAAATGTATAAATTCAGTATCTATTTTTAAAAAGAAGCTCTTCTGTGTTTCTCAACAGCATTCCTATTGAAAATTCGGGCAAAAGATTGGTTTTGTGGAACAGTCCTACACGATGTGATGTATTAAGCATTCCTGGATTCCATTTCTAAATGTCAGTGGTCCTTCCAGCCAAATGATTGGAACTAAAAAGCTCCCGGATGTTTCCAAGTGTCCTTTCTGGTCCTACTGAGAACACATCTCACTAAGCAGCACTGAAGGAGGAGTAGCTGTTGAACTTGAAATGGTATCATCAGACCTGCCCTTTGCATTCTTTGAAAACCACCAAAGACAGTTGCCCAGCTGCGCCTGAGTTGGCCACATTCTTACTGCATAGGCAGGAGTAGGCCCCTTGCCTCTCTGGACTTCCACGTGCATTCTGCAAAATGGGAATGATATTCCACGCTGACTTCATGGGGCTTTTGTGAGGACCAAAGGAGGTTCTGCAAACCAGGGACTTTAGAAACACTCAAGCCTTCGCTGATGTTCCATGTCTCTCGTCAGGCCGCTCCTCAGTGTGTGCAGACACTGTTATCCCAGCCTTTTGAAAAGACTTACCATGGAAACCAAATCATAAAAGCAAAGAGCTCAGTCATAAGACTTCCACGGAAACCTGTTTCTATTCACTCCCCCTTGCACATGCAGCCCTGTGGAGACACTGTTTGTACTCTGTTCCCACTGAGACACCTACTTTGGCTTTTGTTAGTTGGCAAGACAATTGACCAGCGTCAACCTGCAGAGGAGGCCCAGCCAGCACGCAACCCTGAGGCCCACGACTTAGAGAACACTGCTTCATGGACTCTAATTGCTTTCTCTCCTACTCAGATGGCGCTCATGATTGGAAATGCCTTAGCAAAACAATTTAGAAAGCATGAGCATGTTTCACCCACGTGAATATCTGCAGCAGGTCTAGAAGCTATCTTCTTGACAATGTCTCGGTCACATTTAGACTTTTGACAGATGGAAGCCTAGAGCCCAAGAAAAGGTTGAGAGTGTTGCTGAAAAGGGATTTGGTGACATCAATGTAGGTCACTTTTTCCCCTTGATTCCTGGAAAGGAAATCTGCAGGTCATGAAAGAGATGGATGATATCCCAGAATCCTTTGAATCTACTTCCTTTCTGTCCTTTTCCAGTGTCCAAGATGTCGAAACGAGGATATGGTGGGTGTTCTGGGGTGAAATTTTGGATTTCGCTGGGTTTTCCCATAAAAGCTGTTATCAACTGTGCTGACAACACCAGAGCCAAAAACTTGTATATCATTTCTGTGATGGGGATCAAGGGACAACTGAATAGACTTCCTGCTGCTGGTGTGGGTGACATGGGGATGGCTCCAGTTAAGAAAGGCAAAGCAGAGCCAAGGAAGAAGGTACATCCTGCAGGGGGAATTAGACAACGAAATCATACAGGAGAAAAGATGGTGTGTTCCTTTATTTTGAAGAGAATGCAGATGTCATAGTAAACAATAAAGGGGAGATGAAAGGTTCTGCCATCACAGGACTTGTTGCAAAGGAATGTGCAGACCCCAAGCCCAGGATTGCATCTAATGCAGGCAGCATTGCATAATCCTTCAGTGCATTCGTTAAAAGCCAATACCCTATTAAAATTATTTGTTCTCGAAAAAAGAAAAAGAGAGAGAAAAAAGGGAGATGGCAGGTATGCTTTCCAGGATGAACAAGCAGAGCAAAACAATCCTAATTTCTCCAACAATTAGAGCCAATGGTGTGTCTAGAGGCTACATCTTTTTTAAGTGAAGCAGTTTGCTTATTTCTCTTTTCCTCTGCTCCTCATTCCTATGTTTAGTGTATACATTTGTCCGGAAAGAAGTGACCACCTCATATTTCCAGTCAGGTCCCAAAACCCCAGAACAATTATATTAGCAGGTTTAGGAGCTGTCAACTGAATTTCACAGTATCTCCCCTACCCATATCGCCTACACCATGCAAGCTCAGAAACTTTCTTTTATCAAATTTTGGTTCAAATAAAACATGCATATAATAATATCATTTACTCCTCTTGCTAGCCAGGATTTCCATATAGGTAAGCAGGACGGAAACAAGAAAGAATAAATCAACAGAAAATAGAAATAAGAAGGTCTACCTCTTTATAATCATACCTGGGCTTAAGGTCAATGGAAAAGTTGCCTGGCTTGAAACATTCTACTCTCTTCATTACAGGAAGAAAAAAAAAAGCATAGACCAATAAAGTGGATCTAAAACTCAAGCCAATGATTGACAGTATTGATTAAAGAAAAATGCCTAAGTAACTAGAGAAAATCTAAGTGAAATTTTCATCATCACTCACACTGGGGGCTTAGGAAAGCCAAAGCCACAGTTGGATCTGTGGCTCCTGTGTGGCCACTTCACCCAGTGACCTGGGGCAGTGCACTTGGCCTGTGTCCATCTGTGTTGATGGATTTCAGCTCGCTGCCAAGGGAAAATGAAGTAGAAGGCCAGGAGCAAAATGCCAATAATGGCAGTAGAAGAAAGGAAACCAGTTAAAGGTCTCTGCTTCTCCATTACTCTTGCTTCTTTTGGAATAGAAAATTTTCTGGAACCAGATGCATATGCCAGCAAAAGCCGATGAAGTAAGCAATTGAGAAACGATACTAGAGAAGAACCTTGGCACGGCAAATGTGAACTCACCTGCAGTGGGCACACCACCTTCCAGCCAAGAATTCCTGTCCTGATCAGTGACATGGATCAACTTTGCCATTTTTTTTCCTTTGGGACACAAGACAAATCAATCCCTCTGATTCTCAGAATTGGCATTTTTCTAATGAAATTAATAGCCATGGCTATCTCAAGATATTTTTGTGTACCTTAAAGAAAAAAAGCCAGATAAGCCACATGCCAGTGGCTCACATGCACTCCTAGCTCCTTACATGATCTCGTCTCAAAATCAGCACAGGCAGACAAGTCCATTCTCATCAATTAACCAGCAAAAAAATAAATAAATAAACTAGAACTGGAGGCCAGGAGCATGGCCTAGTAGTAGAGTGCTTGCGAGCATGCATGAAACCCTGGCTTCAATTCTTCAGTACCGCATACACAGAAAAAGCCGGAAGTGATGCTGTGGCTCAAGTGGTAGAGCACTAGCCTTGAGAAAAGCCCAAGGACAGTGCCCAGGTTCTGAGTTCAAACCCCAGGATTGTCCATAAAAAAAGAAAATGAAAATAACGTAAAATAAAATGAACTGGAACTGGAGACATAGCTCAAGTGGCAGGGCACTGACCTTAAGAGGAAAAAAAAACCAAGAGGGTAGAAAGCCCTGATTTCAAACTCCAGTACCTTCACAGAGAGGGAAGGAGAGAGAGAGAAAGAGAGAGAGAGAGAGAGAGAGAGAGAGAGAGAGAGAGAGAGAGAGAGAGAGAGAGAGAGAGAGAAACCAACTATGTTAGTATGGATGTTATTATTATTATTGGTATTATTATCATTATTATTACTGTTACTATTATTAGAAAGACAGGTAAAATGACTGCAATACACCATATCACTTAATTAGGATTTCTCAGTATTTGCTCCTTGTACACCATTATTTCAGATGGAACTTGGATTCCTCTAGACAAGTTCTCAGCCCCCTGCCTGAATCTGGTCCAGCCTGGGCATTATATTCCAGGTCCTGGAATTTTCACCTATACTAAAATAACCCCACTGAGACCATTACTGCCTACACTAAGAGCTGCCTTGTCTCTAAGAGAAATACTTTATGCAGGCATCATGGAGTTGATAAGCTCAGGGATGTTTCCAAGGAATGAACTTACGTATTCCACATTCATATTAGATGCACTTGTATAGAATCCCCTGAATATTTTAAGGAAGTCAATGAAACCATTCTGTGCATGTTTTTCTTGGATGGTAAGTTGTACCTAGCCAAAAGTAGCAGCGAGAATTATTAAGGTTGGCCGGGCGCAGTGTCTCATGCCTGTAATCCTAGTTACTCAGGAGGATGAGATCTGAGGATCGCAGTTCAAAGCCAGCCCAGGCACTAAAGAACATGAGACTCTTATCTCCAATTACCACTAGAAAACTGGAACTGGCCCTGTGGCTCAAGTGGTAGGGCAGTAGCCTTGAGCTGAAGAGCTTAGAGACAACGCCCGGACCCAAGGGTAGGGTGGTTGCCTTGAGTTGAAGAGCTCAGGGACAATGTCCAGGCCCAGAGTCCAAGCCCCACGACTGACAAAAAAAAAAAAAAATTGTAAAGTTGGAGTGGCGGGGACGGGTAAAAGGAGGCTGGAGATGGAGAATATCTTAGGGAGAGGAAACTAGGATTTCCAAGAATAAGCATCCTAATAAGGAACCACACAGGACACCTGTGTTTCTACTCCAGGATGCTCATATGTGAAGGCAGTCTCTGGCACTCAGGATGACACCAAGCAAATGGCAAGCAGACCTCTGCAGATGCCTCCATGGACTCAAGGAAGAGTTGTAGCCCATGAGAAAGCACTTATCTCCCCTGCCCACTGCAGCAGGTCAGTGGCAGGGCACTATCAACAGAGGCAGGCCAAAGATGCCCTGTGCCCTTTCCTTCTTCCGCCACCTACCTTGGGGACCCGCTCTAAGAAGTTTGTCTGCCACATTACCCAGTCTTTTCATGTATTTGTGAGACTAGGTTGATTGTATTCAGGTTCTTTTTTTTTTTCACTTGGAATGTGGAAATATCAGATTTCCTTGGACAACCCAAATTTACCAATTGACAAGCAATGTACACATCTTTCTGGCACTCCATCAGGCATTATTCAGTCAGTCAAAGCAAGCACGTGCATGAAAGGGTAGTTATCAGATAATGAACTAATACTCTAATGGAAGTTTTTAGCGTAGAATCCCCAGTTCCTCCAGAAACCTCAACAGATTGACACAACTACTGGTCACAATACGCCAATTACAATGGCGAATATGAGTGACACGCTGACAGACGAGATTTATATGATATGGTGGGCATAGAAAGAAGAAATATAAGCCTTACTGCTTCTGTGTGGGCTTCATGAGTTTTAGGTCTAAATAGAGGAAGAATTGGGGCATAAGAAGAGAGGTATGCATAATTCAGGTCATTTATTTCTAGTCCTACAAGGTAGTTAGCAGAAGTTGTCATGGATGTCGAATCCCCATGAGATGATTAGTCCTGCCTGTGGCTACAGCTTTGTCATCACAGGTAATACAGAGAGAGTTTGTCCTGGAAGCCTTGCTATTGTTTGGTGTCATTTCAGTTCACTGTCCTAAAGATGTTTCTCAATTAGCCTTTCCTTCCCAGAATCCCAGGTGACTTCAGGACAGAAAGACTCAAAGCAAAGGAGACAGATGTGAAATGAAGGCAGGAATACCAGTGTTTTATTCTGCTTTTTTAGTTACTTGTGGATCCACAGCCGTTTCTATGTACCTCCTGTGATACAGGTTGCTGCCTCTTCCCCCTAAAACAAAATTCTGAGAGACATAAGCAGAAAGAAATCTGCTGAACCCCTAAGACCTACAATTACAGCTGCAACTACATAGGATTTGATTTGGGGGTCCCTGTAGTGATAGAGCCCTGTTCTGGAGGGTGCTCAGGCTTTAGTAAGCCTTCACTCTCTGCCCCGTGATCTAAATGAAGCAGAAAATGTAATGTCAGATCAGCCTAGTGCCCTAGGAAGTGAAGGGAGATCCTAAAGCAGATCCTGAATCTGAGGCAGGGTTCTCTGTGCAGTAAGATTCACCTGGATAAGAAGGAGGTCTAAGCACAGAAAAGCCTCTCTCTCAGGATCAGAAATCACAATTGTTTCCATAAGAACAAGAGTTCATTGACCAAGCTGTACCAGAGGGAGTAGGTACAAATCAGAAGAAACCCAGGAAGTAGAAAGAAGATACTGAAATTGTAAAAAAGTTATCTCTTTTTAAAAGATGAAGAAATACAGTTAAGGGGTGTGTCCGTCAGAATTCTCCAGAGGAACTGAACCAACAGGAGCTATGTCACTTGAGATGGGGACATCATCTAGCTGTACTACAGCATGATGAAAAGACAAACAACCAGAGCATCCAAGATGGACTGAGCTTATCCTTTTACAAGGAGCCCACTCCCACCACAGCAAATGGACTGCCATAATACCTACATTAATGCACTGTCAAGGGCAGATTCCTCTTATCCCAAGACCTCTCATTAGGCTCCACCTCCCCACACTTTGGCATTAAGCATCAAGTGTCCAGCATGTGCTTTCTTTGGGACAGATGGAAACCACAGCACCCTAGGTGGATTTGCTATTGTCATCTCAGTAGTTTAGTTTATTATATGGGTGTCCCTTGGTAACGACAAAGAATTGGTTTCGGCATCTCCAGGGATACCAAAATCCACAGATGTTCAAGTCCTTTATACAAAGTGGCACAGTATGTACATAGAATCCATGTATATCCTCTTATGTGCTTTAGTAATCCCTAGATTATTTATAATACCTAATACGGTGGAGATGTTAATAGTTATTATTCTGTGTTATTTAGGGATTAATGACAAGAAAAGAATTTTGTACCAACATGGCATTATTCCCCTTTAGTATTTGTCATGCACAGTTATATCTATCAGTGTGGAATCTGAGATCATTGGAGGGGGTCACAGTGTATGCATGTGTATGCCATGAGAGAAGGATGTTAAAGAACTGGCTCGTAGGATTGTAGGCTCTGGTGAGGTAAAATCTAAAGGTTAGGCCAGCAGGCTGGAAATTCAAATGAGAATTTTCAATTGCAGGCTTGAGTTCAAAATTCATAAGGCACTCTGACTTAAGTAGAATTCCTATGTTACAGTTTTCAGGCAGAATTTCTTCTCCTCTGGGGAATCTCAGTTTTTGTTCTTAAGGCTTCCACCACAATGGATACTGAACATTTTTTATAGTAATCTCCTTTACTTAAAGTTAGCTGAAGTAAATGTTAAGCACAGCTACACAAATATTTTCATAGGAGCATCTAGACTAGTGTTGAGTCAAACAATTGGGCCCTATCACCTTGCCAAGTTGCCACATCATTGACCGTCATATTGAGGATGAAAGTATTCTATTAAAAGTAAGGGTCCAGTAAATGAACTGAACAACTTTCTAAGCCAAAACACTAAGTCCAGGAGCATTTATTCCAAGTAAGTCTCAAAAGAATAAAGACATTGAAACTGTTAAAGAAAATTTAGGCAGAACAACCATTACTCATATATTATAGGTTCTTAAAGGGGAAACAGGTAGAGAAGAGGGAATCTGTAAAGAAATTTCACCACAAAAGATTTCCCCAAAGTGAAATAAATGCAGAATGCCTGAAGTAGAGAGCTATCATGCCATGCCAATAGCCAAATAAGAAAAACTTCATACCTGGATGCATTACAGTAAGATGTAAGAACATCAAAGCCTAAAAGATGGTTCTAATAGCTTTCAGAGAGTAAAACAGATTATTTCTAAAGTAGGAAGATGGAAGGGATGGAAAGAGTGATGAAGGAGATGACATTGATCAAGGTTCATTGTATTCATATACTACTCTAGTGAGTGGCAACTCCATTGTACAACTACTTACAGATAAATAGTAAATAAATAAAATAAGTCGGACGAAGTGGCCCATGCCTGTAATACTAACTACTCAGGTGGCTGAAATCTGAGGATTGCAGTTCAAAGCCAGCCTACGCACTAAAGTCCATGAGACTATTATCTCCAATTAACCACCAGAAAATAGAAAGTGGCACTGTGGCTCAAGGGATGGGGATAGGGCAGTAGCCTTGAGCTGAAGAGCTCAGGGATAATGCCCAGGCCCTAAGTTCAAGTCCCATGACCGACAAAAAAATAATAAAATAAAATAAGAAGAATCAAATTTATAAAACTAAATCCTCATTAATGACTTTAGAAAAAGTCAATCAAGTATTATTTATGTTAAAGAAAAGGAATTTTAAATCTAGAATACCATGCCTTGCCTTTGTTTAAGGAATTAAAAAAAGTTATTCTAAGTCTTTGTGTTATTGAGACTATCTTCAAAGATGCTCTTTGAAAACACTCCTGGAAGAAATACTCTTAACAAGAAAAGAAGTAAGTCCAGGAAGATACTATGAGATATTAAAAGTAAGGAGAGTAAATAACTTAATAAAATTGTTTAAACTAATAATTGTTAATTTTTTAAGTCTAAACCCGAAGCATTTACATAACAATCCAGATTAGACCTCTAAACATGCAGAATGCCATTGCATTAATCAATATAATGGAGTTCCTAAAAATGAGTCCCTATATAAAAGTATTTGTCTTGCTCAAGGCAAAATGTAGATATAGATGACATATGAAAATAGAGGAAAAATACATATGTGTGAATCTGAGTAAGTTTAGGGTAATCCTAAAAGGGGGAGTTGAATAATCTTCAAGCCAAAACAAGAAAATTCTATGTAAAGAAATAAAAAAATGAATAACAGAAATAGAAGAATATAGCATAGAATAGAAATAATTCTTTCTTTTGCCAGTCCTGGGGCTTGAATTCACTCAGGGCCTGCGCACTGTTCTTGGGCTTTCTCAAGGCTAGTGCTCTATCATTTGAGCTGTAGCACCACTTCTGGCTTTTTCTATATATGTGGTACCAAAGAATTGAACCTGTGTCTTCATGCATGCTAGGCATGCTAGGCCAAACTCCTGACCTAGAAATAATTCTTAATACAACAGGAACTGTGTAAGCACAAGTGTGTTGACTGTACGGATTAGATTCTTTTTAATAAATAGCACTCTGCTATTTGCAGGATACATTTTTTTTCTTTTTTTCTTGGCAGTCCTGGGACTTGAACTCAGGGCCTAGGCACTGTCCTTGGGCTTTCTTAAAGACTACCACTCTACCACTTGAGCCACAGCACCACTTCCAGCTTTTCCTGCATATGTGGTACCAAGGAATCAAACCCAGGACTTCGTGCACGCTAGGTGAGCACTCTATCACTAGGCCATGTTCCTGGACTGCAGGATACGATTTTAGAAATCACAAGGAATTTTTCAAAGACAACCAAAAATTCTGCCATCAGAAAATAAATTATCACACAAAATAGAGTTTAATATGGAAAGCATAATTGGCAATGTAAGATATTGTACATTGGTAAAATACTCAAGAGCAAGAAGACTACATTGCTATGAACATATGAGCATTTAATAAAGTAGTCTCAAAATAAAAGAACAAATCTGGAGAGATTTTAATGGAATAACTTTGGTTTCAGGATTTAGTGAATTCCTTTTATAAGCCAGGAGAGCAAATGGATAAAAAGACACAAAACTAAAAGGATTAAATAATATAGTTGGTAAGTTCAAGTCATTAGGAGTCTCATAAAAGACAGAAAATATTCCTTTCAAACAATCACACACTGTTCACCAAAATCTGCCTTGTATAATTTTCCAAAGAAGCATCAATAAACTTTTTAGAATATACATAATGGGCCGTGAGTTTGGCCTAGTGGTGGTCTCGCATGCACGAAATCCAAGTTTGATTCTTCAGTACCACATACATAGAAAAATAAGCCAGAAGTGGTGCTGTGGCTCAAGTGGTAAAGCTCTCGCTTGAGAAAGCCCAATGACAGTGCTCAAGCCCCTGAGTTCAAGCCCTAGGACTGCCAAAAAAAAAATGATGCAAAATTGTTCAACAAAATATTAGCAAACAAAATCCGTCACCATATTGAAAGGATTACAGAATAGTCACTCCAGGAAAGGTGAATCATTCTACCATAAAAAACCAATATTAACACTGTATTAGTAAAAAGGGGAGAAACCATATAATCATTTCAAATGATGCAGAAAAAGTATTTGATAGAAATTCAACACCTTTTCATAATTAAAAATTAGGAATGGGGGCCGGGAGTTTGGCCTAGTGGTTAAAGTGCTTGCCTAGCATGCATGAAGACCCGGGTTCAATTCCTTGGTACCACATACATAGAAAAAAGCTGGAAGTGGTGCTGAGGCTCAAGTGGTAGAGCTCTAGCCTTGAGAAAGTCTAAGGACATTGCTCAGGCCCTGAGCTCAAGCCCAGGACTGGCAAAAAAAAAAATTAGGAATGGGAGAGAATTTCATTACTATGTAAAAAGTTCTACTTGAAAATCCCAATGTCATCGTCAAGATGAAAGCTATCCACCAGAGCAGATAGTTCACATCTATAACCTTCATTAGTGAGGAGATTGGGATCCAGAGGATGGGAGGTCAGCAACACCAGCTAGGGAAAAAAAAAAATCCTCCAGACTCTACCATCTAAATAACCAGCAAAATGCAGTGCTGGTGGTTTGGCTTGAAAGACAGAGTATCAGTCAAAACAAACAATCATGAAACCTTTTGCTTGCAAGCAAAATTTAAAATAAAAATTCAAAACCAGTATATGTTTTCCTATAAGCATAGAAATGAAACAATTGTTTTGTTGCTTCACTCTTACTATTTTTACATTTCCTCTTCAATGTGGCACTGAAAGTTCTAGCCAGAGCTGTTAGGCAGGAAAAAGAAATAAAAGATATCCAAGAAGAAAGGCAAAGGAAAAAAAATCCCTGTATGGAAATGTCATGATCTTCTAGACAGAAAAATCTAAAGAATTTGCCAAAAATATTATCAGATGTAAGAAATCTGCTAAAATATCAGAATGCAAAATTAATAGGAAGATTTCATAAGTATGAAGGTATCTACCAGGAAAACACAGCAATTCTAAATAGCTAAGCACCTAACTTCATAGACTCAAAATATAGAAATAAAAACAAGATGAAAAAGAAAAAAGAAGAAAAATCATACCCATTATGGCAAATTTTAATCCATTTAAAGTATTTATCAGAGCAGATATAAAATCAATAAAGATAGCAAAGCTATGAACTCCACAATTAATTTATTTGACCTGAAATATAATAAGCACTGATATCAATAACTAAAGAATACATACTCCTTGGAAAGATGCAGGTGCAATTTACCAAAATAGACCATATCTGAGTCCAATTGCTTAGTACATTTCAAAGGACCAAAATGTGGCAGTGTATAGTCTTTAATCCATAACAGAATAGTAACTAGAAGAATCTGTAAATACTGGAAAATGAAGTACCACACATACATAGCAAAAATATCATAGATCTTCCAAAATGACACATATATTAAGGATTCAGAAAGTAAATTAGAAGATGCTATCAGGGGAGAGGGGACAAGAAATGAGGCAATTATGGGGAAAAATGCAGTCTGTCCTGTGCACAGAATAATCTTGGTGAAGCACGGCCAAGTATGTTTAATTAAACCCTATACCGCTAAGGCCAAATATTCATTCATTCATTCAAAATATAAAGGCTAATATCTAGGATCAGAAAGTCTGAATTGCAGTATATTTCACATTTGCTGACCAGCCAACAGCTTTGCTTTGTGTTTGACATCTATAGGAAATAATATTTAAAAAATTTTTAAATCCAGTCATCACCTCATGCATTCATTCAGCAAGCATCCAGTGACCTCTATAGGGGTCAGACAGTGGTCCACTTGATGAGGGGATATTCACATGAAGTACAGTACATCTCTCAAGGTATTAATTTCCTCAGGAAGCTGATGTCATACAGGAAGACCCCTAAAGCAAAACTGCATGAAAACCACAGGTTACACAACAAAGCAGTAGGTGTTTGCTGATTTGTTTTGACATGACTGAGAAGAACTTACTTTCTGAGATTCTTTTGCAATATGCAACCCCCTGAGGGCAGGAACAGAGAGTTGCTGGATTCTCAGTATCCCAGCATTTCAAAGAACAAGAGTTCATCCAGCTCTTGTTGAAGGAGTCAATGCAGAATGGATGCCATCTGGAGCCATAATTCTAACTTCTTTACTTCTGTGTCAAGAATCAGAGCCTGTGATTGGTAGTAGCTTTCCCTGGATCTACAAGTATGTGAACAGAATTGGTGCTAGATTAGAGATGGCACTCAACTCCAAGCATGAATTCCTTACTTCCTCCCTTTCTACATGGCCTCTTCATCCTCCCTCCTTTTCCTCCTCCTCTTCTTCTTCCTTCTCTCCAACCAGGATTTCAGGAAGTGTATATAGCTCAGTATTCATTTTGCTAATGTTACCATTATTGATAGGAGGATAACATGCCTAATTTGCCCTTGTGAAATAAGGAGAAAACATGTATGTGACTTAAAATTTCAGAAATATGGAAACAAGAGACAATCTACCCTGGTGGCAGGTAGACAAGTTTCCTCCACTGGTAGCAAGAGATTATCATGGGATGGCTCATAGGCAGAGGCCAACTCTACTCCAGACATAGAGAAACTTCTCCGATGAGAAAGAAATGTCCATTTCTTCTTAGGGAGAGTCAGTTGTCCACCACCGAAATGATGATGGTTCAAGTCATTATGGAGCACAATCAACTCTGAGGAGAGTCTGTCTTCATCCCCTGGTCCTTCATTGGCTCTTCAAATCTAACTATATTCCATAATTCCAACCACTTGGGTGTGTCTTGGAGAGAAAGCCAAGTCCACTTGGCTTGCCAACAGTGGAGGGAGAAATAGGAGCTCGAACTACTGCTCCCACAGGTCTGGGAGTATTGAGACTTCAAAAGAGGAAATGCTTACACTGTCAGCACCACCACGGTAATATACAGGACCGCCTCTCAGAGACAGTGCTACTGCATGGCCTTGGCGCTGGTCTAAAGGGGAGAGGAGGATATGGCTGAGTCCCCACTTCACCCACCCTCTGCAGGCCCTCCTGGCTAGTCCTTTGCACTTCCTCCTTCCTGCCATTAAAGGTCAGCTTCTCCTGCTCATGCCACAGCTAAAAAATGAAAAACAAACAAACAACAAAAAAAAAAAACATGCAGAGGAAAAAGAAGGAATGGAGGGGCTTCAGACAGGGCATATTTTTTTAATGTCAAAAAAAAGATAAGGAAATATCTCTTTCATATTTAAAAATAATCTTCCCCCCAAAACTACTTAATCCCACAATGAGAACATTTTCCAATTGTAAAGGCATCAGTAATAAAATAAAAGGAATGAATGCCCTGTTGTGTCAAGGCAGGCCTCTTAAAAATGCTCCTAATTTCTTCCAGGAGGCTCTGTAGGGGAGATTACAAGGTTCACTTTAGGATAGAATTCCTCCTGCCAGAATACTTCCATCTCTTTCCATGTCTTTAGAATTACTGCGAACAGTTGGCAGTTGTATATTTCTGCTTACAAGTGCCATACTCCAAGGCAAACCTATCATGTGTGGTACCTTTGAAATATCTGTTGCTGAGGGCTAGGATAACCCCGCTGGGTAGATCTAGGAAACTTCTCCTAGGGAGCATGGCTCACTGCATAGAGCTTATTACCACAGCCACTGGGACCCGCTGTCCCATCTAGAGCCTGAGGCCTACCAGACCAGAGAACTTTCACTGCTGTCTGTCTGAAAGACAGCTTCCATCTCCCTTCCAGGATCACCAGGCCTCACTTCAAAAAGGGATATGTCACCTTCCTTTACAGTGTCAGGAGACCTGTGCAAATGGTGTTGATTGAATTGTTCGGACTTTGTTCTATGTCACTGACTGAGAATTTGAATTGGAAATTCAGCAACCAAATTAGAGTAATGCATGGCCTAAAATCCCTAGCTTCTGAATCTCACCATCCTCTAAGGTCACTTCTTCCCCGTGTGGTAAGCACTCATCCCATGAGACTAGGGGCATGCATTAAACAGATACCAGTCTAGTTACAATAGGAGACTTGGGTCCCTCTCCTGGGGACCCAGTATTCCCCAGGCTGTCCTTACAAGGTCTCTGTGGATTGTTCTCTTTGCTTCCAGAAACTTCCTACAACCTCCACATTTGCCTGCCCTACATCTCCTACGTATCCCCATGCCAATAATAACCTGTTTCAGATTAGTTTTAACAACTTTCCCTGGAAATTTTCCAAAATCTCATCGGCCAAACAGTTGAGGAAAGGGATGGGTCTGGCACCTGCCCAACACCACGGGGTAGGGTGGAGATGAGAAGTAGCTATTGTCTGCCCTGAAATAGAGCCTCAGGAGGGAGGCATTGGTAACTTGTTAAGGTATTATGTGCAATTAGAGAAGGTACATGGCATCTTGAAATTTATTTTTGTTTGATTTTTGTTGTTTCCATCTCCCTGTAAATGGCCTTTCTCCCAGTTAAGGAGGCACATTGGAGGGATGAGGGGAAGATAAATTCGAAGATTAAGGTAACAACCTCAAAAGAAGTTGGACATGGTGATACATGGATGTCATACCAGCTACTTGAGAGGGGGAAGCAGGATGAAGAGTTCAAGCACAGACTGGAAAGTTAGGAAGAACTTGTCTGAAAAACAAACAAACAGAAAGAGCTGAAGGTGAGGCTAAAGTGGTAGAGCACTGGCCCAGAAGGCTGGAGGCTGTGGTTCATCTCCGGTATTGAAAAAAGAAAAGGGATGCCAGGAAGTGGGATCGCTGTCCAACACAGACCTGCGTGAGGGTGGAGGCAGGGGTGGGAGGGAATACATGAGAACTTACCCGAAAAAATAATTCAAAATCAAACTTTCTAAATTTGGGGCAGTGACTTGAAGGATCGTGTCACGTCTTGGTGACTGTAACGTACCAATTAGGAGGAAACAATCAGCTAGCAATGTATGGTGTTAGCCAATATGTGGTTTGCTCTCGCAATACTTTGTTCTACACTCTTCATACCACTGAACACCATCCAAAATGGTTTGTTCCATTGTTGCCCCTTTGTTTACCATCTGTTCTCTTTATTGCCACACAAGCCCTATGAGAGTTTGCCTTGTCTTCAGAGTAGAATAATTGAAACAACAAATGGATCCATTCATGCAACCAGTGGTTGTAGCTTTTCTTCTGTAATTTCCAAGCAACTCTCTAGTTACAGTGTTTGCCTCATAGGAAGTTATAATGTCCAGGTCAAACTCATGCCGTTGTTGTTGTTGATGATGATGCATCACTTTCCTAGGCCTAGTTATGATGAGTCTGTCTGTCTCGCAATAGAAAATTGAAGTCATGAAGACAACATTTAATAAGGTTCAGGATCATTATAATAAATTGGAAGAAAAGGCAGAATGAAATCCTCCTTGATTTATCAGTCTCTTGTGGTCTCCTGATTTCCAGTTCCTTTCAAACAAATGCACAATGAGCTCTCACCTGCGAGGAGATGACCTTTGTAATTTGGTAGCTCTCAAAGCAGGATAATATGATTAGTGATGTCTGCCAAGACCTAGGAAGGAACAGTATATGGCATGTATACCAGTATCTGCCATTACTCATCTAAACAGCTTTTAATTTTTCAATTTCCTTTGAAAACTCCAACACTTCAGCAGCCCTTATTATAGAGAACTAAAAAAAGAATGCAGAAACACAGACAATATCTGAGGGTTCTCTACATCCCTTCCTCATTCGTTCCTGGATGGTTAGTGTAGAAAAAACTCCTTTTCGTCCTTCAAGTCCTACCAGATCCACTTGCTTGTTCATAGAAAGCCAACCAGACCTTCTCCAATATTCCAGTGAGAACTATTACCTATGAACCTATATGTTGAAAGAACTCTGTACGTTCCAGTACCATCACCCAGCATTCAGGGTAAGCGGAAAAACAGCCCCTCCACTTTTTACTGCCATTATTCACCTCTATGTCTAAAATTAAGCCCCAGAGCAAAGGCCATTGCTACCGCCAGTGAATTTGTTCTGTTTGTTTGATCTCACGTGCCAAGGAGACATGCCCCACCCCTCCTTCCTGATCCTCAGACTATATCTAAGAAAGTCAAGCTGCTTCCTTATCAATACTCAGACTTGCTCACTGAGGGCTATACCCTGCATGCAACCAAGGAGAAGACCAGGAGTACTGAAAATATAGGGAGAAGAGGTCTTTCCGGAAGTGAACACTGAATGCCACAGCCAAAGCTCTCTTTCTGAGTTCAGTTTAACTTCTCAGTTTGCTATAATTGGTTCTTTAGAGTTTAGCTTAAAATATCTAGTAGAGAAGGTGGCCCTGTGTAAAACTATGGTGAAGAATGATCTTACCACATCTGAAAGGTTTTCTCTTCCACCCAACATAGAGCTTCAAGAGATGTTAACTGTGAGTAGATGAAGGAAGAGTAGCTCTCTCCAGGGACCTTGATCATCAGTCAGGATCAAAAGTAGTAATTCCATTGTCCCTAGAATTGTATCTAGTTCTCACAGAATCAAAAGTAGGACTATGTCTCCATAATTTTGGATTGAGAAAATATGTTCCCCAGGGGTGAAAGTGCAGCTCAGTAGTAGAGTGCTCGCCAAGCATGAACAAGGCCTTGGGTTCCATCTCTAGCACCACAAGTCAACAAAACAAAACAGAAAATATGGTCTCAACAAACACATTTGCTTTGACTATGGGATGGGAATGATAATCATTTGCTGCATAGAGATGAATGAATGAACCATCAGTTTCTTAAGTGAATGGCAAAGGAAGGACAATGCAATGAATGATTTTGTCGCCTGAAAGCAACAGAAGAAACCATGACTTGTCAATGGGGAGATTATAACATCATCCAGAGAGTACCAGAAACATCCCTCTTCGTATACACTTTCTAGACTTTATATCAGTCACAGAAAGATCCGATTATCCACAGCTGGTAGTCTTCATGGCTAAGCAATTGAAAGGAAGATTAATAGTATGCATCTGAATCACACTGAATACAAGCCAAGGCCAATGATGTCTTTCCAAGTTCAGTTTCACTTCCTGAAGGAGCTCATATTTACAGAATGTTAACTGTGAAGCAAGTACTTTATGAATGCTTTCAATAAAACGTTCCACTTAGCTATATCCTTTTTTGACTTGCAATCACACTGATTTTTACATCAGTCTCTTGGAGTTCCAGCTCCAGATACTTTGGGAGATGATTTATAATTAAATTGGTCTAATCTACAGATAATTGGCTATTCCCTCTTTCCTTTTTTTAAAAAAAATATAAGCTCTCAATTCTGTATAAATTATTTTTAAATAAAACTAAGTATCTTGTAAAAAAATAAAAAGGGTGAAAGATGAGATAAAAATTTCCCTAACACCTCTACATCTAATGGCACATGAGCTATTCAGAATAATGTTTATAAGCTTTTAACACTCAAAAAATGTGCAACTGGGAATTGTTGTAATGTGACTCATTAGGTTGATGGTCTCCTCTTTAGAGGAAATGATTTTGCATGTACAAATTATTTGAAGTGTGCACCCAGAACTCCATCAGGCTGTGGGCAAATCTCTCTGATCAGAGTCACCAAGCCAAAAGCCAATTGTTTGTTGCTGTTTCATTTTATTTTGTTCTCAACAGCAGACAGTAGGTGGCTCAGAGTATTCCATGCCCTTGCCAATTCAAATGCAATGTTTTATTTGTGAGAAACATGACCATTTTGTGTGAGCTTAGAAGGGAGTTGCTTCCCAGATAATCTGTTCTGGTCATTTTTTAAAGTTATTTTGGTACTCATCTGCTTCTAATCAGCTTGCCAATATACATATATATGTATATGTATATACATATATATGTATACACACACACACACACAGCCCCAATGTGTATAGCTACTATAACATGTTTTAAACGCCTACCACATTTTAAGTAACTAACTCAATTAACTACTTCCTAACCATGAGAAATTATGTTACGTCCCCTCATTTTAGAGATGAGGTAATTGAGTATCAAAATGGTTAATGAACTGAGCCAAAATTACCTAAGTAGAAAGTTGTAGAAATAGAATCCCAAATCATGTTTTTGTTTTTGTTTTTTGGTTCCCAGATCCACATTCAAGTTGAAATGTACCAGCGATTCAGAGAGACACTTCTTAGTTCTTAAGAGTCAACATAGTTACAGAACAAAATTCAGATCTGAATCTGTAGCTAGAAGGTACGTGAACTCACAGGGAGAAGATATGTCCCAGCTGCTCACCCTGCAGCATGGGTGAGCTGTCTGGAGTTTGTCGGGGCAGAAAGAAGCATCTTCCTGCACTTAGAATAAGGATCATTCCAAGAAGAAAAGGGATGATTAGAAATCTCCAGTTCAGAAAATGGGAGAAAAACATGGGAAGGGGTATCAATGTTCAAAAAGTAATGTATCCACTACCTGACAAATGTAACAGCTCAGGAGAAGCAATACTATTATTCTCCGAGTAGCATTACATCAATTCCCTTAGTTCTGAACATTACTAGCCAATGAACCACCATCACTGACACCATCAAGATTGCCAGTATCTCAACTAACATCAAGCAAATGATACCACCACTGTACCATTCAGTCTTCTGCTACTGAAGAAGTAACAGAAGCCTTTTGGTTCACAATTCTAGAGATCAAGGGCATGGTACGGGCTCAGTTTTAGAGAGGGCCTTTTAGCAGATGGTGTCACAAGTGGCAGGAAATCATGTGACCAAAGAGCACTTCAAGGCCAATCTCAGGCTTTAATAACAATTTAGTCTTATGAGCACCCACTCTGGGTCCCCACAAAAGCAACTTTAATCCCTTCTGGGTGAGTATATTCAATAACCCAGGACCCACTTCTTAAAGGTCTCATGCTTCATAACTACCACACCAAAGACAAACACATGAGCTCTTAGGAAACACATCAGAGACAACCAAATGCCAGCCATCTTAGCACCAGCACCACTAGTTCACCTCCACTTCCCTCTGTCTCTTCTGTCCACTGACTCTTTGTGGTCTTTTTTTAAATGCCTCCTCTTCCTCAACTGTCACCCATTACCCAACAGAAAGAAAAGGAGGTAATCATCCCCAGCTTAAAAGAAAAACAAATCATTCTGTCTCTTGTTTAACTCCCACTCAATCTTTGCTAGAACTATAGAACTAAACCCTGATGTTTACTATATACTTGAATGTGTGTGTTTTCAAAAGCTCACTTAATAGTTAGATAACACAGGATCCAATTTGCAATCTCCCACTTAAGTGCCATGTCATTTTGGACAAGGTATTCAACATCTCAGCTTCTTGAATGAGAATAAAAACTCTGTATTTTAGAATTTTGGTGCTAATTGACAAGAAGGGGAGAGATTTGGCATAGTTCCAAGACAGCTTAATCTACATCTTAGCTTAGAAGCAGTTGAATGTGGAAACCTGACATCTCTTCTTTTGCTAGACTCCCCTCCCTGCCTCCCACCCTGCCCTAACCCCACTAATGATAGGCATTAGTGATTATGTGTGGGGAAGTACAAGTGAATTTTAGTAGGTCCCATATTCATTTGTAATGGCCTGAAAACTTCCTTGCTGTTTGTTTTCTTCAGAATACCTTGCAAGAAACCAAATTACATTAGTAAGAAAAAGATTTAATACACGGAGTTACAGTCAGGCCTTACAAAGCCTTTGAAAGGCCTGAATGGCAGTTTGTGGATGATCCTAAAGCAATGACCTTGAAAGCTGAGTCTCCTCCTAAGTCTATATACTCAAATCCCAGTCCCTTATCTATTATCCAAGAACTTAATCACAAGAGACAAGAAGATATCACAGTTGCTTCTGCCTCTGAACTGCATCAAAATGCCCAGGAAGCTGAATTGTGCAAACTGTAATTGCGCTGCAGGAAAATCTGTCCAAAAAGAAAACCAGAAAGTGAGATAATTTCTACCTCACTTCCACAGTCCACATTCAAAGGCTAAGAGTACATCTTTAACAAAACCTAATTCTCATCTTTAGCTGCAAGGGAATCTTGTAGGTGTCAATTTCAGATTCCCATATGTCCAACTAAAAGGAATAGGGAATGGAAACTGACAATCCATAGCACCAGATGCTTCTAAGGCATCTGAACTCACAGGTTCCCATTCACTTTGCTAAATGTCTTTTTCCTCCCATCCTCTACGTTTATTTCCATTTTTAAAACCTCTTTGTACCATGTATCATTTTGGAAAAAGAAAAATCCCTCTTACCTCCTTCTCGTACATTTGTAGAGCTCAGCTACAACAGGTGTTTATCTTTTCTCCATTGTAATCTGGAGAATGAGTTTTAGCACATGAATTGCAATGGGTATCTCCAATAAACTTCAAGTTTATCCTTAGAAACTAATTTCGTGTCCAGTTTTGGTAAAAGACACTAGATGATCTTTTACTTGCAATACTGAACTGCACTAATGTGCAGAGAGGAAAAGGGCTAAAGAAATCTTTATTTTATTATAGGAAGATTTCTCTATACTGTCAGATATATATATATATATACTCATTTTAATAGGATTTTGTTTCCAATGACATTAGCACAAGAAATAGTAATTATAAAAATAAACATTTGGAGTTGGGCATGGTTGCTCATGCCTGTAACCCTAGCTACTCAGGAGGCTGAGATCTGAAGGCAGAGATTTAAAGCCAGCCTGGGCACTAAAGTCCTACAGACTCTTATCTCCAATTAACCTCTAGAAAATGGGAAATGAGGCTGAGGCTCAAGGGGTAGGGAGGTAGCCTTGAGCTGAAGAGCTCAGGGACAGCGCCCAGCCCAGGCCCAGAGTTCAAGCCCCACAACCCACAAAACATGGCATTTTTCCATTTCATTATGTACATGGGACATTTTTACATTAGTTATTCTTTACTCCACCCAATCCTCCCCCATGGAAATCTAGCCCATCTTTTATATGTTACCTTAATTAGGATATTTTTAAACATACATAATAGTGGCCACTTTCATTTCAATTTGCCCCACAAATGCCAATTACTTTGAAACAAAGTATTTTATCATATATATACATGTATATGTATATATATGTATATGTATATATATATATATATATACACACACTCCACTCACATGCTTCAAAGCTTAAATCTGGGATGTGGCTCAATGGTAAAGAGTTTGTTGTCACCCAGCACCACAAAATAAAAATAACATCTCATTATAATAGAACATTGAGTCAGTATTCACATTTCTCTATCTTTATTTAACTTTTTTCTGTAGGACTTCATACATTGCCAGCATATACTAAGTAATAGATATATGCACATCTTCTTGACTGAATAAACATCAGTTCTTAAGTTTTATTTCAAAGCAAGTATTTTCCTCTATGTTTTTGAAGAAAACTCCAGGTAAATATTTCAATGTAGACTTAGAAAGGATAAAAACCAACATAACTAAAGTACCAGCATCACATATAACACAATAATTTCTTAAACAATGTTCAAATTTTCTCATCTCAGAAACGTCATAACTATTTTGACAATTTTTTAAATTAGGACACTTTGCTTTTAATGATTGACATCCCTTAGTTCTTCTTGAGTCTTATAAGTTCCTTTTCCGTTTCTAAATGTTTTCCTTACAAATGTATTGTGCGTGCGTGCGTGTGTGCGTGTGTGTGTGTGTGTGTGTGTGTGTGTGTGTGTGTGTGTGTGTGCTGGTTCTGGGGCTTGAATTTAGGATCTGGATGCTGTCCTAGAGCTTTTTTGCTCAAGGCTCGCACTCTAACATTTGAACCACAGGCCCATTCCAGCTTTTTGCTGCTTAACTGGAGATCATTGAAGTCTCATAGACTCATTCCATGGATGGCTTCAAACCATGATCCTCAGGTCACAGCCTCTGAGTAGCTAGGATTTCAGGCATGAGTCACTGCACCTGATGAAATGCATCTTTTGAAGAAACTGGATTGTTGGTTCAATAAACAATCCCACCGTCTAGACTTGAGTACCTGTAGCCCCAAGTTGTATCCCCACATATTTCCTATCATTTGTATTTCCTACCATTTGGAAGGTCATCCTAGGTGCTTAAATAGTATTTGCATATTTTTGTCAAGGTGAATTTTGTTCTTCTATGAGGGGGACACAAAAATAAATTGGTTGTCTCTGGTTTTGTGGCATTATTGTTCATTCATATTCAGTACCTAAATCTATCAAGTCACTTTGGTTACAAACTGGTGATTGTCCTCCTCCATTGATAAACTGGAATACTTCCGCAATGAGAAACCTCCTCCACCTTCTACCTTGCCATTTCAGGGTAGAGTTTATATTAGAAATACAGAGTGTTTAATGCTGGATTCTTTTCCTTTAACAGATTTCCAGTAATAAGTTGTTTTTGTTGTTGTTGTGCTCTGTTATAAGCACTTGATTTTGACTTTTTTGAAGTATCATTTTAAACTCTTGTTTCATCTGCTTCTACGCATTGCAACTATTATTCTTATCATTGCTTTCATTTCCCTATCTTTAGCCAAGTTAGCCCTTTAGTTCTTCTAATAGGATCTTAGCAATCTTTGATATTTTCCTTGCAATTTGATATAATAAAATTTTCAAACATATGCCATATATTATGCCTAGAATTGTCCACTTTTCCAAGAAACACTGGTTTCCTTTTGGAAAAGTGATATTAGAGCCGGTAATCTATAGCTAAGGTGCTTAATGCTATTATGTGCACTAAAATTATTGTATAATTTTTATGTAGTTTACTTGTTTATTGTTTTGTTTTATTTTTTGTTGGTCATGGGGCTTGAACTCAGGGCCTGGTCAATGTCCCTGAGCTCTTCAGCTCAAGACTACTGCCCTACCTCTGGGCCTGGGCATTGTCCCTGAGCTCTTCAGCTCAAAACTACTGTCCTACCCCTTGAACCACAGTGCCACTTCCGGTGGTTAATTGGAGATAAAAGTCTCCCAGATTTTAGTGCCCAGACTGGCTTTGAACCTCGATCCTCAGATCTCAACCTCCTAAGTAGCTAAGATTACAGACTTAAGCCACCGCACCCACCTTTGTACTTTACTGTTTGAACTGAGATAGGAGTAATGTTCATACATTACTAGAAGTTGTTATAACTGTTAAGTCTCCTTTAGTGCTCTGGTTTTTAGTTCTTGAAACAGGGTCTGTAGCCCAGGCAGGCCTTGAGCTCTTGATTCTCCTGCCATCCAAGAGCTGAAATTAAGGGCCACCATACCAGCTCTTAAGTCTCTTTTATTATTCCTTTTCTCTCATAGCTTGCTGTTGTTGTTGAAGAAATAGAAGAGGAAGATAAGAATGAGGGAAAAAAAACTGAGCCAGAATATTTACTATTTCAAATTTTTACATCCATTTACATGCATTTCTTGGTCTCAACACATTCCTTTTCTTTTTTCTTTTTTCTTTTTTTCCTGCAAGCTGCTCATTGGACCTAAAGGTTTGATTAAGCCAATACTTTCTTACCTTGTTCTTTTCCATTCCTAGCTTTTGAATTTTTTTCAATTTTACACTAACTTTTGGATAATGTAGAGCAACTGGTATCTCTTAGGTGAGCCCTGATATCCTCATATCCTGAAAGTCCTTCGATCTGTCTTCAGTTAAACTAGACGTGTGCCTCTGTTTCAATTCTGGTTTCCTGCTAGGACAAGACCCCCGTGAGTGTCATGAATCTGGGGCTGTGAAGCTATGTCTAAGCCCCAGCACTGAAGCCCAGGGACAGTCTTTAGGCATTTCCATCATACTAGTCTCTCCTCGAGTGGAGAGAACACTGAATTACATCTATACATTGAATTTAGTCATTAAGCCCATGAATTTCCATCTGTACATCTGAAAACTGGGGATGTATACTATTATTACTGATCATTAAGGATGGTGAGGTAAAACATGTTCAAGTCATATGCTGCCTTTCCCCTGTCCAATTAACATTTCTGTAGGAACTGTCTTTGAGAAACCCAGTGCCTTTCTCCATAGACCTAGCCCTGTGACACTAAGACACTGGTGTCCCTCTGCAACCACCTCCTACACACTCACTGGGACTAGTGCAGGTCTTTAGGAGATAATCAACATCATTTGAAGCACTCAGGAGCAAGTGATATGGCCAGAACATAGCAAGATCAGGCAACTAGCACAAGGAGGAAGACCGATAAAAATCTCAGAGACAGTAATTTACCCTGAATTTCACCTGTGTTCAGGAGTGAACACTTCATTGATCCAAAACTAGACTCAGAAAGCTCAAGTCACTCCCCTTCAACTGTGGTCAATGTAGCCACCTTAAAGACAATAGAAGCTTTAAACATGATTAATGATAAAGGGAATGAACTTGCTCAAAGTACATCGTGCACATCTATGGAATTCCCATAATGAAGCCTCCCTGTAGTATTCATGTATGCTATGTAGTATCAATGTATACTATTAATACATGTATGTTCAGCAATGTAATTTCATATCTGATATATTGCAAACAACTCAAGAGAAATAGACTTTTCCAACAATCAAATGCTTGTTCTTCTCTAGGAAAAAGTTTAAAACCAGTGTAGTTGGTCACTAATGAAGCTCAGTCCCTAGTGAAAAGCTTTGTTGCACATGGAGAAAGGATGCTCAGGAGATAACTTGAGGATTTGCTCTCTCCAGTAACCTCTGCATAACAACTACTGCATACCAAGTGCTATGAAAATGATGTTGACCTATTTTCTCGGATAATTTCCACTGGATATCGTTTCCAGATCAGAAAAGCATAACTTATAGCAATTGTAAGAGTTAAAGATTTAATTCCACAGACTTCCCCATACAAGACACGTTTAAAACAAAGCACTTCCCACCCTAGCCATTACAACATACTTCCTTATATATGTGCCATGATCACAGCACGGTGTGTATGTGTGTGTCTGTCTGCCTGTCTGTCTGTGTCTGTGTGTGTCTGTGTTTTCAAGGGATAGAATCTCTACAGAGAATACAGATAAAACATGGAAAATGTTGCAGCTCCTAAAAAATACAAATATACATTAGAATGAAAGAGATGCCCAAGATATGTTGCTAAAAGAAAAACACAAATTGCAAGACAGCATGCATAAAATTATCACATCTTTGTAAATAACAAAACATATGGCTGGGATAAGATATGGAAGGATCGTCACAAAATTATTCACAGCGACTATATTGAAAGGATAAAATTAGGAAGCTATTTTCTAATTTTATAATACTTCTATACTTTTAGAAATTCATACTTGTTGGGGGGGAGGGAAATGGTGACAAAAACACGAGAAGGGGTATCAATGTGTGAGAAGTAATGTACCTACTACCTGGCGAATATAACTGTATCCCCTCTATACACTACCCCGACAATTAAAAAAGAAAGAAATTCATACTTGTAACATATAGCATTTTCACACTAAACACAAAGGTCTGTCTTCAGTTGGGGGCTTTGGTGTTAGGGACTGAGAACCTAACCTAGCTACCTTCAAATGTAGAGAGCAAGAACCAAAAGAACAATAAAAAATCTCCCACATATGATTCTCTCGTGTGAGCCGCACTTGACAAATAACTACTTATGCAAATGCATCTTGGTAACTTTCAAATGTGCAACTGCTGATAAATATGTCAATGATCCAGAATTTTCTTTCTCTTTTAAAGGGAACGATAAGAGTTGGAATATGTTCGTGTGACCTTTGCCTACTGTTCTCCTACATAAACCAATGGGTTTCATTTATGGTTGGGACTATGAGTTATTTCAATTAAATAATCACTCATTTTCAGATGGAAGAGTCTCTGATGCTCTATGTTGAAGGCTTCCAGCTTACTTAGATCACAGACACCAGGATAACTAGGTTTTCAACCACTGCTGCTCCTAGACATATCTAATATCTGCACATACCAGGTAGTTGCTCTACAGAGCTCAGCCCCGTGTAGCAAGGCTGAGTGACACTGCCTAAGCTTGACCTGCAAACTGGTGAGTGCTTAACAGGTTACCCAACAGCACCACAAAGAGACTTTTGGTGTCATAGTCGCAAACATATACATGTGATTTCTGACAGCACAATGGGAATGGATGAATCCCTTATGGGTAAATTTATTTCCTTACAGAAGCTAAGACAAATAACTAGACGACTGGAAATTAATCCACAATGAGAATGACCTAGCAATTAAATCAGCTAATACTTGTAATAGCCAGTGAGGGCCTGCTCTCTCCTTTTCAACAAGCAAATGTCATTAGGTATTATCAGAATGCTGCAAGTCAATATTCAGGACAAGAGCAAGAATTTGTGTAATCTAAATATGTAATGGCATCTGGTTAAAATAGTTTGGAGCATCCTTCTCCACAGCACAGCCTCAAAGTTCAGCTGCTAACACTCCATGCAACCAGGATACCCTCTCTCAAAGATAATGATCAACTTATGGCTCTTCTTCTCCCTTTTTTATTGCCTTTCATAAGCAGTGAGTTACAACAGATTGCCTTTCTGCTGGTCATATGTTTACCATGGTGTCTAACTTCTGCCTCTGTAAACTCACTAGCTGAGTCACCTTGGATCTGACATCGGATACATGAAAATCTGGAGATAGACCTTTTTTATTCCTTTGCTCTCTCAGGTGACTGGTTACAGCTCTCATATAAAGATTTTTATGAGAAGTTACTGAACTTTCTTAGAAAGTATCTCACAAAATAGACCATGTTCTTATTCCAAATACTTCTACTAAAATATCATGATCATTCAAGGTCAAGCTTCTGTTTTCCAGGTAGCAGAAGACCTTCTAGATTCAAGATTGTTCAGAAACCAAAAAGAACACCTGGGAGTCCCACAGTGATAAATCTGCTACCAGGCAGGTGCCAGATCTGTGCCTATTTCAAGAGTTGCTACCACTGAGACCAGTGGGGAAGAAGAACGTGACAGAAAGAACCTGAGAAGGCACACCAGAAAGCCAAGCTTTGACATCTATGTCTGACACTCTGAAAACTTTGTAAGTTGCTATAAGCAATGGGGTCAGCTATAATTGCTCCATCCTGTGTTCTTACAGTAGTAGAATAAAGAGATCCATGGCTAAGCAGCTGGTACTCAGATGATGCTATGAAGATGTGATGCTGGTAGTCTTCAATAGAAGAAAGGAGATTTATGTTCTCATGTGTACCATGCTCAAGCTTCTATGACGGTATGAAGAAAGGTTCATCCACAGTCAGTTAGAGCTAGTAAACGCTCTTATGCTCCAGAATATTTTATAGGATTTTTGTTTGTCTGTTCATCTGTCAGTCTGTTTTTGCACTACTGGGTGTCAAAGTGAGGATCTCAACTGTATTAGGCAGATGCTCTTACCACTGAACCATGCCCCCAGCCTTTGGCAAACAGTTTATAGTAAGTCCTGATGTAAGAGTCTACATATACCACAAATCTGTGAATTCGCAGTTTTATGAGGCTAGGATCCACCCAGCAGCCTCTATTCACAATCATGTCCCAACTTATTTCCATCCAGTCGAGGCTATTTCTCTGTCCCTTACTCCATCCATTTCCTAAGTTTCAGCTAGGAATAATTCAACAGGAAAAGCACTCCAGAAACAGATCCATTTTCTCCAACTGCAAGGTACATATGTCCTGCCTCTGTAAATATAAATAAAGGATATCGGAAATGGGCTAAGAAGTGGCCAGAAAAAAGCGAGACTTGGTCAACAATCCCAACATGCTGTAGCATGTACACGTGCTTGGTGCCACCCCAAATGTTCTGACTTGAGGTGTAGATAAGCACTCATAGGTAGGTGGAAGGACTGCATTTAAATGCTCCCGGGGGCCTTGACTCATGCAAAAAGACATGTTCCAAAGCACTCAGACTCACAAGAGAGTCTGGAGTGATGCTTTACATTGCAGCGATGTGTTTTCATTAAGATAACTTCTAGGGAAGCTTGTACGTAGGAAAGACCAAAGCCCCAGAATTCGGGCCTCCAAACAACGGCTCAGGTGCTTATCAGGCCAGCTGTGGTTTTTAAATGGTGAGTTGAATGTCAATAGCCCACTCCTTCCCACTCTCAAATTCACCTGCCTCACATTCATTTCCCAACTATGTATTGAATACCTGCAAAGGGCCCAGGCCCCAAACTGAACTCTGAGGACAGAGTAAAGGACAAACAGAGCAGGCCCTCCTGAACACTGAGCTTTGGGAGAAAGGAGCAACAAGCAGTGACTCCAGCTGTTTAGAGCCAGGCGATGACAGGACTGTGCACAGGAAAGACAGGGCCGCTTTGGTCCAGAGGTTAAAGAAGGCTGTGCTGGAGGAAGAGACAAGGAGCTGCAATTTAGAGGATGATGAGTCACTGGATCAAAAGTTTGGGGAAAGCATCATCTTTCCAATCTTAAACTTCCTCCCAAAGAACAGATCTTACCCATTTCTACTGTCATCTGTCACAACCATAGTGCTTAGGCGAATAAAGCAGAGCCAGAGAGCCCATAAAAATCTCCTTTGAGCCACCAACCTATAGACCCCTTTGGGGCATATTTTAGTTATGTGGAGACCAAAATATGCCTACCTTGGGAATGCATCGATTATTCATTCAGTAACTCCTATCCTGACCGCTTTGTCTTGAGTACTGTGCCTAACATCAAGGCACAATATTGAATCAGCCGCAATCCCTGACTTCCAGAAACTGTCTATTGAGTGTAGCATTCTAACAGAGACTTCCCAAACAGCATGCAAAATACGGATGATGAGGACACTAAGCTCTAGAGTGGTTGCGAGAATTAAATGTCTCACAATGTTGAGACGACTATGGGATCTGCAGTTAACTATTCAGTGAGTATTCGTCACCACTGTCCTTAGAATATCATGGTATTCAGAGTAGTGTGAAGCATTATAAGAGGGGCAAGGACTCAGGGTATTAGAAAAGGTTTCCTGATGGTAACATATGACTGGGATTGTCTGTTTGTTTTCTTGTTTTGGGGTTTTGGGGTTTTTTTGATTTTGGATGCCCGTCCTAGGAACTAGACTCAAGGACTTTACACCAGTCAAAGCTTTTTTTGCTCAAAGACTATGTCTCTATGTCTCACTTCAGCTACAGCCCCACTTTCAGCTTTTTGGTGGCTAATCCATATCATCTCAGTCGCAAGAAATCACTAATGACAGGGACAGTGAGTTCCATGTGCTAGGCTCTGTGCAAGGTGCTGGCAATACTACACGAACACAGAACTGAGGCCCTCCATAGATGAAAGAGCTGTGAGTCACTCACGTGTCAATGATAGAACCAGAATTTGATGCCAAGAGGATCTTCTCCAGGAAATTATTTTTTCTAGCAAATATATTTTTTCAATTTCAAATTTTAATGTGAACCAGACATCAATAGCTCACATTTATAATCCTAGCTACTCAGGAGGCTGAGATCTGAGGACTGTAATTCAAAGCCAGCCACGGCAGGAAAAGCCATGAGACTATTATCTCCAATTAACTACCAAAAAGTCAGAAATAGAGCTATGGTTTAAGTGGTAGAATGCTAACCTTGAGCAAAAGAACTCAGGGATAGCGCCTAGGCCCTGAGTTCAAGCCCTAGGACTGGTATACACACACACACACACACACACACACACACACACACACACACACACACACTAATTTGAACTATAAATAAAGGAATACTTAACTCTCCACTATCCATTGCCTAGATAATATCACCATTATCATGTTTCCTCCCATTGTCTTTTGTAAAGGCAGGAATCAGTATTGAAATGATCTCTTTGTACCTCTCCCCAAACCCATTTCTCTCCTTCCCCAAAGACAAGAACTAGGAGGAGCCAACCACTAAACCATGTTTATCGAGGTGCAAAAACCTATGCAGGGTATTGTACTCTGCTTGTTTAAATTGTGTCATGCTATATGTGCCATTCTCCAGCCTGCTTTGTCCATGGAACATTTCATTTTGAGTAATATGATGGTGCAGCTATTGGAATCCTGTGTGATGCAGTGGTTGATATGTCTAGCCTTAACACGGACAAGGGACATAAGGTCATAAACAATGGCCACTCTTCCTACCTTGAAAAATGCTGCTGCCTTTAATGGCTGTGTATGCACCGCCCTCCACAGAGAATTTCTTCAGAAGCTGTTCTTGCCCCCAAAAGTCCCTCCTTGAGATAATAAATTGAAAACTGAAGATTAAGACAGCTAGCCAGTGCCCCAGGAGGGCACTAGCCCAAACCCTTGCTGTCTGTAATGACTCATTGAAAACTGCAAGAGGGAAATTTCCTACATTTGATAGAAATCAGAGCTTTAATTCAATTGCTCTTTTCAAAGTGTCTTTCACAGAGCTTCCAGCAGCATTCACAATTTTGGGGAAGCATGGAGGACAGCCACCTGCAGAGGTTTGCTATCTGCTGAGATTCAGGATTTCATTGACTCAGGGTGTGGTCTCACACCTGGTGGGAAAGAACAAGAGCAGGGTCCCCTCCTCCTGCCCTTTTCATAGGGCTCCTTCATGCTCCAGCTCAGCTCCACCCACCCACAGGATGCTTCAAGGCAGGCCTTTGTGGCTTCTGTGGGCAGGCTGGTCTCCCATTGGCTGCCCTGCCTGAAGTCTTGGTTCTGGGTCAGAAAAAGAACACAGCAAAGGGTTCCGAAAAGCCCTTCATTTGAGGCAAAATGATTGGTCAACAAGAACACAGGACCTGAGGAGAGAAGTTTCTGCTACCCTTCTACTTGGTCCACACAACCGTTCATTTGAATAACCGTGACACTGTCTGCAGACCATCCAGCACAGCGCAGGTGGATCAGCTAGATTTACCTGGAAATTCCAATGGCCCAGGACACCTGAGGAGCCTATACTCATGTCTCAATAAGGTGACGAAAGTTAAATGACTTCACTCGGGATTCCTACCCGATTTTTACCTATCAGTAAAAGAAAAAAAAACTATATATATATATATATATATATATATATATATATGATAGCGCTTTTTTTTTTTGCACGTCCTGGGGCTTGAACTCTGGGTCTGGGTGCTGTCCCTGAGCTTCTTTTGCTCAAGGCAAGCCACAGCTCTATTTCCAGCTTTTTTTGGTAGTTTATAGGAGATAAAAGTATCGTGGAGTTTGCTGCCAGGGCTAACTTCAAATCATGATCCTTAGTTCTCAGCCTCCTGAATAAATGGGCTTACAAGTATGAGCCACTGGTGCCTGGGTCCACTGACATTTTTAAATGCCACCAACGATCCCTATTATCTACAGATCTTAACCACAATCAAAAAGAAAAGGAAGATGTTTATCTCAGAATTAAGAAAATACTTAAAACCGAATAGATCATTATTGAAAATTAATTCCATTGTTTTTCTTTTGCTCTGTTTTAATGTACAGTATCCTAGACTAGCATGGCCCAAGGACCTGCATGTGAAAGCTATTGAGGTAGAGCATTTTAGAATTAGAAATGACCTTATAAATAACGATCAGCCACAACAATGCTCCTCGAGTTCCCTGGGTACTAATATGTGTCCAGCCCATTGTAAGAGCAACATTTGGATAAGGCCACAATGACATACAGACATCTTAACACAGGAAGTATAAAACTGTATTTGAGGCTTTCTAGTACCAACAGAAAATACCAACTACTCTAAAATACAAATGAAGCAGTGAATCCTTTCAGTGTGTTCAATTTTAACACTTATTCTTAGTGTCACTTATCTCCAGTGTCATCATTCCCCCATCTGTAAGCCAGTCAAAAGATACAAGTAAGCCTAAGCACAGTGGTTAATGCTTGTAATCCCAGTTACTTGGTAAATGGAGACAGGGGAATTACGGTTTATGGCCATCTTTCAAAGAAATGTAGGAAAATTACTTCTCAACAAATAAGCCAGGTGTGGTGGTACGTGCCAGTAATCCCAGCTACAGGGGAAGCAGAGATAAGAAAGGTTCAAGGTTCAGGCCAAGGTTCAGGCAAAAAGCAAAAGACTATTGGAAAAATAATTAAAACAAAACAGCTGGAAATATGGTAGAATTTATATCCTAGTTCTCCCAAAAAGAAAATGACAAGAGAAAAAGGAAAGGAGAGGGAGTTGGAAGAAAGGAAGGAGAAAGAAAGGGAGAGAATCCAGTGATTGGTTCAAGTGACCCGTAATTGTATCCCAGAGATAGAGCCTTTAAAAATGAAGTAAACACCTCAAAAGATTAAGCGAGGAGATGGACCCAGGACATAAATTTCTCACTTAGTTAAAAATGAGAAACACATTTGATGGCAGAAATGAAACTGTTTGCTAGGTTCTGCTGTTGGCAAAACACAGCTTCAAACATCATAAAATTCATGTCCAAGGGTCCATGGTATCAGAATGGCCATGTCAGCTACTACATCAAAACACACACAGTATCAGTGCATCTGTGAGCATTGAAGGATTTGGCAAGATTGTCCAAAATAACAACAACCTGAATATCTGTAGACATCTGTAACTGTTAGAAAGAGCTCTCTGACAAGCAACATAGGTACATTTCTCTGTGGTTTCTACCAGGGGCCCAGACTCCTGGTCTCTAGGGCCTCACAAAGAGAATGTAACTCCCCTCCCCTGTGCTCTTGTATAGCTCTTGCAAGCAGGCACCCCTCCCTCAGACTCATTGCTCCAGGCCTCAGCCCCATTTCCTCGGAAAGGCCCTCACATGACAGTTTCACATCCTCTGCCTGCTCTGCACACTGCACTCTGAACGTGTTCTCATGTATCTGTGTGGCACCCAGAAGCTGAGTACAGTTCTTCAGACATGACTATCCTGAGGATCCATCTATCAGCCTCTGTTTCTGAAGGTTCCCTCTGCTTACACAGCCTAAGCCCACACAAGGTTTCCTATCAACCACTACAACCACAGAGGTGGCATTATAGCATCAACACATAGTCTCAATCCTAGAGGTACCAGCTTGGAGTTGGGGGGAAGGGAGGGGCTGCACCCACACCTAAAGGTTTCCAGGGAAAAAGAAGCATGGGCCGACCTTTGTGAATGGCAGTCAGAATTAACCACTGCTATGCAACAGGAGACACACTCTGACTTCCTGTCAAAGCAGCCAGGCTTTCAACAGACACCATCTGAAGCTTGTTCCCAGCCATGATTCACCACACAGGTCTCCATCACAGCACAGGCCCGGCTCTGAAGATTAGGACACTGCAGAGTAGCAGTCTTCCTTTTACTGTGTTCTGTCCTCCCCCTGGCTGCCCACCTCCAACTTTGCCCTTTTAAGTTTTCTGCCTCAAGACAACTTACAGGTGTCTCAACCCCTTCAGAGTCACAAACAGCCCTGGGAACAGTAGAACCGCGTGACATCGGGACAGTCAATGCTTGAATAAGCAGCAAAAATTAAAAGAAACTTCCAAGGGGAAAGGAATCGGTAGGAAATGCATCATTTGCCACATTTGATTGACTGTTCCACAGCATGGTTTTTTTTTCTTCTGCTATGAAAGAAAATTTCCCTGACTGTGTGCCCCAACTCCCTCACTCCATTTCCCCCTTTAAGCATTTCACAGAGTGAATAAAACTGTCATCAAGATCTTAAATCTAGGAACCACTTATGGCTATGCAATAAACAATGGCTCTTAGGGTGAACACAGATTAAGCTGGCTGTCAACTACAGATGTGTGAACATAAACATGAACACACACACATATTCCAGCTGTAAAACCATCACATGTTGGGTTCTCTCTAGAACTCTGGCATAAGTTGTGAGCAGTTCCCTATAAATGTGTAACACTAAGAGTCAAGTCACAGTGATCTGCAGGACAACTGATTTAAGATGTACTTCATTTAAAACAAAACCCTTTGAAGGATCTCCGAAGAATGTAGTTTGTTCACTCTCAAAGTAAAACAATTATCCAACAACCATTTATCTTCCTTCCTCCCCATTAATCCTGGGTTCTGCCAGAAGCCAGCCTGCCTAACTCTCTTTATTACTGTTAATATTAATAAAGATGGAGGAGCTAATGAGAAGAAAATGTGTTTCAGCACAGAGGAGGCCATTCCCACCACCACCACAGAGCAAGGCTTCAGCATTAAGATTTCATTAGCATTAATGGGACTTCCGTTAGCCAAAGATTTGCACATGGAGACAAGATTCTTCAGAGACCCACGTTTTTTATGTCTCTCATTAGATGGACATCTTCAAGAATATCCAACAACACTACCAGTTATGCTTGACAGAAAGCTATGGAACATACCGTTCACTCTGGAGAGTGGCAGGTTGGATGCAGGTAAGGAATTGTGGCTGGGCAAACTCCTTGCTTGCGTGGCAGAGGCTTGCATGTAGCCAGTACTTGGGGATTTCTGCCTGGTTACACAGGCTTAGCAAGAACCTTGCCCAAAAGCCCTGGACAAGACGGAAACCAGATGGCTAGAGGCTTTCTGTTCCTCAGGCATAGCACACAGGAGAGGAGCAGATGAGTCACACATCTCATTGCAAGTCTGGTCTTGGAGCAAAAACATTGCCAGGTACTAGTGCTCTCTGAGCTTGCAGTCCCAAAAAATCTGGGCCTAAGGCTGTGGAGTGACCCAGGCACTCTGACATGAAAGCATGTGTACAGCTTGTTAGAGAATTCTGAAGGTTCCAGGTAGACCAGATATACGTTCCTCCCTGCCATGACAAACTGACCACAGAAAGCAAATACTCCTGTTTACAGGGTGTGGTATGCTTAAGAGGAGGTTGGAGGGGAAGGAAGAGGGGATCCATGAAGTTAGTTCATGCTAGCAAGTACCAAACCATTGAACTTGGGTTTGCTATTCATATCAAATATCAGATAACCATAACATTGGTATTCATGGGCATACACGTGAACAGAGAGAAAGAGAGAAACCAGATAAGAAAAGGATACAATGCCATAATTTCTTGGTCTGTAGAAAGCCTAGCTGAGCATGAGTTTCCTTGGTTACCTCCACCCATTCTCCAAACAGGCTCCCTGGCCTTTCTGTGACAAACCACATGTGTCCACACCAGCAACACTATTTATTCCTTAGGTCTTTGGACACAGAAAAGCATTTAAGTATCAGAAACAGTTTCATCTACATCTCTGAGTCCAATTCTCAGGTCCCTTCAGCCCCTAAACCTAGAGAAGAAAGCTGAGGCAAAGGGCAAAGTGGTCACAATCCTAACCCCCTCCATACACGCCTTTCTTGAGTAAAAGAATTCATTTCCATACAAGAGGAGCATGCTACCAAGCTATGCAGTTTTAGGGTTGAGCTTGGTACCCTGGTTCTCAAGGAAACTCCAGATGGATTTGTACCAGATAAATTCACACCAGCCATATTACTTCAATAGATAGATGTCTTTAAATACAAGTGTATTCCTTTTCTTTCAACATCATTCAAACGAATTCCAATAAATTTCCATCCTTCACTATTCATCATCAAAACTTGGTACAAATAGGGAGACAACAAAATGGTGAGACAAAGGAAAAAGGGTGAACCATTGCAACCCCGATACTCACAAGACAATATGTTGGAAATGAACTTTACAACTTGGGGGAGGGAGTTGGCGAAGAGGGAAAGCAGGAGAAAAATGAGAGAGGGGTAAAAATGATGGGCAAGAAATGTACTCATTACCTTTCTCATGTAACTGTCACCCCTTTGTACATCACCATGACAAAATTAAATTTAAAAAGAAAAAGAACCCTAAGTGAAGAGAGTTCCATCTTCTCAGCTCTCCTTCAGGCAAGTGTTTTATCACTGAGCTAACTCCATCTGGGGCTAGGACTTAACTTCTGGCTGTACATAGACAAAGTCAGCATTTGAAATTGTTGTCTGGAAAACCTTCTCTTGAGACTGTGAAGGCATTTCCCTATGAGTTTAGCTTAGTAAGGATATCAGGTTTTCAGATTCCCCAGCCTCAAAAATCCAGGAGTCCCATGTTAGGTTCAACCACTTATCCTCATCTACCAAGTAAAGAGACATGGCGAAGGACAGGGTAAGGAGATTTATTACAGGGAAGCACGTCAGCACATCTTCTGCCATCTTTGCGGGGGGAGGTAGAGACGTTGGCTTCAGGTTAAATAGGGAGAATTGGGGGCAGAGAGCAAGAAAGATATGTACATTAAACACAGTCTCAGGTCACAGGGGTGTGGCCTGGTTGACCATTAGCTCAGTCTTTATCCTTGGAGGAATTTGGAGGATTGTTATCGCTTTCTTACTGGGACAGAAGAGGAACAAGGTGGTCTCCTGGGTTTGGGAATGTTTTCTTTAAGATAATAAGAAGGCATTGCCTGGGAGAGAGACATTTTCCTTCCCCACAAGGTGCTATCACTGAATCTTCTTTCCTTCTATAAACAAGTTGATTGCAAAAGGGCTGCAGTTCAGATAAAGTACACAGATGGGGAACTTTTGGTTAGTTCACAGGACTCAGAAGCCTCTTTAAATTATCTCTTATAATATCATAAGGAAATGGTCTGTGTGTATGTGTGTAGGGGTGTGTGTGTGTGTGTGTGTGTGTGTGTGTGTGTGTGTGTGTGTGTAATGCATACATATATATTCCTAATCTTTCTATAGCAATTTCTCATGACAGCAATTCAGTCAGATATTTTTTGCCAGTCCTGAGGCATGAACTAAGGGTCTGGGCACTGTCCGTGGGCTTTCTCAAGGCTAGTGCTCTACCACTTCAGCAATAGCACCACTTCTGGCTTTTTCTGCATATGTGGTACCAAGGATTGAACCCAGGGCTTCATGCATGCTAGGCAAACACTCTATCCCTAGGCCATACTCCCAGGCCCTCAGTCAGACTCTTAAAGAGTCTGTACTACTTAAGGTAATACAATGTAGATTGCTAGTTTTCATGCTCGGGTTGGCTGGGTTGTTCCACACAGAGAAAGCAGATTCCCAATTACTCACTTCTTCCTTTCCCAGCTGGGCCCCTTCATTGAGCCCTTGGGATTCATCATAGCCCAAATAATTCCCAAAGAAGAAAATGTCCAAAGACTTGGAAAGTACATATTTGACACCAACTAGTCCAGCCAGAACCTCTCATCCCTTAGTGCCAGAAAAAAAAAAAAACAACCCTGAAGTGAAACAGGGATGGATGGCTCTTGAGCAGGCATCCCTCAGAGAGGACCAGGCCCTGTCTACAGCCACACATTTTACATCCTTTGGTCTACGCTGGTCACTGCTCTCCAGCTGCCAACAGATTTATATGGTGGCGAAAAGGCCGTCCAGGGCAGTACCAAGCGATGCTTGTATTCCATGGGGATGACAAATGCTGTTCCTATCACATTTCATGGTAAGAACCACCAGTGTAAGACCAGATTCCACTTCTCTAATTCCCCCTAGGGGTGACTTTCATTGTCTTCTTCTCCGCATCTCTTAGCAAGCTGGAAGCTTTAACTAGTTATGGAGCCAAGGGCTGAGAAAAGGCAGCAAAGGGAGGATGAAATTTCCTAATCTATTCCAATTTCATTCACGCTTACTTGCCCAGAGAATAAGATCATTAAGAGGAAAGTATGGAGGAATGGAAGAAGAGCGCAGTGGAAAAGTCCTTGCCTAGGGTCCTAGGCACAATCTCCAGTATATATATATATATATATATGACTCGCTGGCCACTGGTGGCTCACATCTAGCTACCCAAGGAGGCTGAGGAGCTGAGCATTGGGATTTGAAACCTTCCCAGGAAGAAAAGTCCACAACTCTCATTTCCAATTAACCAGCAAAAAGCCATACATGGAACTGTGATTCAAATGATAGAGAACCCCCTTAAGCAAAAAAGGTAAGGGAAGCACCCACAGCCCCTGTACCCTGAGTTCAAGCCCTAATGCCAGCACAAATAAAAGAGGGGAGGGGGCACAGGAGGAGAAAGAGGAAGGAGGAGGAGGAAGAGGAGGAGGGGGAAGGAGGAGGAAGAGAAAGGAGGAGGAAGAGGAAGGAGGAGGAAGAGGAGGGAAGAGGAGGAAGAGGAAGGAGGAGGAGGAAGAAGAGGAGGAGGAAGAAGGAGAAGAGGAAGATGAAAAGGTAGGAGGAGGAAGAGAGGAAGAAGGAGAAGGAGAAGAGGAAGATGAAAAGGGAGGAGGAGGAGAAGGAGGAGGGGGAGGAGAAGGAGGAGGAGGAGGAGGAGGAGACATAGTCTCATATGACCAACAACCACCATAACTTCCTGGTCATCTGCCCCAACACCACCTCAGCTGACACTGAAGATAGTTAGGTAATTTGTCAGAGGTCACACAGCTATAAACATGTCATGAGCCCAACTCAGCCCTGCTGTGCTTGAAAGTGCATGATCTCTCTCCATGACTACCACGCTGTGACTTGGTTCTGAAGGGTGATCAGCACTTTAGCAGTTAAGGTGCCGTGGCAAACAAGCCTAAAAGTTCAGAACGTCTCTGACCGAATGGAAACATTTTTTCTTACACATACAGAGTTTGAAATTATTGTTCTGATCAGCAGACAGGCCCCCACCTGGTTATGATTCAAGGACTCAGACTTCTCCTTCCTTGAAAAGAGTCAGAGGATGGAAGGAGTTTTCAATCCACGGCCTCCATAAAGGTCAGGTCTACCTTCACCAGGTAGGTGGAAGTAGGGGCAGGGGTACAACTCCATTGTAGGGGATTCCTTGCCTAGAATGCAAAAGCCCTTGGCTCAATCCCAAACACAAAAAGGCAAACATAGGAGGAAAAGAACATGAGGGATTTGTGCATCGTAGTTTAGGTTAGAAAATGTTACCTATCATCCTTACCTACATCACTTTGTTAAAAATCATGGAGAAATGTATTCTATGTGCCTGTGTATCTGAGGTAGGGGGGAGAAAGAAAGAGAGACACACATAAAGAGAGACAGAGAAAGAGAGGGGGTGAGCAGGAGGGAGGGAAGGAGGTAAAGGAAGAGAGAAGAAAGAAAGAAAGAAAGAAAGAAAGAAAGAAAGAAAGAAAGAAAGAAAGAAAGAAAGAAGGAAAGAAGGAAGGAAGGAAAGAAAGAAAGAGAAAGAAAGAAGGAAAGAAAGAAAGAAAGGAAGGAAAGAGAAAGGGGGGAAGGGGGGAGGGAGGGAGAAGGAGGAAGGGAGGGAGAGAATGAGAGAGAGAGAATAAAAGAAAGAGAGAGGAAAAGGGAAGAGATGATGATCTGGTATACAACTAACAAATCTTTGTCACATGACACATGTGACATGAGCACATGACATCATCTTTTTTGCCAGTCTTGAAGCTTGAACTCACCGTCTGAGCACTATCTTTGGACGTTCTCAAGGCTACAGCTCTACCACTTGAGCCACAGCACCACTTCCAGCTTTTTCTATGAATGTGGTACCAAAGAATTGAACCCAGGTTTTCATGCATGCTAGGTAAGCACTCCACCACTAGGTCAAACTCACAGCCCCACTAATTATTTTTACTTCAAATGATAAGTACAGTGATAGAGTGCTATGTGTTGTTAACCATGAAAATGTGCAGAAGAAGAAAAGGTAAAGGAGAAAGACTTTCAAGCTCAGTGCTAGGATTGGTAAGTATTTTAGATAGTACTTTACAATTTTTCCAGCAGTGAATACATTTTGACATATGACAACGTAACCTGCCTCTGAAAATCAACCACTGAAGACAGTCCATAAAAGGTTGGGCTGGCCTCATCCATAAGAAGTTGAAGCTAGTCAGGAAACCCACCGTGTCACTTAGAGTTTTCTGGAGTTCGTGTGGTGGCTCACACGGTTGAATCCTCCCTACTAGTTATTTTCTATCAGAGCTGGGAGTAGAACTCACACATGCTGACCAAGTATTCCTACCCCACCTTGACATGTTAACAGGACAGATGTGTACCCTTGAACCCACAAAGCCAAGTGCTCTGGGGAATAGGTTACCTACCTCTTTAGGGTTACTGGCAGCAAAGGACACAGCTGTCCTATGAAGCCTCAAGCATCCCTGGAGCACAAATGTCTGAGATTCCAGCTTCACCTACTCACACCTTTTTGCCTAGTGATGGCTTCTCCCTCCAGGCACCCTTTTCAGCAGCAAGAGAAGGAATAGTGCCAAGTCCACAAGCAATTTATCCATAAATGAGGTAGGTAGTGACCAAGACAGAATAAAATGGATCCCTTCCAGGCCTGAGCACAGGGGCCTGTTCAAAATGTCCAGATGTTATGGCCACATTTAACAAGCAACACCCTGAGCCCCCTGAAAAGCTAACTATATGTCTACATGCTCAAAAACAAAATAGGGGGAAACCCTGTGGTAGACAAAAGTGAGGCATTTGAGGCAGGAAGACATGGACTTTATTTTTCTGATTTATTAGGTGTCGCTCAAAAATATCTCTTTTAAAAGTACTATGTTTGAGGCCGGGAGCATAGCCTAGTGGTAGAGTGTTTGCCTAGCATGCACAAAGCCCTGGGTTCGATTCCTTGATACCACATACACAGAAAAATCCAGAAGTGATGCTATGGCTCAAGTAGTAGAGTACTTGCCTTGAGAAAACCCAAGGATAATGCCCAGATCCTGAGTTCAAGCCCCAGGACTGGCAAAAAAAATAAATAAATAAATAACACTAACACACACACACACACACACGCACACACACACACACACACACACACACACACACAATGTTCACAACTCTTTCTTACCCACCCTTACTTTACCCTCTTTCTGGCCTTATGCTGAAAATCAGAAAGGGAGCTGAGTTTATCATCAGGACACAGAGCCTGGAATGTTCCAACCATTCACTTCAATTCATAAGCTGTGATTCTACACAGTGAAATACAAGCATGAGTGAGAATATAGCAATGATCCCCCGCATTGAAGGAGATCTAGCTGTTCCTGAGAAAGCAATGACCTTATACTCCTAAGTGCAGCAGAAATGATTTGTTACACAGAAGTGAATGAATGATCAAGCCCTGATAGAACCCTGCTCACCAAAACAAGGCCTCTAGCTTTTTGCAAAAATAAAAGGCAGATCCATTTTGCTTAGCTGCTGATTCATTTCTTTTAATAATTAGATTGACTATAAGGGAGAATAAAGTCATTTATATAACCAAAACCCACATTTTTATCAAGCCACATTCACTCCAATGCTTTCTACTACTAATTCTCAATTTTACCAACACCACCACTCATAAAAAGAGGAGAAGAGAGGAGAAGAGAGGAGAAGTGAGGAGCAAAAAGATTCCACTGTCTCCCAAAGAATGTTCCAGAGAACAAGGCTAGTGGCCTATTAAATTTGTGGAAGCAGTGCATATTTTATTTCCATCTGAGTGGGTCACAAAGCAAAATGAGCATATTTGGAATTCTGAAAAGATTCACAGTAGAGATCTCTTATTTTAACTACTTCACCTAGCTACTTCACCAAATCTCCTTGGCCACAGAAAACTACTACGCATGTCATTTCTTTAAAGGGTATTCTACCAGACCAATCTGTGCTCTACCCTCCTGTCAATGCACTCAACTTCCATCTACCTGGTGCCACCGTCCCACAAGAGGCAGCTGTGGCTGAAGGAAACTCAAATATGTCTTTATGAAAGGTCCTAGAGACTCTATCAATTGCTGGTCGCTCACACCTGTCATGCTAGCTACTGGGAACTGGAAGAATCACAGTGCACAAGGCTGACCCAGGCAGAGAAGTTTATGAGACCCTTTCTCATGAAGTGAGATGAGTACTGGGTTGGAAGCAACTGTCTGTTGTCCTAGCTATGAGAGGACGCTTTCAACAGGTAGATCATATCGCAGGCATGGACTTAGGCAGCAAGCAAGACTAGATCTCCAAAATAATAATCAGTACAAAAACTTGCAGGAGGCACGGCTCAGCCTAGAGTTCAAACCCCAGTTACTTCAAAGATTTATTTTTTAATGCTGCTATTATGAACCCCTTAACTCCTCATGTTCCCTTAGCTCCATAGGTTTTTCTTTAACCCTGAACAACGTTTATTTGGATTAGATTCTTAGCATCCATTGGTTGAAATGAAAAGATAAATCATAAATCTTTCAAAAGAAGTAGGATCATTCTAAATTTCTATACATTGGTAGCGTAGGATATCTCTGTACATTCTCACCTAGTAGCTGTAGCCAAACAACCTTTACAGATGTTATGTTTAGAGGTGACAAACCTCTGCAGCTTCCTCATAAAGGACCTAGGGTGCTTGTGTGCACCCCAACACTCCTGTCTTCTCCAAGCCTCTCCCTTTCCTGAAGCCTCCTCTGATGCCCTGGTTTCTCAGATGGTCTATCAATTCTAGCCCCATGCTTCCTTGTTCATCCTGGTCTCCCTCTTCTCTGTCATAGAAGAAAAGCCAAAGAGCTGTTTCCAGATCTCTATAAAGAATCAAGAAGTCAAATGCCAGCCTTTCAGGGGGGACATAGGTACAGTGTGGGTTGAGGGGGGAGGAATCCCACAGATTTAATCACTTCCACAAAGTCACCTATGTTGAAACAGGGCCACAAAGCTCCCCCCAAAAATCAAAATGGGAGCCAATGTGATCAGCAGCAGTTTCTACAAGCCGGGAAAACACGTCCCCATCTCCATTCACCCTCGTCCCTGCTTTCCAGTAATGGGCCCTGCAATAGAGCATTCCAGACACTTCCCATAATGCCCTGAGGCATGCTAGCGCCTTACCAAAATCAACTGAAACATGCACAACACACACACTTGCAGCATTTTACACCTTCTTGGTTTTTTTCATGTTTTTCCTTTGATGTTTACTTCATTTCATCTTCTAAGACACAATACTGTCATCATTTTAATGCCTATCGTTTATTAAGTATTGCCTGAAATTTTTCTTCTGCAAAAGACGTTATGCACAATACCCTTGTTTAATCTTCACAATCATCTTATAAGGAAATCATTATTCACAGATTAAAAATGCTAACTATTAAGGTTTAAAGAACCTCAATGCCTGTCATTTTAGCTACTTGGGAGGCTGAGACCGAGGATCACAGTTAAAGCCAGCCAGGCAGGAAAGTTCATGAAGCTCTTATCTCCAGTTAACCATCAGAACTCTGTAAGCTGATTGGTGGCTTCAAGTACTATTCTTGAGCAAAAGAGCTCAGGGACAGCACCAAGGCCCTGAGTTGAAGCCTCATGACAGGAGGAGGAAGGGGAGGGGAAGGAAGAGAGGTGAAATTTCATTTTTTTTTTTGCTAGTTGTGGGGCACTGTCCTTGGGCTTTTCTCAAGGTTGGCACTCTCCCACTTGAGCCACGGCACCCCTTCCAGCTTTTTCTATGTATGTGGTACCGAGGAGTTGAACCCAGGTCTTCGTGCATGCTAGGCAAGCACTCTTACCATTAGGCCAAACTCCCAGCCCAGCAATTCACTTTTTATTGGCGTTTTCTAACTTTCTGTGGACACTTACAAAGGGGACATTGACGGTCCTGCTCTATTTCCCCTCTTCGCTCCACAACCATGTCAGCTCCTAAAATAGCCAGAAGGGCATCAACCTCAACCCAAACTCCAAAGGAAGGAGAAGACTGTCAAAAGGAAAAGGAAGTAGTAAAAGGAAACACGCTTATTTTTGTTTGGGAAAGTACCCAAGCTGACTCTCTGCATTCTCAGTATTGTAGATGTGAGACAGATTTCATTGATAAAGTCACAATACCCCCCCACACCCAGCCCCCTGACTTCTGAGTGGCCATAGACCCATCTGTTTCTTGCAAGATCTTATTATTATATTTCCCTCTGTACTCATGGCAATAAAAGACCACTCGTTCAATGTGATATTGAAGAAAATGGACCATGTTATTATTACCAGGAAATTTCATGAATGCAATCCATTAAGATAGAGGAATGACAAGATCTATATAATACATGAGCCTGTAGAATTACTACCCCCAAAGAAGAGAATTCTGAAATGGTTAGGGGGGTCTATGAGGCTTACCTACAACTTGGAACCACAGGTATTATAAGAACAAAAGCTTCTGCAGTTACAGCTTCTGTAACACATCACAGATCGGGTGGCTAATGGAAGAGAGTAACATTGGCACCAAGTGGACTGACGTTCCAGATTGTTCTACCTACCGCCTATTCGTTCCATCCAAAAGGTACCAGCACTCAACTTCCACAGTTTAGAAAGGATAAGACAGAGGTAGATGACTGCCAAAGCTTAGTACAGAGTTGACCAAAAAAAAAAAAGAAAAAGAAAGCAATCTCAGCCCAAGAATTAGAGCTTCCCTTTTGGGTTTCCTGGGCCCCCCGCCTAAACAAGTATCCTTTGCTGATCAAGGGTTTCCCCAATAAGGGTACAACATCATGCTTCCTCCATTACAGATACAGTACTGGTTTTAATTACATGCTTGTTCACGATTAGCATGGTTTTTCTTTTCCTTACAAAGGGATTTACTCTAATGGGGAAAAAGGACGGTTATAAGTATAAACATTCAGATACCCTTAGAAATAACTAGTTTATTAGTCAAATATTATATGTCATACTGAATAATAGATAACCACTGGCTATGATGAATAGCATGGATAGATTTTACTTTATTATACATCTTCAAACATGAATAGAGAGTCCTTTTGTCTTTGTTTAAAAAAAAAGTTAGCCGGCACAATTAACATTTACTAAATGAAAAGAGCAAATATTCCTTACTTGTACTATTGCAAATAAATATTTTCAAAGGGCCCTAAAATCAATCTCAAAGTAGACTCTGCCTCAGGATGCATCCAGGTGACAACATATGACTATTGATTCACTGACTTGTGTCTCAGGGCTTTTGTCTGACTCAATGAGAAATACCACTGCTTGCTACATAGTGCATTTCTAAATGTCCTTTTCACTCTGGCAATAAGTCTGGAATTTGCTTCAGCTGATTTAAAAAATTTGTGAACAAGAATTTTATCTGAATTGCCATCACCCTTGAGCAACTGGTCAGGCTGAGAAGTTGTCCTGTACCCAGCAAGGATGTGTCATGGAGACCTGCCAGGTGTCCCATCACTCAGCACAGCCACCCCATGACAGTGACAGGACCAGCCCTGGGGACTTGTTGAATAGGCATCTCAAGAGGACTGAAATACTCCAACAGCAAAACCTCAGTGGAGAGGCAATTTGTTGCAAAAGAAGCTGTTTATAACTCCAACTGATACAACATGAGTCAGGTCAACTATGTGGGGGTGGGGGGGAGGAGGGAGGAAAGGAGAAAGGGGGGGCGAGAGAGAGGGAGAGGGAGAGAGGGAGGAGACTAAGAGAGGAGAATAAGGGTGGGAGCAATGCTTAGAGTTTGTGACTGAAACATCTTCATGTCATCTCCAATTGAGTGAATGTCTCTCCTTATCTAGAGCAAAAAACAAGGAAGTTAGAAACCCACCGTTTCTCTACAATATGGGGTACGGCAACAATATCTTACTAAGTGCACAGCCACTGAATCAGAACATCTGACTTCCGGTTTTGTACCAATCAGAGCAAAACGTGAAATGACCACTATAAAAAAAAAAATAATGGAGATTTATCAGAGCAGGAAAAGTATTCTCTAAGACTGCATTCTGAATCACCACAGGAAGTGAAGAACATGGAGTGCCACAGCTACAGTGCAAAAAGACTAGATGTGATTAGACCCAACTGACCAGGAGCCCATGCCTTTACCAGCACCTCATTAAATGTGCACATGCTCATGTCCACAGTGCATTTCTGGAGCCCCAATAAATAACCTGGGGAGCAGTCCTGGTCTTAACATCAAACCATTACTACATATAGCAGTATTTGTTTTAATTTACATATGTGTATGTGTGTATGTATATATGTATGTATGTATGTATGTGTTTTGCAGGGACCAGAGTTTAAATCCAGGATCTTGTAGTTGTTACACATTTAAGCCATACCCTCAGTCCTTTTATGATGTAGTTATTTTTCAGGTAGGGTCTCAAGGTTTTGTTCAGGACACCCTCAGACTGTAATTTCCCTACCAGGCTCAGCTTCCTAGCCTGGGATCATAGGCACAAGCCATTGTGTCTGGCTTCCTGGTTGAGATGATATCCTCGCTAACTTTTTCCCCAGGATGAGCACTAAGGATTATTCTATACTTTAGTTTGATACAGACACACATGCTTTAATAAAAATGTTTAAAGCCATCACAAGGAGTGTATCTACGTATTCTCGACCAATTTCCTCCTTGTATTTCTACCGCTCTGTACTTTAAAATATTAAAATGTCCTACAGATCTTAGGATACTCCACAGACCTGGTATTAAAACACAAGATGCTGTGCTGCCTCCTTCCTGAGAAAGTAAACTTATTTATAGCTCCTGTCACAGAATTAACTGACTTGAACACATTGTATTTGTCACATCTGCTGAGAAATGGGAAGTCTGACCCAAGCCAGCCCATGGTCTATAATTTAGAGTCAGTTACACTAAATATGTCCCAAAAGGGATTATCTTATCTTTTTCCTGGTTGAAACCTACGATCCAGCAAGAAGTCAAGTACTGTGGGTCAGGGTTAGCATTTGGTCCCTTCACAAAGTTCTGGTTGTCTGGTAAGGAACTTTCAATGAGGTCTTAGCAAAAGACAGGTGAGCAAAGTCTGTTTCATGGAAAAGCTGCAGCTCCTTGTTAATTGATGAAGGACCATCCAAGCCAGGCGCTAATGGCTCTTGCCTAATCCTAGCCATGCAATTTTAGCTATTGCAGAAGGTTAAGATTTGAGGATCCCAGTTCAAATATGCCCAGGTAGACAAATCCAAGAGGATTTTTATTGTGAATTAACCAGCAAAAATCTGCAAGTGAAGGTATAGGTGTTAGTGCCATCCTTGAATGGAAAATCCAAGCAAGAGTACAAGTCTCTGAGATCAACTCCAAGTACTGGTTAAATAAACAAGTAAGGCTGGGCACCAGTGGCTCACGCCTATAATCTAACTACTCAGGAGGCTGAGGTCTGAGGATCACAGATCAAAGCCATCCTGAACAGAAAAGTCCAGGAGACTTTTATCTCCAATTAACCACCAGAAAAATGGAAGTGGTGCTATATCGCAAAGCAGTAGAACACCTTTTCTTGGGAAAAAGAGCTCAGGGAAAATACCCAGGCCCTGAGTTCAAGCCCCACAACTGACAAAAATAAAAGGCCATCCAGCCCGGGGAACCACAGCCATTTCCACACCCATATCCCCCAGGAGAGGAAAGCCACCTCCATAAGAGCTTGCAAATGATATCATTTGGAAAGGAAAGATTTTAAACCAAGTTACCGATGCAAGACAGTGCTGAAGGAAAGGGGGAAACTGTAGAACCATTGAAAAGGTTTGTTTTCACCATCCTTGAAGAGGGAATATCCCCATTAATAATTATGGTCTGGAACTAGACTGAGAACAGGAGAGATTTTGACAATCTAATCATTAAACCTTCACACAGGCTCAGTCCAGATATGAAGGCACCATCTAAAAGAAATGGCTTTCATTTAGAAACCTTAACTTCTTAGCCAGGAATTAGTTAACTCCAAAAAGCATAGCGATTCTCTAATAATTGACTTGAGCAATAAGCAGAATTTTCTTTCCTCTCTTCTCCTCCCCCTAGTTTTGTGCCATCTTCAACATAAATAACTTTGCCCACTTCAGCACAGGGCCCCACACATCACTCAGGAGCCTGAAGATGGAGCGAAAGTGTCCTTTATCCCTGGATACTTGGGGGTTTTCTTCTTCTTCTCCTTTCATATTAAAGGAAAATTCCCAGCTTGGATTGATTCAGCCTCCAGATAAGGGGGAAATGAATATTCATTATACATCTCTAACTTTAGACTATAAATTTAATAATTTTATGTTGTTTTATTTTGAAGCTTTTCCTTGTTCAGGTCTAAATCCTAAGAGATAGACTGACGATACAAATCCCCCCATTTCTAAAAATCTCTTGTGTCTTATTCCAAATCAAGTGTTTGAGTTAATTATATCCCCTAGCTCCCATTAAATAGGAGAAATCCTTCAGAGAGGCTGTTGTTTGAATAAAATTTCTTACAATTGTTCCACTGGAAGAATTGTCATGGTCCCCATGAGGAGAGGCACAAATGTGTTAGAAAATGTGGTAACCAGAGTATCTGCCATTATTCAGTGATTATATAGTATTGCATTATCAGAATGATATAGCTGTCTGAAAAGACAACATAGGAAATTTTAATCTGGGCAGAAAATGGACTTTTGAACTATCCACATAGATTCTGACCAAGGTGAAGATGCCAGAAAAGACAGTGCATTCCAGATGAGTTCAATTCTATCATGTGGAACATTGAGTAGAATGGATAGCGCTCCATTTCAAAAGGAACCTCCTATTTTATTAAAACCATTTTTATTTGTGCCAGTCCTGGGGCTTCAGCTCAGAGCTTTGGCATTGTCCCTTAGCTTGGGGAGATAAGACTTTCCTGCCAGGGCTGGCTTCGAACATGATTCTCAGATCTCACCCTCCTGAGTAACTTGGATTATACACATGAGCCACCAGTACCTATCTCCTATTTTCTACTTGCTATTCAAAATAAAGGCAGGTCCCTTTGTGCAAACTAATTAGAACACTAAACTCAAGGTAACTTTAGGATTTGTTTCTTCAAGCCAAATAAGAATATGAAAAATGGGGCCTGGAGTTTGGCCTAGTGGTAGAGTGCTCACCTAGCATGCACAAAGACAGAGGTTTGATTCCACGGTACCACATACATAGAAAAAGCTGGAAGTGGTGCTGTAGCTCAAGTGGTCAAGCTCTAGCCTTGAGAAAGCCCAAGCACAGTGCTCAGGCTCTGAGTTCTAGTCCCCGTACTGGTGCAAAAAAAAAAAGAAAAAGATGAAAATGGTTCAGTTGTAGAAGTTGATGTGGTAGAAACCAGGAAGTCAGAAGCTACCTCTCAACAGGACAGAGTCCCTGGGGATCACCTCTGCTTTCCTGTTCAAATCAACATTCATGACATTTGTGAGACAGTGACCAAATGCCAGACACAAACAACTTAAAAGCAAGGAAGGTTAACTTCAGCTCATGTATTCAGGGTTTTTGGTCCATCAGGATGGGAAGGGCATGACAGAACACAGCAGTTCACATCATGATGGTCAGAAAGCTGAAGGAGCAGCAACAGAAAGGGACCAGGGAAAGATAAAACCCTCAATGAGTCATGTCTCCATGACTCACTTTCTCCAACCAGGCTTCACCTTCTACATATCTGCCACCTCCCAATTGCCTGTTCAAATTCTCAGTCCATCGGTGGATTCAACCATTCAACGTTATCCTGATCTGATCACTGCTGGAAACATACCCAGAGCTGTGATTTACTACTCTCACCTAGGTAGTTCTCAATCAAGACAAGCTTACCATCAAAACTATCAATGAGATCCCTGGGAGCTGTAACACTAGCTATATGTAAGGCTGATATCTTCATTGGACCAGAAACAGGGCCACCTGTGTCCAAGCAGTGTTCTTGAGGAAGAAACTAGGATATTTAAAAGAACTGGCTAGGTCTAATGGCACTTTCTACAATCCCAGAGGCTAAGGCAGGAAAATTATCAGTTCAAGGCCAGCCTAGAGTACATAGGGAGACCTTATCTCAAGAACAGAAAACATCACACACACACACACACACACACACACACACACACACACACACACACACCTGTCTGGTCCTCACTATGGCTGATTGTTTCTCCTTGGTTCAGTTCAGGCTTATCGGAGAAAGGCACACTTCACAAAGCCCAGCCTTGCAAACAGCTGGGGGAAAGCCCTGACAAGTCTCACTTCCTTCCATCAACAGCTCTGTCCCACCACATTGTTCACAGTCTCCTCTGTCCTTCATGTTAGTCACCGGTGAGTAAGTGCTGGCCACAGCCAGCTGCAGACATGCTCTGCTGGCTCCCCTGTGTATCCCTGCCTCTTCGTGGGTCCCCCCTGCACGACATTGCTCTCCTCTGAGGCCTTGAGAGGCCAAGCTCTGCAGGCCAACAAGCCACAAGGGACCTTCCAAGCCACCTGTTCATGTGGCCATGTGCAGCCTGATCAGTTTGTTTTGATCAGAATGTTCCAAAGAGGAAAGAAAGCCTATATTTATTATTTAAAAAAGAAAAAAGCAAGGCCACTTGCCCAGCAGACTTGGCATGTCTGGAATTCACTGTCTTCTTTCTGCCTCCACTTGGAGTTTTGAGTGGAAAACACTATGCCACAATGGACACGATCTGATTAAAGGGTAAAACATTGTGCTTCTTGGCAGCTTCTCTCACGCTCCTGGAAGAGATGGGACGATCAGTGGATGCCTCATATACCCTGAAGGATTTTTTACGTAGTGGAAAAGAAGAAAAATTTAAAAAAAAACACATGCACACATCTGATGAGATACCTCAGTGCCTCCATGTGTGGGGATGTCTCGTGATAGCTCACCTCCCTGCAAAAAGCTGTTTTTGGGGACCTGATCTGATGAGACATCACTTACAGTGATGCTCAAATCAAGATGGTGTCAAAGGCCTCATGCCACAGGACTGGTGCCCTTATAAAAAGAAGGGATGGGTAGACCAATTCACATTCTTCAAAATTAAGGAAATGGAGGGAAGGGCAAAGCTTGGGAGGAGTGGTGGAGAATCATTAAAAAAAGGGGGATGACTTTGATCTAGATCTATTGTATATACTGTTTTGTTGAATGGCAACTCCTTTGTATATACACACACACACACACACACACACACACACACACACACACACACACACACACAATATATGAGGACCAAGCACAATGGGAGGCACTCTCAGAAGGCTGTCTAGGCCAAGCAAAAAGGTTGCAAGTCTATACCTCTAAAAACATCTATTCAGGAGGCAGTAGAAGAGGATCATGGTTTGATGATGACCTGGACAAAAGCATAAAGCTCTAAAGCAAACTAAAGCAAAAGGCTCTGAAAGAATGGCTCAGCTGGTACAGTACTTGCCAAGTAAGTGTAAGACCCTAAGATGAATCCCCACTACTGTCATGAATATGAATATATTCTACAAGACTGGAAAAAAATCCAGAAGAATTTGAAGTCCTAGTCCTTGGTAAGTGTTTCACACAGTAACAATATTTTACAACTGGAAAGTCTGGTACAACTTAGAGCATCTGAAATTGATTTCTACCTTGCCACCACCTTACACCTCCCTCTCCTTCCCTTCACCTGCCTGCGTGCAGAACTGGATGACAGTGGTAACAAAATGTGCCCCTGTCCTCCCTGACTGATCATCTCCCCTACCAAAGCCCAAATTTGTAATCCCTGAAAGTCTCAAGAAAGCCTCAGCTCCTTCTGCACCCCCCCACACACACCCTGTGTCTCTACCCTTCTACAGTCACATGAGAAGAAGCTATCAGAGACAGATTGATCTGGAAATAGATTGAACACTTGTGATGCTTCATGCTGTTGCTCTACCTACATTAGCCTTTGGTGACTAAAGGTCCATGACTCTTGTAGTTTACATCCTGGGCTAACCTCCCTCCATAGACTCTCCCTGGACACAAATGCCCTCACCAGGCTACCTCAGTTTGGAGCAGAGAATACATGCTGATCATTTCTTACCCCAAACCTTGACTGTGTGCCAAGAAAATGCTTTCATCCTAGCATCAGGGACTCTGTGGCTACTACTCACTTGCTTACTAACTATATGAAATTACTCGAAGGTTTGGACACATCTGTTTCCTTCATTAAACAATAACACTAGCCAGACACTAGTATCTCAGAACCTGTGGTCCTCACTACTCAAGAGAATGAAACCTGAGGATTGTCGTTTAAAGCTAGTGCAGGCAGGAAAGTGTATAAGACTCTTAACTCCAATGAATTACTCAGAAAATGCTGGACGTGGCTCTGTGGCTCAAGTAGTAGAGCATTCTAGATTTGACCACAAAAAAGCTCAGGGATAGTCCTCAGGCCCTGATCCCTACCTCACACCACTGCTGTAAGTGGGAGCATATGCAAAAGCACATGAAAGGTAGCTTTTTGAATAGTAGTTAATAAATATGAGTTGAGTCTGGACCTTGAAGCTGTACATAGGTGTGGGGCATCTTTTATAGATAAGAAGCTATTACTTACAACTTATGGCAGCAAGACATCCTTATGCATGTTCATTTTAATGGGCCCAGGTTTATCCAGGAGGAATTTGAACAGGAGATAAAGACAAATGACCCAGGTCTGAAGTAGCCAGGGTAGTGAGGAGCCCAAGGAAAGACTGTACAGTTTAAGCAAACCATGTTATAAGGAGGTCATATTCTAGGCCACAGTGTAAAAAGCAATAGTGTAAGCTTGGGGCCTTGGAGCTATTGAAAAGATCGTGTGAACTGGATTTATCTGTACCTGCAAACAAAAGGAACATTTCCTACAAGGATCAGAAACATTTAGATAGGACTCTGACTCAAGTGTGGCAGAAACAAAATGAATCTGAGAAACAGATCTTCTAAAGAAGGCTAGCCTTGGACGTATGAATTTAACAAGGATTGCAAAGTGCCTACAGAAACCAAGCAAACAATACAAAGGAGTGACATCAAAGGCTAGAACTAAGAAGCAAATGTAAATTGCTTGCACTGCGAACCAATTCCATTATCTGCTGGTGACACTTATCATTCGAACAGGCCCACAGGTCATAAGTTCATGGTCTCTGCCTACCTACCCATGATATGTAGTTTATGACCCTAGACTTCTCAAATTATAAGAGTATATAATACATGGTATATTATATAATATAAATTCAGGATAAAATAACTGATGAGTGGGATGCCGCCAACAATAGGAAATGAAAGATCAAAACATGGTGTAGCCTCTCGTTCTAGGCAATAGCAGAGGCTTCATCATGCTCTCTTTTTAGTTCACCACTGAGGTATGAATACTTTCTAAACCCTTGAAAATGAAGTCATAAAGTATTACGAAGAACTTCTTACAAAATGAGTAATGTAACCTAGTTCTGGAAGATGACACATGGGTCTTTCTGGGGTGCCATCTCTCCCTGCAAGTGATAAGAAGACTTCCCTGGGTGGAGAAGCTCAGGAACTGCACAAGCCTGATGGACGTGATTGCAAAGCAGAGATTTCCTGCTGTGACGTAATCAGGGAGACACCCCTGGTCAACCTGCCTCCTCGTACATGGTCCCCATGCAGATCACGTGGGAATGATTTCACCAGCCAGTTTCATAAAGCAAATAATATAATATACATTTTATCAGCCCCCAAATTGGAGCATCCGGGAAACAATCAAGTGTCTCATTGGAGTATCTTGATAACCCTGTGATCTTCCCCAAGGAGACAGGCAGATAGATACCCAAGGTAGAAGAATCTAGCCTCATCTTTGGTTGATGTTTCCTGCTGAATGGCTGTGGGCAGGTCTCTCTACACCTACACTGTTTCTCATTTGCAAATAGAACAATGATCTCATCCAACCTCATTCTAGAATGATGGAGAAGGTGATAAAGACAATCTGATACTCTCTAAACTATGGATATGCTACAGTACTCGTTCCCTGCTATTGCCATAATACATCATGAGACTGGTTAGTTTCACTATTTTCCAGTGGCTTCATTCAAACATGGAATAAGGAACTAAGTTAATCTCAGAGAGAAACACCAAAGTACCAGTTTGGAAGAGGCTTGTATTGGGAGGGTTTACAATGCAATGTTCATCCTGAATAAGAATATTAGAAATAAAATTATCCTAAAACTCACATAGCCTGAACAAGCTCTGTCATCACCACTGAGGGCAGATTACTGATGAAATGAAGTAAGGTGTAGCCTCATTTCTATTGCCTTGGACTTATTAGTCCTTCCTGTGTGGATAAAAGGAAATAAGATAATAGAAACCTAGAAAAATAAAACTATTAAACCAAGGAGAAAAGAACATTCACTAAATAATAAAATGAGGAAAGCAATAACACTAAAAAAGCCTTGATCCAAAACAAATATCTCACAGAATACAGGGTATATCTCTACACATGGATATTTGCCTCTTTTATACGTGTGTGTGTGTGTGTGTGTGTGTGTGTGTGTGGTCACTCTTGTTCAGAATGTAAATCAAAGCAACCAACTCTGAAACACTCAGCCTTAACTTGCTATATAAATTAAATGTAAAAAAACACATAAAATGTGGGTCAATGTGAACATAGATTCTGAATCTCTAATAAGTTCTTACCTCACTTTTGTCTTCCCCTACTCTCCAACCAAAAACATTCTGAAAAGAAAGCATAAAGAAAGTTAGTTTACCACAATGATCTGATTGTCCCAAATGTTTGTATTTTCTCAGGGCTAAATTCTTCTGTGCAAAGTCCTTAGAGGGTGGGGGGAGAGAAGGACTTTGATGGCTTCTGTGTCCTCATTTGACACATCAGTCACAGCCTCAGAGAGATCTGGAGTCATCTATGAATGAGTGTGCATGGAACTTTTTCCACACACCCAAGCTTCTCTTTCAGAAAGCAGACTGGATCAGAGATTGTAAATGCCTGTAATCTCATTTCCCACTGGCTGGGAATCGGTCAGAATTCAAACGCTAGCAAGTGCTGGTGGCCTGTAATTCTAGCTACTCCGGAGGCTGAGATCTAAGTATCAGGGTTCAAAGCCAGATAGGGCAAGCAAGAGACTCATCTCTAATTAACCACTAGACAATCAGAAGTAGGGCTATGGCTCAAAGTGCTAGAGCACTACTAGCCTTGAGCATAAAAGCCTCAGGAACAGTGCCCAAGTCCTGAGTTCAAGCCCCACAACTGATTTAACAAAAAGAAAGAAAGAAAAAAGAATTCAAAAGCTGTCCTGGCCAGGCCACCAGTGGCTCATGTATTCCTAGCTACTCAGGAGACTGAGATCTGAGGATCACAGTGCAAAGCAGAAAAGTTCCTATGAGAATCTTTTCTCCAATTAATCACTCAAAAGCCAGAAGTGCTGCTATCGCTCTAAGTACTAGAGCACAAGCCATGAGCATAAGAGCTCAGGGACAGCACTCAGGCCCTGAGTTCAAGCCCAGCGACCAACAAAAATAAAAACAATAACGACACAAAAAGTTATTCTGTCAAACACAGCCCAGCTTGACCATGTTCCAGCATTCAGACAGGGACCTAGCACTGTTTAGTGCCCCTGGACTCTCTCAACCATCCCAAGGGACAATGGCCAGAGCACATCTCTGCTTCCTCAGCCATAGCATGAATCCAGCAGCTGCCTGGTTTTGCATACCTTTCTTCTCCTCTCAGGAAAGAGCCTGAAGCCGAAAGGGCTAGTGTTTGGGATCCAGCATGAAGGAGGAATCATCCCACTGTCCCCTGCAATCCAGACTCTCCAGCTGAAGACTGGCCAGCAGCAACATTAGCCCTGCCTTGGGTTCCCTGATGAGTGTGAATCCTGTCTTTGTGTAGCACAGGCTGACAAGTCTTCCCAGACACCGACTGGAGAGAACAGTCTGCCCCTCCTCAACTGGGCTGACCCTGTCAAGGACAATGAGCTGCTTTCTACCATGACCTAAGCAGGAGAGGCCCATTCCCTCCAGTCCTGTAGGAAGGGGCATGGGGAAGCCACTTGGAGAAAACAGATGCTTCAGAAACATGTGCATTTGCATGTGTGGGCTGCCTGAGAAATGATTTCCAGGACCCAGTGAGGCAGGCTGCAAAGCGAATGCTGCAGAAGGTTTAGCCTGAAGAAGGATGTTCTACCCACTTACACAAGTCTCCTGCCTGAACATCCCACCCCAGCCAGCAAGTCCAGTGTGTCACCTGAGCCCTATTCAGGATTCACTTTACCTTACAGCTCCAGACACATTAGAGTCACTCAGGTAGGTGTATGTTCTCTGATGCCCAGTGTCCTGTTTGACAGCATCCTCCAGATAATGCCTTTATTAGCCTGTGCCATTTGGGGCTTCTTTTTCAACTATATACTTCAAACCCAGTCTTCACCTACCTGAGACTGTGATGAGAAACACAGATATTTGAGAACTTTCAGAAGTATTTGTCCTTAACTCACAAATGCACTGAGAATAGTTCTCCAAGCATGTTCTCTTGGCCTAGGATCATCCCATCATGTCTGGCAGGGTTACAAATACCAATTTCCAAGCCAGGCAATAGTGGCTCATGCCTGCAATCCTAGTGACTCAGGGAACTGAAATCTTAAGGTCGTGGGTTGAAGCTAGCCTAGGCTTGAAAGTCCATGAGACTCTTATCTCCACATCACCACCAGGAGACTAAACTGGAAGTGGTACTGTGGCTCAGTGGTCGTGTTTTAGCCTTGAGCAAATGAGCTCAGGGACAGCCTCCAGACCCCAAGTTCAAGTCCCATGACTGAACAAATAAATGAATAGGCCTATGGTAGAGTGCTCACCTAGCAAACACAAAGCCCTGGGTTTGAGTCCTCATAACCACATACTCAGAAAAAGCTGGAAGTGGTGCTGTGGCTCAAGTGGCAGAGCACTAGCCTTGAGCAAAAAGTATCCAAGGACAGTGCCCAGGCCCTGAATTCAAGCCCCAGGACTGGCAAAATATAATTAATTAATTTTTTCTAGCATAGCCCCTAAATTGAAAAAGGAGGCGCTATCTACACAGTGGTTTTTACCAAGATCTACCAGTGATTCAGCTGTGTGCTCAAACTGGAGAACCACAAGCTGAGAAGTAAGATCTCTTCATGATGGGTGAAGGCAAATAAATGTACATGTGAAGTCTTCTGGTTTCATTTAAATGTAGAGTGATTTTCTCATTAAACAAAAGCTATCCTTTTTCTATTGAACAAGGAAAAGAAAACATATGGTTGAATTTCACTTCATGGATCTTCTTCAAATGTGTTTCTCTTGGAGCAAAGTTCTTAACCAAGCAAATAAAACAGAGCAGAAAACGCCCTAGGAGATGTTTTAAACACCTCATTGTTTTGGCAAGCAAAGATATATTCTCTCTCTCTCTCTCTCTCTCTCTCTCTCTCTCTCTCTCTCTCTCTCTCTCTCTCTGTCTCTCTCTCTCTCTCTCTCTCTGCGTGTGTGTGTGTGTGTGTGTGTGTGTGTGTGTGTGTGTGTTCCAATATTGCCCAATGCTGTCCCTTAGCTTTTTGCTCAAGGCTAGTACTCTACCACTTGAGCCACACCTCCAGCTCCACCCTCCGCTTTTAGCTGGTTTATTGCTGGTAAGAGTCTCACAATTTCCTGTCTAGCTGGCTTTGAACCACAATTCTCAGATCTCAGCCTTCTGAATAGCTAAGATTACTGGTGTAAATCAGTGGAAAACATGTTCTTTATCTTACTGTCACCTCCGAGAAGGCCTACAATTCCATCAATCAGAGTGAGGTAGAAAGCAAATGACTTGTGTTTTATCTATTCCCATGCTGGCTGCAGCAAGATCCAATGAATAAGTATGTTAATAAATAATGACAACCACATGATCTTAGTCACAGACAGAAATAAAAGTACAATGGAGCCAGGCACTAGTAGATGAAACCTGAAATCCTAGCTATGCAGGAGGCTGAGATCTAAGAATAATAGTTCAGAGTCAACCTGGGCAGTAAAGTCCATGAGACTCTGTGTCTCAAATGTTAGAGTGCCTTGAGCAAAAAAATAAAAGCAAAACAGAAACAGAAACGATGAAAGGGGGCCGGAAGTTTGGCCTAGTGGTAGAATGCTTGCCTAGCATGCATGAAGACCCAGGTTCGATTCCTCGGTACCACATACACAGAAAAAAACCAGAAGTGGTGCTGTGACTCAAGTGGTAGAGCTCCAGCCTTGAGAAAGCCCAAGGACAGTGCTCAGGCCCTGAGCTCAAGCCCAGGACTGGCAAAACAAACAAACAAACAAACAAACTCAAGGATAGTGTCCAAGGCCTGAGTTCAAGCTCCAAAACAGCACAAAGAAAGAAAAGAACAGAAAGGAAAGAAAGAAAAAGAAAAAGACTTGGAAGGAGGAGAATTTTTTATTTTATTTTACTTTTTATTGTCGGGGTAATGTACAGAGGGGTTACAGTTACATTCGCCAGGTAGTAGGTGAATTACTTCTCACACATTGATACCCATTCCCATGTTTTTGACCCTATTTCCCTTTCCACACCCCATCCCAATCATCTTGTTTTAATCCCTGAGAATTTTTAGAAAAGAATAACAGAAGGGGGAAATGTGATCAAAATATATCAAAATAAAATTAATATTGAAAATATATAGAAATTTCACAATGAAAACTCCTTTGTATAATTATATATGCTCTAATAAACAATAAAATAAAAATACAGCTGTCTATGGTCACTTGGTACTGAAAAAATGATGCTAGAAACAGTTTCTTCTTGGTGATATTATATAGAATGTCATGCCTGGGATGAGAAAAATAGCAGGTGAAAGGGGAAGAGTGGAGGAAGGGGAGAGAGAAGACAACACATTACCTGTCCACCTAACACTGGCTACCTCAGATTTTCAGGAGCTTCAATCACCTGCGCTTGATAAACCTAGACATGTGCTCTCTGCTCACTCAATCTCCACCCTGCCTCTCCTCACACTCAGTCCTAATTATTGACCAAAAATTGGCTCCCACCAGAGAAATTAATAGTATTAATTTCCAGGCAACTGATTAATATTAATTCAATTGTTATGTAATATGACTAAAATCATATGTCAACAGTTAGATTTAAAATTTTTTAAATCTAGCTATAGGAAAGGTAATAAAAAGATATATAGGGTCTTTTAGTACAATATATAAAACTGAAAATGGAAAGAAATTTCTAAACAAGTTATTTCATCATAAGAAAACTAAACAGGTCTCTACTAATAATTCCAAAGTGGGCATTTGGGAAGATAAGGCTTCTTCTATATATTATGTAGACAAGGCAAATAGTACTGATAAGTAACAGGTAAGAATTATGATATAAGTACTGTAGTATTATAGGGAAAGTCTTATGTTACTGGAGAATAAAATACTAGTATTTGTGTTACATTCTCACAGAAAAATCTGATGAGTTATTTCATTCCATTTTTGAGGGTTTTTTGGCCCTGATAATATCACTTAATGAGAACACAAAAGAAAAACTGTCGAATGTTCTCATTTATACTAAGATATTTTAAAATCTAAATAAAATAATATCTAATGTAGCAATACAGCAAAAATTGTCAAATATATCTTATTTGTGAAAGTACAACCAATCCAGTATTAGTAAATCTACTACTGGGTGGTAATGGCTTATGTCTATAATTTTAACTATTCAGGAGTTTGAGGATCACAGTTAGAAGCCAGACCAGACAAATCTATAAGATTCTTATCTCCAATTAACCAGCAAAAAAACTGAAAGTATTAGGACAAAAGCATGAGAAAGGGTATCAATGTGTGAGAAGTAATACACGTACTACCTGGTGAATGTAACTGTAACCCCTCTATATATTACCCCAGCAATAAAAATAGATAGATAGACAGATAGATAGATAGATAGATAGATAGATAGATAGATAGATAGATAGATAAATGTAAACTTAAAAAGAACAAGAAAAAAAAACCTGGAAGTAGAGCTTTGGCCCAAGTGATGAAGAGACAGCAAAACTCCAAGCAAGAGTACAAGGAGTTCATACCCCAGAACCAACACATACACACAAATTGTAAAGCTATATCATAGTAGGGCACTGGTGGCTCATATGTGTAATCCTAGCTACTCAAGAGGCTGAGATTTGAAGATAACAGTTCAGAGCCAGACAGTAAAGTCCATGAGACTCTTATCTCCAATAAACTATTAATAAGAAGCCAGAAGTAGAACTGTGGCTCAAATGGTACAGTGCTAGTCTTAAGGTCTGGGATAGTGCCCAGGACCTGAGGTCAAGCTGGAGAACTGGCAGCAAGAAAAAAAGAAAAAGGTATGTTTGTGTGTACATGTGTGTAGATATCAATATGCCTATATATCACTAGGCATATTGTTATATACACATATATATACACATAAGTAGAAATTGTAAGGAAGATATAAAATTTCCTCCTGATGTATAATTGCCAGTGTAAAAACATAATAAAATCACCAATCACGCACATACATGAACAGAAACAGCACAAATGACAATCTAACAGCTTCTATATTTTTGTATATTAGTAGACATAAATAGACATACACATGGAAATTAATCCACAGAAGCGATGCAAGACACCACATATCACCTTCATGACAATTATGTGAAACATGTAATAAAAAGCTTATAGGATGACAAACAGAAAACAAAAGCAAAACTTTAAATATTTCCATTTTCCCCAAGAAATCTGTAGGTGCAAAATGAATTCCAAACAAAAATCGTAGCATCCAATGAGTGATTTCACATTCTCCAACCATCCAACAGCTTGCTTTGGAGAAGGAATTTAAGATGATGTGGAAGATGGCCTTCTGTGAACTCCCCAGGCAAATACTTCAAACTTTGGCATCATCAGGGCAACATTTCTTCCCTGAGCTTGTCACTTTAAACAAACAGCAATCACTAACATTGACCACGTGACTCTTGCTCCTGCTCCTGATCTGTTACCTTACAGCCCAACTACTGCTAGGCCATGAGAGAGGGAACAGGCTGATACAAAGACCAGCTGCCTAAGGCTTCCCAGGAGAAAGAGCACCAGAAGTGATAGGGAGAAACAAATCCACAACCAGAGTGTGCTCTAAAATACAGACATATGTGGACCACAAAGGAAGAAGCTGGAGGATGAAATGGTAACTCGAATGGCTTCGGAGGAAAGGAGGACTGGAGGTACTGGCCTCTATGTTCCTAAAGCACTGTCAAGATTGTCACACAAGCACAGGCTGCCACATGCCCAAGAGAATATAGACTGGCATGCCCAGATGTTCCCCTCTCCATAGCCATAAGGCCAAAATGAATGCCACGACTCAGAAGAAAGCACGGGGCCAGTCAGCCTCTCAAGTATTCAAATAGCTCAAGCACATGGGCAATCCCACTCTTTCCCACTGGCCATTGAGGAGAGTCCCCAAAGGGAGGAGGGGTTGGGAGATCTCGGCTTCCTTGCCTAAATCCTTCCAGCATTCCTTAGGCATCCACCTGAGATATAATTCCATTCCTCCCTTTCTTCCCTTCTTTCCCTGCTTCCCCTCTCCACTCTCAAAATTCATATTTCAAGGCCCCATTCAAATGCCTGCTTCTTTTCTGTGAAGATTGTCCTTCTCTTAAAGAAACCCGGTCCAAATTTCTTAATGTGAATCCTATGCCTTATTCTTTGTGCTTATTGCCAATAGAGAATGTGTTTTGAGTTGTCTTTTATGCTGCTTAGTTGAGTTCAAGTACATAGACTACAGACTCTGTAGGATCTAGGGCTTGTTGTCTCCCACAGTACCCAGAGCAGTTCTATGCTAACCAAATATTCTCAGGATGCTTAGTAATATGTTGGAATGAACTTGGTTCATTCTACTGACTGGTAAATCACGTAAGAGAAGTACCCTGTCTCTTTTGGTATTTCCTTTGGACACTTGAGATGCAAAGCACTTAAGCGCTTGCGTATTAATTAGCCGAAGAAAAGGCCCCTAGCTCTAAGGTTCCCTGGGTTTTGATTGATTTTGCTCTCTCTGTCTGGCTTTTTGCAAAAATGTTCAAGCAGCTTCTAACTCTGCACTTATTCCAAATACTTGCCAGAGCCTAGCTTAATTTAATTTTGCTCTGACAATATGATGTACATACAAAAAAAAATCTTGAATGTTTCACACTTGCCAATGTTTGAGCATGGATTCCTTTCACACTTTCTGTTATATTTCCTTCTTGAGGCTTAGTTTGGCAAATTCTGCTATCTCCCTTGTAAGTGCTATCTTTGCCAATCAAAAAATGTTTTGAAAGCCAAAATTTTCTTCCTTCCATACACACATACATATATAGTGACTACACCTCTTGCATAACCAGATACAGTCCCACTGTCCAGATAGGGAAAATGGGTGGTAAACCTCCCCTACTTACAGACACCAGACATGCAAAGCCAGTCTTCTTGTGGCTAGCAGGATCTGGCAATCCCTCAGTAGGAGTCTGGCCCAGCCAGATTAGAAAAGGAGAAACTGTTGCAAAGTCTTTTACTTCAAGGATCTTGTCATTCCACTCCTCAGTTTTAATGAACACACACACACACACACACTGAGCCTGTGCAGGCACAGGAACCAGAAAACTATCTGCCATACTAGGACAGTGAAGAGCAGAGGTACAGGTGTAGCTAGTGTGATTTGAAGGACAAGCAATACAAAGTGGCTCTCTGCCAGCCTCAAAAGGTTCGTCCTGATTACACTCCTTTACCTCACAGGCTATGTAAATCCAGATGCGGGTGGAAAAGACCATCCACATAGATGCTGACAAACACTGGTGCAAGAACCAAACAGAACCCCCCTCTTCTCCTGAAAGCTATTCTATACTATAACAGAAGACAATTTACTCCTTCTGGGGCTGGAGACTCAGCTACACAAAGGAGCATCATCACACAATACCAATACCTTGTCAAGCAAGAGTTCAGAACCCAAGAGCCATGCTCTCTGGGCAGCAGTGAGCAGACAAAATGCTCCTTCCTCATTAGCAGCTGGGCACCTAGACAACAAGTCCAGACAGTTCACAGTCTTCACCTAAAAATGGCAGTGTGGTTGTCAAAAACATTGACAGGAGAGAAGGAAAGAAGAAAATGTTCACATATCTTCTACCTATGGATTTGAACGTTCCAGTGGGAGACACTGGCAAAGCAAACTGGAAATGAGGAGCCGCCTACACAGGCCAAAGGTTTCAGTTAAAGATAACAAATAAGTCCTACACCCTACTGAGTGACATTGTGCTAACAATACTGCCTTATATGCTTAGATATTCTGAAAAGTATGGATCTCCTATTAAGGTTTCTTGGTAAAAGCCAAAACTAAAGCAAAATGAATTATTCAATGAATTATCATTATTATTATATGACAAAAACAATGAAGATGGAAGAAAATTTGTGTGTTTTGTTTCTAGTTGTTGGGACTTAAATTCGGGGCCTGGGTTGAGCTGTCCCTGAGCTTTTTCCACTCAAGGCTGGCACTCTACCACTTAAAGCCACAGCACCACTTCCAGATTTTTGGTGATTAATCTCATGGAATTTTCCAACCTAGTCTAACTTTGAACTATAGTTCTCAAATAGGAGTAGCTAGGATTACAGGTGTGATCCACCATGGAACAAAATTTTAATGGAATAAGTTTCCAGGCACAGCAAACACCAGCATCCCTTGTCTGGTTGCTATTCTTTTCAAGTAGATGCTTAGCTCTTTATTCCTTGAGCTCTCAGCCTAAGATTCACAGTTTTCCCCTCACCTGCACTCCTCTGGAAGGCCCCAGTGATGCTTAAGTGGCAAACTCTTTCAACAGGAGCTGGAGGCTATTCCCCAGGTCTGATTTTCTGGAAAGATCCTCTCTCATTTAGGCAATGACTAGAGACTACTCCAAAGACCTGGCGACATGACTAAAGCAGGGAGGGGGAAGAGAGACAGAGCAATCTTGCATTTTAACTTCAATCTAAGTTATCATTTTAACATATCTGCTGGTGCATAATTGAGATATTGAAAAACACAATTATATTAAAGCACGATTAAGAAGTTTTGATGAACATATGTGTAAATGATAGCCATGTCAGAGATACCTGTGTCCCCATCCCTAGAACCAGTCAGTGTCACCTTAAATGGCACGAAGGACTTTGTAGATGTGACTTAAGAATCTGGAGATGAGGTTTTCCCAGATTGTTCAGATTGGTCCAGTACTTGGGCATAGTAACATACACTTAAGAGTTCCTGCTACCTGGGAAGCTATAGCTGAAGGATTGCCTGAAGATACGAGTTAGAAATTAGCCTTAGAAACATACCGACAAGACGCTTCCTCAAAAACCACAACAAGAAAGGACTCTTATCTTGAAGGTCTTCGAAGAGGACATGAAGATTGATGTGAAACGAACACTAGTAGATACCAGAGGCAGAGACTAATCACCACAAGCTGGGAAGAGGCAAGGAAGGAGGATTCTTTCTGTTGAATTCGGAGGGAACAGGGCCCTGATTGCCCTTGATGGCAGACCTCTTGCCTCTACATCCCTCACACAATGTATTTCTGTCGTGTTAAGGCTCTCCACTAGTGGTACCTTGTTACAGCAGCAGTAGAAAACCAATGTGAGGAGACAAATGCTTCCAGTTATGTTGGGTAAATATTTAACTGGTTCTTAGAGTAAGTGGAGGCTCCATTGGATAAGAAGTTGCCAGACTGACAGCTTTGCAAAGTGAAGATGCCATTTTACATTCCCACCAGCAAGATGTGAGAGCCCCAAGGTAAATACACCTTAGCCAATACCTGGTATGGTCAGTCTGTATAATTCAATCTGTTCAAGAACAGTAGAGTTCTTGTACGCTATTGTGGATTTATTCGCATTAACTGCATGGTTAATAAAGTTAAATATCTTGCTTAGTGAGATGTCTGTTAAAAGTTTTGGGTGTTCCTTCCCACCACTTAAGACCTCAGAATGTTTTATATCATTACCTTGTATGGTTTATCTGTCCATTTTTATTAGCCGAAGTTAACAGTATAAGGGGATTTCATTATGATGCTTCCATAGATGTGAATTTATCACTCTTACACTTTTTTTATTTTCAAAAACTAAGAAGTGTTTTTATTTTCCTAATAACATCATCTTTAGGATTTGACAGTAAACAGACTTTTGTTTAGCCTGTAATATGTCTTTGCTTATGGGTTTTTTTTTTTTACATTTTATTGTTAAGTAGTTATACAAACTATGAAGGCCTTAGTCAGATTGTGTCACCCTTTCCATCATTCCTCCCCATTTTCCCTCTCCTACCCCTACCCTCAAGTTCTGTAGTTTAATTTTTACATAATGTGCATTGAATATAATGACTATATTTTTCTCACCCCTCCCTCCATTCTAGTATGGAATGCCTCCTCAAAAATGTTCACACTTCCTAATGTATTTTTTGTTTTTGCTTGTCCTGGGGCTCTAACTCTGGGCATGGGTGCTGTCACTGAGCTCCCTTTTGCTCAAGGCTAGTACTCTACCACTTGGGCCGCAGCACTACTTTCTAATGTCATTAATTGAAGATAAGAATCACAAAGACTTTTCTGCCCACACTGGCTCCAAATTGATCCTCAGATCTCAGCTTTCTGAGCAGTTAGGATTATAGGTGTGAGCCACCAGAGCCAGACCTGGCTTTGATAAATCGTTGTTCAGAGAAGTTTCATCTTTGGACTCGCCCCCTATGTATTGAGTGTATTATACTCACTTAATCATGTCTTCACCCTTTCATACAGTATTTTGTCTACTTCACTTGTTCATTATCTTTATATTTATGTACTTAGATTATTTTCACTCTCTAGTATCCTCTCTCCCACTGTTTCCCCCTGGTTCTTCCTTTTAGTTGTTGCTGTTGTTACCGGTCCTGGGGCTTGAACTCAGGTCCTGGGCACCGTCTCTGAGCTTCATTTGCTCAAGGCTAGCTCTCTACCATTTGAGCCACAGCGCCACTTCTGGCTTTTTCTATTTATGTGGTTATTGAGGAATTGAACCCAGGGCAAGCACTCCACACTCAAAGCCACAATCCCAGCCCCTCTTCAATTCTTTGTTTTCATTTATGTTTCTTATTATTTCCATTATCATTTTTAGGTCTAATTCCACAAATGAGCCAAAACATGCTGTACTTGATTTTTTGAGCTTCAACACAATGATCTCCAGCTCCATCCATTTTCCTGAAGGCAACAAAATTTCATTCTTGTTTATGACTCAATAATATTTGTGTGTGTGTGTGTGTGTGTGTGTGTCACATTTTTTAATTCATCACCAGTTGTTAGGCACTGAGGCTCACTCCATAACTTGTCTGTCATTAATAATGTGATTAATATGGTGAGGAAGGAGCTTCTATTTTATACTAACTTACACCCTCATCAATATATGTTCAGAGTGGCATAGCAGGATCATAAGGTAGGTCTGTTTTTGTTTTTTAAGGAGTCCCTATGCTGTTTTTTCCACAATAGTTACATTAGTTCACATTCTAACCAACAATGTATTCAAGTCCACCCATCCCCCCCATTGTCACCACATTCCCAGGCTCTGGGCACCCTCACCAATATTTGTTGTTTGTTTTCTTGATGATTGCCTTTCTGACTGGGGTGAGATGGAATCTCAGTGTAGTTTCAATTTGCATTTTCTTAATGGGTTAAGGATGTTGAACAATGCCTCTGTGTATTTATTGGCTATTTATGCTCCTTCTTTGCAGAACTGTGTAATTCATTTGTCCATTTGCTGATGAGATTATTTATGTGTTCTCTTGGTGTTTAATTTTTTATCTCTTTCTATAGTCTGGTTATTAATCCCTTCTCTTATGAATAGATTGCAAGGATTTTCTCCTACTCTGTGGATTGTATCTCCATTCTGGTGATGGTTTGCTTTGATGTACAGAAGCTTTTTTAAATTTAATGCAGTCCCATTTACCAATTCTTACTCTTACTTCTTGAGCAATTGGAGTCCCATTCATAAAGCAGTTGCTTATGTCTATATCTTCAAGTGTTTTTCATCCTTGGGTCATTTTTAGTGGGGTTGTTTGTTTTCTTAACATTAAGTTTGAGAGTTCTTTATATATTTTGGATACAAATCCTTTGTTAAATATATGCTTCACAAATATTTGTGCCTTGTCTGTGGCTTGCCTTTTCATTCTCTAAACAGTGCCTTTCAAAGAGAAGCAGCTGTCAACATGGATGACATTCAAGACATTGAATGGATGACACTGGCAAGAGCTGATGCTCTGTATATTATGGGATTTTTCCAGTCTGGCTTATAGTCACAGGCACTTTCCCAGCCTGTGTGAATGCTGGACCCTGCTCCCTTTCTGACGCTTTCATGTGGTTCTTCCACTGGCCTTGTGTGACTAATCACACATTGGTGATTAGTTCTCTGCTACATCGGGGTGGGTGACTGGTTTCTTGTTCACCGGTATCCCCTATTTGCAGATCTCTGCCCTCAGCACCCTGTCCTAAGAACTGGAACCCCATGCTCTCATTCTTCCCTGGACATTCAGCTTCATGTTTCTTATCTCAAGGAGTCCCCTGGGCTGTCTGTCCTGAACTGGGATCTGTCTGGAAACTCTCTCAAGGCAACAAACCAAGGCAGCCCTGGAGTTTAACCTCCCATCTCATAGAGATCACTGACATTATCTGGTGGCTGGTATCCTCTGCAATTTGCAATGGCTGCCCCCCCCCCAGCCTTGTCCTCTTAGAGAGGCTCTCAGGCAGGATGGAAGCAAGTTCCCTTCCTCACCATGGCAATATTTTGCCAGAGATGGAGATGGTACCTCCAAGGAGGGAGGTAGCTTTGGCAAACTAAAAACTTCAAACTAAAGATTCGTGAAAAGGCCTTAGCCACCAAAGACTTTTTGGACTTTCTCTGGTACAGAAAGTCCAAAAGTGCTAAGGCCTTTGATGCTAAGTCACTTTCCTATGTGCAGATGGAACTTTCCCTCTCTAGTTCTCATACTGGGAGCTCCCCTAGAAGGAACCCAAATACCTTCCTTCCTAACACCTCATTAACTAAAAAGAAAGACACCAGTGTCACCACAAGACAACAGACCTGGTCACAAACCATTATCTGTTCTTTGGCCCCATGCAGCTGCCAAGAAAATTACTGCTAACTTTGTCTGCCCTTTGGACCCACCACTTCCCTCTAAAAATCATTTACTCCTTCAAAGAATGACTGCAGTCCCTACCTCCTTCCATTTCCTGCTCTGAAAAGTGAATTGCAGCCTCATTATCTGTGAGCTAAACTTCTTGGGCAACCTCATATTCTAGATGGGTTCCATATAAGTAAGTGTGCATGGGAAGTCTTTTGTATACTTTTCTCCTACTGTTGCCAGACCCGCAAAGGGGGGGATAAAGAACTTCCTTTTGTCCCTAAAGCTTCATGAAAACTATACAAGAAACCAGTCATCCAGCCAAGAAATGTCTTCTTGAGAGCATGCACAGCTTTTCTTGTGGGTTATGTCCTCAGTCTTACATTCAGAAACTTGAATGGGGCATAAGCCACTGGCCTGGCTTCCATCACCATCCAGTGCATAAATTCCATCACCAGGACCATTTTTCTCCCATGCATACACCTTCTTCTGGAAGCAGGAATTGACTTCTCTAGCTGTCATTTATTTCTTCAATGGATATGTGATAGAGCATCTTTCATGTTCTAGTTTCTGATTCTGAAGAAGCAGAAATGAATAAGACATCATCATCATCATCATCATCATCATCATCATCATCATCCTCATCATCTAGGAAAAGAGACATAGAAACAGGCAGTAGGAAAACAGGCAGCAGATGCAGTCCCCAGAGAGGTTCAAAAGAGAGCAACTAAACCCTGTGTCCTAATGGCATACAAATAAAATAAAACAGTTCATTATTAAGTCCATCTACTCTTGAGCCACATGGTGGTTAGAAAGATCCCACCTCTCACTGACTGCTTCCTATTATAACCTCTACAGTTATCTGTCTACTCTGCTCATCACCTTTTCCTTATAGGATTGTGGCTCCTAAATTCACCTCTTCAGCAGAAGACCAGTCACAATTCCCACAGCCAAACCAGCAGGGAAAACCTGTAATCCTATTGAGAAAGAGAAACCGGTTTAGAGACCAGTCAACTATCAGGCTGGGTAAGTCTTTTAACCTCTGTTTTTCTGCATTCTCAGGTATCTAACAAATCTGCATTACAATATTACTGTGAGGAATAAAAGAAATCGTGAATGTTTGATCTTGAACACTAAGGCCAAGTTTCCTGGAAGATTTTCCTCGACTTATATTTTGAATTTCCTAGAGACTTGAGGAAGGATGTATATTTCCTCTGGATTTTTAGTGTGTGGGGAGGGTGGGGACGTGTTAAAAAACTGAAACTCTGGCTTAGGTCAGTTTCTTAGCCTATTTAGAAATGACCATTTATGAAGAATGATAAGGACAAAAGCTTTTATGATAACTAATTTTAGGTGTCAACTTGACTGAGTTAAGGGATGCCCAGATGGCTGACAAAACATTATTATATCTGTGTGTGTCTATAAGGGTGATTGGGGAAAGGACCAGTATTTGAATCCAGGCATGAAGAAAGATCTGCCTTTACCAACCTAAATGGGTATCAGCCAATCTTTTGGGGGCTCAGCATCAGAAATCCTAGTTCTTGGACCTTTGGACCCAGGGTCTCACTAAAGCCATTTCCACTTCTTGACTTCATTCTCAGGGCTTCAGATGGAAAATAACAGGACCTCTCAACCTCATAAGACACCTGACCAATTTATCGCTATACTTGTCTCATGGTTTTCTCTATTCCCCCACCCTCAGGTCCTGGAGCTTGAACTGTGGGCCTTACCCTTTTTTTGCTCAAGGCTAGCACTCTACCACTTGAGCCACAGCACCACTTCCAGCTTTTTCTGGATAAGAGTCTCATAGAATTTCCTACCTGGTTTGGGTGGCTGTTTTAACTAAACAAGAAAATACAATGCTTCAGCATTTCCATCTCAGCACATTTTTTGGTCAAATACATGGACATATTATATATATAGAGAGAGAGAGATACATGTTATACATAATGTATAATTATTTATAACAAATATATATGCTAATAGATTAGGGACACTATTAACTATACACTATGCACTGGGGGGAGAAAGGTAAGAGTTTTAAAAAGTAATTGAAATAGAAATTGAAATAATTTCCTCCACAGACAGTGGTGACTTCTCTCTATACTACCTCAGAGGAAACAGAGAAGTATTATGGAAAGGGACAAGAAGAAGCCAGCATCAATAACATGTGGCAGATGCTACGGAAGATTCACGGGAGTTTCCTATCTTAACAGTCCAAGCTAAAATTGTCTCCCAACACTTTTGAAAACAGCAAGATTTCCCCACTAGATGCAATGGCCTGAGGAGTTGACCAAGGCTCCAGATCCCTTCTTGGCAATGATATGACACCAATTTTCAGCAGGTTCCTCTCAAAGCACCTGCTGGGTTTTGCTAATGTGATGTAATTTCCTTTTTTTTTCTTTTCTTTTTTTTAAATTGTCTTAAAAAAGAAGTGTTTATTTGGCAAGATGACAAAGTCTTGGTAACATTCTAGCAGGATATAGGAATATACCTCCCCCCCCCCGCAAGGATTTGACATTTTACTTGAATACACAGTAAAATGGAAATTATAAAACAGCTCATTTAACTCCAACTTTGGTTTCAACTAGTTTTTTTTTAATTTTAATCATTTTTAAGTGGTTATATAAAATAGGTGTCATTTAACAAAGCAGTTTGTGAATACGGTGCATCTTGATCAGTATCGCCCCTTCAACATTTTCACCCCCAGGAAATATGATTTCTTCATGGACTTTGAGACAAATTGGCCCGGAATGGGGAGGTCAGTGTCTTTGTACACATGGTCATGGAGTTTGGGAGACTACTCTCTTTTTTCACTTGACTGCCTAAGGAGAAAAGAGCCTGGGAGCCTTTTCTTGCCCCTCTAAGAAGGAAGACTGATGATAAGGTTTTTCATTATCCTGCACTGCTTCATCTCACTACAGACCTTCCTTAGGAAAGGTGAATACTGTGGGAGGGCTGATATCATGGCAGGTGCACATACACTCACATACATACATACTCACGTACTAATTTCATGTAAGCCTGCACGCTCAGAGTCACATGCACACATGCACACGCGTGCCTGCATGCACACATATGTACAAGCACATGTGGACACAGATGCACACATATTCCACATATTCCCTCATGCTTACATATGCAAGTTTGCATGCACACGTGTGTATACACACACACATACTTACTACAACCTGGATCTGATATCTTCTTCTTCAGCTGTCTGCACATTAGGACAGACAGAAGTGAGAAAAAGCAAGTCTCTGAGGTTTCATATTCCCAGTAGATGGAGTACAACTTGGAAGCTGAAATAAAAAGCCAGGGATGCTGGTATTCTGGCTGGCCTCCCTCTGAGAACACCCACAGCTCTGAAAGCTTCATCAATTGCCCATTGTTTGCTGTGAAATTAAGAAGATAAGAGAGTAGAGGAAGTTAGTCTAAAATGCTAAGAGGCAGGCAGTTACAATCTCCCATCTTCAGCTGCCAGCCTTCTGACAAAATGTTTGCCTTTCAAAGGTAGATTGTACCTTGTGGATCTCTCTCCCTCCCTCCCTCCCTCCCTCCCTCCCTCCCTCCCTCCCCTCCCTCCCTCCCTCCCTCCCTCCCTCCTCTCTCTCTCTCTCTCTCTCTCTCTCTCTCTCTCTCTCTCTCTCTCTCTCTCTCTCTCTCTCTCTCTCTCTCTCTCTCTCTCCCCCCCTCCCTCCTTTTTTCTCCTCTCCCCCTTCTCTCCCCCTTCTCTATCCTCTCTTCTCTCCTCCCTCTTATCTCCCCAGGACCATTGCCTCCCCTACTCTACCCCCTCCCCCAACCCTTCCCTTCTCCCATTCTTCACCTAATATTCTCTCCTTTCCTCTCCTCTTCTCCTCCTCCTCCACTCCCTGGGAGGCTTAGACCTACTATAGGTCACTAGGAGACAGGGGGATAGGGTGGAGTCTCTAACGTAGGTGAACTTGTTATGTGTCTAAGGTTGAAAGAAGGCAGATGACAGAAACCAGAGCCAAGAAGACCAGGAACCCATAGTCCAGGTGGGGAAGGCTAGAGCCTGCTAGCTCACCAGGCCTCACATTTTGTAATTTTCCATTTTTATTTTTACGTTTCAAGAAATGCTAAATATTAGACTAGCTGTTGTTAAGGGTGTTTTTCAGTTTAGTGGAGCTACTCCATGCCTCTCTGAAATACAGGAAGGATGGCTGTCCACTCTGAACCATCAACCAGCCAACTCTGGACAGAACAAAATCCATGGTGGGTTTTCTGACCTTGGAGGATAGGAAATTTGATCACAAGACCACTTCAGCTCACAAAAGTCCTCCAACAGCAACTTTCCATAGCACCCACATCACAGAGGCTAACTATGGGTTCTCTGAAAGGAAAATGCATTCTATCCAAAGCAACTTATTTAAAAACTTTTGAGATAGATGGATTCTCTTATGCAATTCAGAGACAAGCAAAAGCCACGATCTGAAAACTAGAAGGCAAATGAGGATTCAGTTGGGAATGTCAAAGCATGCCCTGTTTTACTTAGGGTCCACCAAGAGACCCAAAATGAGGCCAGGAACTTCCAATCCCCACCCTAAATGTTCCCAGAGGTCAGCATGATCTCTACGTACTTCCTCCATCTCTATTGAAAACCCCAAAGACATGACTCCCAGACAGAGGGCTGGAAGAACGTCAGGAAAATATAGTACTCAGGAGCTCTGAGTCCGGGGTGGCTCAAGCAGAGGGAGGCCTTTACTCAAGGCAGATTTTAATCACGTCTGTAATCCTAGCTATTCAAGAGGCTGAGATCTGAAGACTGCAGTCTGCAGCTAGCCTAGAAAGGACAGCCTATGAGACTCTTATCTCCAATTATCTAGCAAAATATCCAAACGTGGAGCTATGGCTAAAGTGGCAGAACACCAGCCTTGAGTGAAAAAGCTTCAGGGATAGTGTGAGGAAGCCCTGTGTGCAAGTCCCAGTACCAGCACCAATTTAAAAAAAAAAAAACAATACAATAAGCACCAGGACCTCTGCAATAGAATATTGACACACAGGAGAGAGATTAGAGTTCAACTGCAAATAATTATATGGCACACAGAGCCAAAGAGCAGGGTACATGTTAGTGGATAGAAAATTACTGAAAAGCATAAGTTTCCTGGAAAGGAGACTGGTGCATGATTCAGGCAGAAAAGAGTTTATTAGGGGGAGAGCAAACTGCCAGCCCACACAAGGTGGACACTTGTGGAGACAGAAGAAGGCTGGAACTGTGGGTGAGAGGGATTATATAGGGAGAGGCAGGAGGTGTGGCCACAGCAGATGCGGAAGTGATCTCAGAACCTGGGGAACCTCTCACTGTCCAAAGGAGACATGACTGGGGCAGTTCAGGAAGTGACCTCAGTGGATGAGGAAATGACCTCACAGTCTGGAGTCCTGACTCAGAGTCAAGTGATTTGACAGTCAAGTGATTACTGGTTTCGGGCAGGTGATTTCTGGTGAGACTATGCATTGTCTTTCACAAAGAGGGATGGGGGGGAGGAGTCTGTTCTCCCTGGCAGAGCTAATAATAAGAAACATGGGGTTAAAGGGGTTTCTGGATAAACTGACCACAGTAATTATACATCCCCTTGGGGATGCAGATGATGACAGATCTGATCAGGTAGGGAGGGTGATTAGATAGTAAGGGCAAGGGGTTCTTGCTAAACTGACTTAGCAGGACTCGTGTTTCCATTGGAGTGTATAAGAAAACACAGAGTTGGACCTATGAGAAGGGGCCTATGGCTGGCTAAAGTTTAGCCAAGCAAAGAATCTATCATGACCCACACCCAGTACAGTCATCCTGTAACCTTGCCCTTAATCAGAGATGCCCCTCCAAGAAATCATCTCCAGCTATGAAACTTTTAGCACTGGTCAACTTGACTTTCAATGGATGTTGTTGTGGACAGTATTCTGGGGTTCATATCTCATTGGACAACCAGCTATACCATTAGAACAAAGTCCTTGAAAACACAAATTACATGTCCCCAAAATCTAGAATAGAAACCCTCACCCAGTGTGCTTTCAACAAATGATCGACTTCCACATGTGAATGGATGAATGAGTGAATGAATGTATGAACATGTACTGATAAGGTAACTGAGGGTCCAAGGGTTCCCATCATGTGCCCAGGGCCACGCAAGCCAGTAAGTTGAAGAGCTGGTATTCCAACCCATGGCTGTGTGATCTCGCCTCTCAGGAGACATGGCCGAGGAAAGTCCTGATGAATCAGGCTCTGACCTGTTAAATACAAATGCTTGGCAATATCAAATAGCACACTCCAGACCAAAATAGTTGCCATAACTTCTCCAACCGACACTCGACATAATGGCCTCAGGAGAACACGTGTTGCCAGCCACCCACGTCTGTGTCCCTTTAACACCCGACTGTCTGTCCTCACATGCTACTTCTCTGCAATGCCTGGAATTAGACAAAGCATGCCCAGGCCCTGCCCTTTGGAAGCTCAGCAATCTAGAACAAACACTGAGGCACACAGGGCTGGTCTTATGAGCTGGCAACCACATGGTCTGATTTTAGAGACTGGGGAAACTTAGGTCCAAAAATATCTACCCCTCCCAAATGCCACAGTGCCTGGAATTCCACCATTAGAAAGATATTTCTGGAAGTTTAAGCACTATCTCTGATTCTGAGTCACTTCGTTTTAGGTACATTTTTTTAAAGTTAGATTTAGATTTTTTTTTTAATTTAAGGCCAATGCTATTTGCCTTTTAATAAATGGGGTGATCTTATTCACATTTATTACTGTGATACTTTTGCGTTTCACCATTCTATCATCTGTATAGTTTTACTTTCAATGCTACCTTTGTTTCCCTTAATTATTTTAAATTTTCCCTTTTAAATAAGATGCTGAACTTTGTATTTTTCAATATGCTTCAGAAATCAAATATCTTCAAGCTAATAAAAGAAGTTTTTAATGATCTTACCCACTAATCCCATCCATCTCCTTTCCACCTACTCCCGCCAGCCCCGTCAATATTCACTTCTTTTTATTATGTTGGATTTTTTTCCTTTTTTTCTGATGACATTGTCCTTATTTTTACATTTGATAGGGTGTTTTCGTTTTTTGTTTTGTTTTCATGAACTTCATTTAAATTAAGTAAAAATCTGGACAAGATCCTGGGCACCCAACATCAGAATCTCTAAAATGAAGTAAATGTTCAAATTTCTTCTATTCAGTACCCACAGGGTTCCTAGGACAAAGAAGAGGAAAGAGGGAAGAGGCTTACAGTAAAGGAGATGGCAAGCAAAATGGGACAACTGAATACTTTCCCATCTTGCTTTTTTGCTGAACAGAGAAACAAGGTGGGAACATAATGCAAACTAAACAAACATTCCCAGAGGGCAGCGCGATTTTGATTTCAGATGCTTTTTGTTACAGGGAAGACAGAAGTAAGACACAATCATAGTGTGATCAAAGGTTGGCACAGTGGGGGATTGGCGTGGGAGGTGGGTGGAGAGAGGGAAGCACTGAACTTTCCAGGGAGTCCTTTTGCGAATTTGCTCCTGGACATCAAACTTGGAGAGAATCTTTCAGCTATAACCCAACCCATGTCACCTAGTGTGCACACAGCCCCTAGCCAGGCAAGGACTCTTGCTGTGGGATGGGGCCTACACACAAAAATAACAGACTCCTCCTGCTCGAATGCAAGCTGAATTCTTTCTGAAACTACCCTGGCTTTCTTTTTCTCAGCCCCTTGTGAGAACACAGGAAACTCTGCTTCCCCAATCCTGAAATATCTGCCTCAGGAAGGAAGGGATATTGTCTTTCCAGGGTCCCTTGCTTGTGAACCAGTTCCACAGTTCTCTTTGTAAAGGCACCACAAAAGCAAACCAATGCAGGCTTTCCTCTGCAAAGGACAAGTTTGAAAAATAATGAACGAATCAACTTCAACAAAGAGGAGAGAGGAAGGGCACAGAACGAGTACAAACTTCATAGGAACCAGTCGAAACACAGCCCCAAAGAAATGTTTTATTATTGTTGGGTTTTGTTTTGTAGCTATTTAAGAGGGATGGGTGCTTGTTAAAAAGATAAATCATTTTGTTTCCTTTTCCACATTCTTGCCCTACTTAGGGAATTTCTGTTAATTTACCTTTCATCAGATCAAAGTGAAATTCATTTTGTATGCTCTGTAGAAAGCATATAAGCCTTTGGTTATTTCACTTATATTTTATGATCGATTTCTATATATAAATAGGAGAAGTCAGACATCTTGAGAGATGACTATAATTGGGTTGGGCATGATAGCTCACACTTGCAATTCCAACTACTCAGGGAGGTAAAGATAGGAAGACCCAGGTTCTAGGCCAGCCCAGGCATATAGACTATGTAGCTGAAAAGTATAGCTAAAAAAAAAAAAAAAAAAAATCTAAAAGCAATAGAACCAGAGGCATGGCTCATAACAGAGTGCAAGAGGCCCGGCGTTCAATCCCCAGTGTGGCCAAGAAAAAGAAACAGAGATGAGTATAATTGAATTAGAATGCTTTCATACTATTGAACTATTTTAATTTAAAATATTTGCAGAGACATAGGGGTGGTTTGGACTTCTGGCATTGCCTTGCTAATCCATTCCAACATTCTGTGTTTCTAGAAGCAGAAAAGGCATTGTACTCGACAGTCCCTTCTAGGCCACCACTATAATGTCTCTGAGGCAAACACCGCCACTAGTCAAGCCCACACCAACCTCAGATGGCCTTTTCTTTCAACTCTCACAACAAACCCACCTTTCTGTAACAGGCTACCATTTAAGACCCAGCAATGAATTTTTAAAGAAAAAATGTGTGCTGAGGTCAGTAAATTCCAGAGCCATTTCTCTTTCTGTCTGTTCCTAAGGACTCACCACCACAGACCTGAGGTGTTATTTGTATACCAAACACAGTAAGGTAAGTAAAAAAAAAAATATAGAGAGAGAAATAGAAAAATGTTAAGCACTGGGCCTCCAACTTCTAAAAGGAACTACTACTAAGGGCACTATTTTCTCAGTTCTTAACTACCATTCTAATGAACCATTTCTACTTTTTTCTAGCACCTTCCAAGCTGGCTCTGTTCAAGATCTGATCCTCCCTAACCACATCTCCCCTCCAGTAGCCCACCCAAGTGGCCCTACCTCCAGTCTCCTCTAGCCCCTACTGTGCCTCTCTGAGCAGCTCCAAGGATGTCCCGTGGAGGAGCAGGAACAAAAAGCCTTTTACAAATTCTCCCAGGCACAGCCAAGCCAGGCAGCTTTGAGGACCCTGCCAAGGAGGGCGAAGGCCTTGCTTTGAAAATGTTTCTGCAGTTTGCTGACTTGGCAAAGCCCTGGGACAGAGGCTTGTAGGGAAGAAAGGCCTTGGCTGAGCTTCCCTGCAGGGCAGCCCCTGCTCTTTTCTTCGGGTCCATTTGACACCTTCAAGGGTACTTACTGGTAGGCTGAAGCCTGGTGAATGAGGACTGGTACTCAGGGACCCTCTCCCTGACTGCAGCCATAAGTCAGGACACACGCTTCCCTTGCTGTTAAGTAATGGTTGAGAAAGGGACAGCAGTGCTCCCTGTTTATGGGATAGCAGAAAGGCTGAGATCAGTCCGAAAAGGGAACAATAGAAAACCCACCCTCCACGGGAGCCTTTTCTTCAGTGTTTTAAGCAGCCATCAGGTAGGTCATTCAGCATACAGAAGCACCTAGGGGAATATGGCTGTCCTTCCTGTGTGTGGATTTCTTTGTGCTAACTCTGTTTCCTCCTCTGTAAAATAGGCCTAAGGGACCTGAGCCCCTAAGGATCACTCAACAAAGTCCCACTGCGTGACAATTTGCACATTCAGATCCTAAAGGAGCCCCAGCCGAGGGTGAATAATAACAGCAACTGGGAAGACAGGGAAGCCACCTAGCCTGGGCCTGCCCTCTGCCCATCTGTTTATTTTTCCTGAGTTGGTCTAAAAGGGCTTCAAGGCCCCAGACTCCAAGCACATAGGCCTCTTCCTCCACCCCCTCCCAGAAAGAGTGCAGAGGGCAGTGTTATTCAAGGTCACTTGAAGGAGGCAAAGACTTACCTACCACAAAGGATCCTTGTGAAAGGGTAAAGTCCCAGGATTAAGGACAGAACTCCCACTGGAGAGAAAGCTCTGGAAGGCTCCTTGATGAAATTTTAGGAGCTACAGAAAAGCCTGGGGGTGGACTCCATGGCAGAGCACTTCCCTAGTATTTAGGAGGCATTAGGTTCTAGATCACACACACACACACACACACACACACACACACACACACACACACACCCTAGTAACTTCTGGAAGGCAGAATGACAAACCAGACTTTCAGTATGAGAAAAGACACACCCTCCAGGTGGAGGAAGCACAAACAGCACATCTAGAATTAAAAGAGCAATCTGTCTGGGAACCCCAATTAGGACTCTTGCCTTCCTCCCAAGCCAGGTGCAGGCTGGAGGTTGGTGCAACTGCCTACCTCTCTCTAGGCACTTACACACACACACACACACACACACACACACACACACACTCACTCACTCACTCTGTGCAACCGCGCCAGCTCCACAGGGAAGTGCCAAGGCCAAGCTGGAAGCTTCATGCAGGTGCAGGAAAGTACACCAAAGCATCTTCTTAAGAAGTAAACAATGCTGCCTGATTTAGCTCCATCTTTTTTTTTTCCTGTGTGTCTTTGAAGTGACAGTTTCTAGGGAAACCTTCAATATCTTGGGAAGGAAGATTGAGGACACAGTGTCACAGGGAAGTCACTGAAGCCATGCACCCACTGGGCCAACCACCTCCTCAGCACAGGTCTACAGGGTGTACCAGGAATCACAGTCACACGCTGACATCCTCAACAGTCTCCTCTGCTGATGACCCAGAAGAGTAGCCAGATCAACACTAACACACAGTGGACAGAAGTCCAGAGGTGCGGAGAGAAAGTACTGAAGGGAAATTCATTTATCTTACAGACTGAAACCTTCAGAGACAGCTGACTTCTGAAATGCCATAGCCAGCTCATGTGTGGGGGACAAAAAGGAGTGGGGAGACCAGAAAGGGCCACCCCAACTGAACCACTCCTAGAGGGCCTTGAAAATGACCACTGCTGGGCCATGTTCATTTGTACCTGAAAATAATTCCATCTTTACCTGAAAATCTTTGCTAGCATGCTGGGAGGCCATACAGTAGAGATGAACAAGTATTGGAATCATCTTGAAGAGTTGGTGATCCCAGGAAAGTGCTGAAGCTGGATGGCCAAGCCTGTGGAAAGAGGAAGAACTAGATGACCCAGATTTTCAAACCGACTGCACTGGGGATGGGTAGTAAGGCAACATGCCTGAAATAGTGAATGTAGAATGATAGAGGGTTTGGGGACAATGTTGAATTTGGTAACAAAAACAACAACAATAACAAAAAGCCAGGTTTGAACTGCCAGCAATAGAAAAGAAAGGTCTAGAAATCACTGAATTAGGTAGCTTTGACACCAGCAGCCCAGGAAGAGTTTGGTTGTAGATTAAGAGCATTGATTTTTTTTCCTATTCAGTAAAAGGCATAAGAGTCATAGATTCCAGAGAGGTTGACAGGACTGTCCCTGTCACACTAGAAAACCTGGGAGCTCTAGAACAACTCCAGACCTGTTTAGCAGCTGTGGTTGTAATTAGGTCAATTCTCAGACTTGAGGGGGTGCATCGTGATTGCCTAGGGTGTGCTGACAACTCAGGCCTCACCCTGGTTCGGATGGTGTCAATGTCTCCAGAATAAAACGCTGAATCCAAGTTACCTAGACACAAAAATGAAAAGTCAGGGAGATTCCTTTAAACTTTGAGCTTCTTTCTTATTAACTAACTAGAAATATCACCACCTGTTTACCTAGAAGCTAAATGATCTCTTCAACTGATTAACTGAAATTCATTCCTACTAGCCAGCAGAAAGGTCTGTGAAATTCACCTCAGGGTAAAGTCAGGAGCAAAGGCTACTTCGTGGGAGACCAGAGTTGAAACCCAAGGCATAAAGGAAGAGATGGTAGGAGGGAAGAGTTAATAGAATGGCTGGCAAATAGCTTGGCAATTATGGATGGTCACTGGGGAAGGTTCTAAGGAGAGGACAAGGGGACTGCTGGACTCAGTCCTTCCTCCCAAGGAAAATCGGACTCAGTCACCTGACCTCCAGGGTCAGAGTTCAGGCCTCCTTCCATCCACAGTAGTCTACCATCAGATAAAGGCTCAGGTGGCCTTGGGTGATTCCCCTTAGGCTGTAATCTTTGACCCCACCACCTACAGGACCTGCGGAACCATTTCAAAGTTGACCAAGACTTGCTAAAAAAAAACCCAGCTAGGACAACAAAGCCATGACTGGAAAAACAATAGTGAAGCATACCTTAAAAATCCTACCTCCTATCCAAAAAAAAAAGTATCCCAACTCAAACCAGCTTGGAAGCAAGGGCTAGCTTCGTACCACTGCACCCCCCCAAAAATTAACAGGATATGTTTTTCTTTATCCAGATCCTAGACTAGACCTGAACCCAACTGGCCTGGTTATGATACCATCCTTGTATACACATATGGTTAAAATAACCAAATGTTCTAATTATGTGGGATTAGGAGATTTTTATTTAGTATTTGAAAATCCCATGTTCTGGAGGAAACCCTTGGTCTTGGGTGACTTGGGAAAACTGGCCACTAAAGGTCCAAGGGTCTTGCCATGAGAATATGGATTTGGGAGTGAGATCGACTCCAAGACTTTAGGACTATCTCTAGTGTGTGTGTGTGTGTGTGTGTGTGTGTGTGTGTGTGTGTGTGTGTCTATGCACATCAATACTGGGGCTTGAATTGGGGGTCTGGGCACTGTCCCTGAGTTTGTGTGCTCAAGGATAATGCTCTACCACTTTGAGCCACTGCTCCATTTTTGGCTTTTGGGTTCCTAACTGTAGATAAGAGTCTCCAGACACTTTCCTGTCCAAGCTGGCTTTGAACAGCACTACTCAGATCTCAGTCTCCTAAGTCACTAGGATTGTAGGTATGAGTCACCAGTGCCCAGCTGGCACTGTCTATGAGATTCATCAGATCCCTTGCTCAAAATATGGGGTTTCAAACACCTGTTTGCTCCTTATGATAGGATGCTAGGAAGATACCAAAAGGGAACATAAAGCATAGAGTCAGCAGCATATAACAGTGTATGTATGGGAAACATTCACTGACCACGGTAGCCAGCAGAGATGGAGCAGATTTGTATCAGATGAGGAAAGCAGAGGTGTGGATGGTGTCAGCCCCCCTCCATGAACATGAAGAGCCCACAGTGTCAGCCCAGTCTCAGCAGGAGGCCAGAGCTTGGCCTGGCCTGGAGGAGGTGGTTCTCTGTGGTAATTTAACTGCACACAGGGGCACCGCGTGAAGTAAGATAAGAAAGCCACCACCAAGCCACACCATGACAGCTCTGCTGCTTCGTGCTGTGCATCCTGAACCACCATTGGGAGAGCCAGCAGCTTGCATTTCCAAATGCTCTAACATGAGTTGTTGCTCTCCCAAAGGGACCATGCCACAGTCGAGTTTAGCAAGAGCAGCAGTGTGTAATGCATGCACCCAGCTCACACCTCTGCTCTTCTGAGCCTTGCAGAGCACTGGGTCTTCTCATTAGCAGAGAGAAAGAGAGAGCACAAGGGAGTTCTCATCACAGCACACTGGGGCATACCACGATGGAGATACAGAAAGCTGAGAAGCTTCTCCCAGGGGTCAGCAAGAAGATTAAAAGTTCTCTCTTGTCAAAGACTTTGAGAGTGTTGTTAAACTCCTCTGCTCACGTTTTCAGTGGCTGTTTGACACTTGCCAGGGAAACAACAGATAGAAAGGAAGACATAGGCTGAGGTAGACAAGACTCTTTTGCTCAGTAAAGGAATGTTTTCTAAGCCCATGCAGGCTAATGAGAAGGAGGTGGACATGGTCAAAATAAGGGAGGAACAGGGCCCAGTGGTCCAAAGACTATTCAATGGAGACAAGTTTGGGTTAGCTAAAGGACAGAAAAAAAAGGTCAATACGGTCTGAAAGGGAGGGAGACAGTAATGGCTTGGGTAGCTGAGTGACATGTGCTCTCTTATAGGATATGTTCTTTCAAGTCAGGACTAGACTTATGGCTGGAGGAGTGGGGAACAACTAAGAAAAACTTGGATTTAGGGTAAATTGAGGCCTATGACCAAGAAAAAGGTGGAAGTAGACTGGCGTGGCTTTGCTGTGTGAGGTTCAGGTGACAGCCAACTACCTTGGTGGATCTGTCATGCAGGCTGGGTGGGAAAGCAGGGCTGGAGATGTAAATAGTGAGGGAGAAACTCATAAGGACAGATGAGAGATGAGATGTTCTTTACTGAGGTCTAAACATCGCCTCGCTTCCAAAAGCATAGAACCATCTACACCCTCTACAGCCTGTGAGACCTTTCAGGTTTTTAAAGAGCTGGCTAGAAACCAGCTCTCCAGGCTTCCATTACAGACCCTAGAGGAACCTGGCCCATTTCCTGCCCGACTTTCATTAGTTCTCCCAGCAAACGTGCATCCAAGGGCTCATTCTTGCCAAGGTGCTGGCCTTGCTCCCTGCTTTGGAAAACAGAAGGTTTGCCCTGAGGATCTGGCTCCTGTAGAAAGAAAATATGAGGACAGGCAAGGTGTGGCTACAGGAAGTGGCAGGCAAGAGGCCAGGCTGCCTGGAGACCAGCTTGTCAGGCCATTACCTGACTGAGGACCTAAACTGGTTCATTTACAAGTTGCTAGGAACATTTCAACTTGGTGGGTGGTGGGGGAGAATACCCTAGAGACTTCCTTCAGGTCCCCGAATACAGAAATTATCTGGAGATGATCATCCAAGAAGGCAAATCATTTAACCAAAAAAAAAAATCTCTTTACAACAGCACTATGCTTTAAAATGAAAACCCTAAACCCTCGTGATAATTGCCTGCAGACTGGCAGTCCATCCTTAGACAAAATAGTCTTTGAGTTCAACACTGTGCTTTGCACCTCACCGGAAAGATGCAACTGAACAGACCACACACCTCCCCTCGGGCCCCGCCTCAGAGATGCAGAGGAAGCTTTTCTGTACTAAGTACAGTTATTACAAGGTGGGGCCCCAGCCACTCACTACCCTCTCTGCTATTATTTCGCCAGCATGACTTCCTGTAATATTACTGAATATCTTCTGTCATCTCAGTAACAAAGGCTCATACCTGGGTTGGTTTTTTTTTTCTTTCCCCCTCGTCTTCTCTAAACAATATACTTGACATTTACTGCATCATCAAAAGGTTTCTGAGGTTTTGGAGGCTAAAGCTCTGAAAGTATTATTTCCTGTCCCAGTGGTAGCTCAAGTACCCCCAGTATCCCTAAGCCTCCTGAAATAGAGCTGTTGCTCAGGTCTCAGCATCACCAGGTGTCCTAAGGATGCCACAGCTGCCCCCAGCCACCTCCCCACCCCCAGCCTCAACTCCTAAGGAGTGAGAGGCAGACTCGACCTGAAACCACCAGTCACTGTTTCTAACCTGTGCTCTCCCTTAATCCTACATGTCCTTGATTTCCCTGCAACTCAGATTGGTAGATGAGGCAAAATGAGCTCCAGGAAATGATCCAACCTCCAGTTCTCTGGCATTGAAGTTCCAGACTTGTACAGCCCTCTAAGTCATGTAAGTTTCCTAGAGGTCAGAAGTTCACCTTGGCTAGGCCAAAAGCTTGCCTCAGTCACCTAGTGCCTGGGAACTTGCTGGCCCTGTGTGCTATAAAGGGTTCGGAACCAGGAAGGCAAAAATACACCAGTCATTTCCCCAGTTCGTGATGTTATCTGAAGTATGTACTGCATGCACTTTTGGCCAGGTCTTTGCTTTGGGATACAAGAATTTATTCAGCAAAGCCCAAATCCTCTTGAGATAGAATCCCAGCTAGTGGGACAGGAACCCTCAGCTCACCCCAGGAGTAGTAAAAGGGCACAGGAAGGGAGCCCCTAAATAATCCCACTGTGACTGGAGAAAGGAAGGGAAGACAGACTGCCCAGAGCAACTTGAGCTGATCCAGAAATGGAGTAGATGGCCCTTCCTGGCAAAGAGCTTTAGGAAATGGTAAGGCCTACCCCCAGAGGGAGGAGATCTCCACTAACACTGACGTCCCAAGCCTGACCATGGTGCTTAGTGGGCACCAGTGCTTCAGAGTCTGTGGAGAAGTATGCCTCTATCTCATTTTGGGATTTTAATCTGGCAGTGTGGTACAGACTTCAGTGCCTGAAGGTCAGGTGCTAATTTGGGGGTGAGAAAAAGAGGAGGAGACTCAGACTTCACATTGAATCTCTGTTTGTACTAATGATCAAATCCCAGGAAACATATTAAATCTTCTTAACCTCATCTATAAAATGGGTGTAATGATGCCTACTTCGTAGGTTGCAACCATTACGTAAAATAATAAATGTCAAGTGCTGAGCACTGTGCCTGGCATTCAATTGGAGCAGCTGGTTCAAACAGAAGTAAGCTCTTGACTGTGCTTTTAGAAGGATTTCTTTAGCAGCGTTTGGAAGACGGATTGGGACTACGTAGACAGGTGGCACAAAGTACATGTTCTCATAGGCACAAGCTGCTTGCTTAATCGCAGCTAGGCATTATACTGCAGAAACAATGCGAGTTAATTTAAAGGCAGGAGGGGGAAGAGTTAGCAAAGGCTTCCTATGGAGGTGAGACAGGAAATAGGACTTGTGAAGAGGCATTGGACAATACAGGTAAAACAGTTGATGCACTGTAAGCCAGGCAGTGCTCTTTCACATGTGGACTGATACAATGATTCTGATATTAGCTAACTTAGGTCAGACCTGCCGACTTCCTTTGTTCCTCATAAGACAGTTATTATTACACCGTTTTTATGGGTGAAGAAACTAAGACAAGCTATTAGACACTTAATCTGAGATCAGCCAATGAAGAACTGGGCTGGGAACCCTACAGATCAGAACAGGAGCCTCTGCAGAGAAAAGGCTAGAGATTTTCCCAGAAGGTTCTGGTACTCCAGTGGCCAGAGTTGCCTCAAGAGGAAGTCAAGTTGCCATGGGAGGTTCTTTGGGGAGGACAGATTGGAGGAAAGGTGCATCTTATTCTACCAGGAAGGCACACAAACAGATTGGAGGTTTGACTCAGTTTCTTCCACAAAGGATAGTGTGGCTCCTGTGGGACTGGTGTGTCCCTTTCTCCAGAAAAGACACCAAAAGCTAGTGGTGGAGGTGAGAGAAGAGGAACTCATTGTAGAATTCCAGGGACCCCAGACAGAAGCACCCTACCCTGTCCTGGCCATAGTCAACCTGAACATTCTAGAGACCGGGGATGAGAGTGGAGATGGAGCTTCTTCAAATGCTTCTCCTTCCTTCCTCCATCTTCTACAACTGTCTATCCTTCCATATATTCATTCCACCTGAACTCTCCCAGCTCAGGCAGTCTGAAGTCCTGTGCTGAAATCAGACCATTACCAATAGTTTCTCAGGGTTGTCTTAAGAAACCGATGTATTCAGACACATTTGCTGGAGAGAATATCTCCTCAAACCCAGGAGAGAGTTCAGTTAGGAAGTGAAGAGGTGACATAAAAATGCCAAATTCCAACTCAGCCTGGACTGTGAGGAAGTAGAAAAAAAAGGGGGGGATATATTAAACAGTGATGTGAAGACCATATATTTGGGTCTTGGCCAGATACTTCAAGTTCATTAACTCACTAATTCTATTTCACATATGAAGAAGAGAGTGGGCTAGCCAGAATATGAGCAAAATGCAGGTCTCCTCACCAACCACATGGAAGATGTTTTTCCAACACTGAATCTCGTTCTGCCTAAGAAGTCATCCTTGGTCTTTTTGCTTTGTGATCCAGGCTGATTAGAACCTAGAACATGTATGCAAGAGTAGGAGCACCTAGAATTATCCACAGTCCTGTGCCTTCTCTTCCTCCTCTTCCCCATTCTTCTCAAGGGGCACCCGTTCATGAGCCACACTCAGATCCAACTTTGCCTCCTTCCCTAAAGCCAAGAAAGAAGCTTCTTTGCCTTGGTATGGCCTACAAAGAGACCCGTGATCTTTTCCCATTGCTTTCAATCACTCAAGTTTCCAGCAAATTCAATTGCTTTTGACAGAAGTCGACAAATGCTTTTGGAATGCTGATTGTGGCAAGGCATGATGAGGCCAGACTCCAAACTGAAAGCCTAAGTCTGAGAGACCAACTTCCCTCAGGTCCCCTGGGGAGTCATTAAATTTCTGTGTCTTCCTTTCCTCCAAGGTAGAGAAAGAGGTAATGATTCTGACCTACCTCACCAGAGTGTTGTAAGGAGGAATAACTAATTAACATGAGGGCAGTACTTTTGAAAGTAAAAAAGCACTTTGCAATAATTAACATGGTTTCTGCTTTTCTCTCTTTGCAGCCTCAATAGAGAGCTAGTTTGCAAATAACTGCTATGGCAGGAGCAAGTCAGGCGGCCAGCTTTCCTGAGGAGGTACAGAGAGCCTCTGTCAGGCTATCAAAGTTTTCTCCGGGGCTCCCGTCACTGGAGAGTGTTCCAAGCTGACAATTCCAAATCCATTTGCATCCACTTAGCTTTCTGGAGACTGAGGCATTTTTCAGCTACGGCAAACAAATGCAGAAACGTGAAGCACCAAACAGGCAACACAGGGGTGGAAAAAAAAGAGGGAAGGGGGGATGAGAAAGTCTCTGGGGCTGCTACTGACTTGTCTTGCAAAATCAAACTGAACTTTTTTTTCCTTCAAAGACTTTGCTTTTATTCATCATTATTAAAAAAACAGTCAAGTCCTTGAGGTCTGCAGCTGCTGTGAATGCATACAAAATGGGCTTTATTGCAGAGGGAGAAACAGAATAATGTTCTGACACTCCTTGTGAACAGTGGCACAGGGGAGCCGGGGTTTGAAGTCCTATCCTCACCTCCATGGAGCAAATTTTGCTAATTAGGATGTGTTTGCTTCTGCCCTTTCCCCCCACTTCTGCCTAGCATCTCCTTTATGAGGATGTACATCTCTGGGGAAGAACCTTCCAGAAGGTAACAGCATCTGTGGTTACATAAACTGCTGAACCTAGAGGATGGGATCCCCTCTGCCAGCTGCCACCTGTACCCCAAAACATAAAAAAACAGAGCTCATCAATGTCTCATAGAGACTGTGGTCCAGATGCAGGGGAGGACGGGGTATGCAAGTGGATTAGGTCTGTGTGGCAAAAAGGCTTCTGTGGACAGGGCTCAAAATCACCAGGTATAATAACAATTGTTAAGAAAGTAAGATCTGGCTTCTAATTGAATGCCTTAAGATCTGGAATGCAAGCCAGTCAGGAGAAGGAAGCTGCCCTGAAATATTACATACAGGTGTCTCTCCCCCATCACCATTATTTCAGAGGTGAGGAATGTGGTGGCTATCTTGCATTTCCTTAGAATCAATGGCTTCCTTTTCTCCTTCTCCTCCTTCATCCTCTTTCCCTTCCTCCATTCCATTTTTTTCATATATTTTTTATTGTAATTAATAGAAGGGTTATATGATATTTGCCAGATAGATGGTGCATTAATTCACATACATTGATACCCTTTCACATGTCTTGGTCCCCATTTCCCTCCCCCCCACTCCCACCCCTCATCTTGTTTTCCCCCGTTCCTATCCAATTTCAAATAACCAAATACAAATATATCCGATATATCAGGTAACAAAGTGAGATACTGTAACAATATGAGATAACCAAGGGACAGGAAAAGAGATGAGAGATAACATAGTACCTTAAGAAGAACAATCATTCATTATATGGCTTATGCTTCCATTTTATTAGCTGAAAAATAGCGATGGCTCACAAGGGTTTCTAGGAGGAAGTCGGGTAATAGCATCACCAGGAAGGAACGAGTTGGGTGGGGGTAGATGATAAGATCCAGTACCCTGAAGAATACTTTTCCAGACTAAAGTACAACATGACTGGGAGGGAAAACAGAAGGTCAAAACTAGGCTTCCGAGCAACCTGGCATAAGCTCTCAAAATCAGGGGCTTCAAGAGAAGATACAAAGAAAAAGTCAGGATCCAAAAGCAAGGAGAACCCTAGAAATCCTTTTGATTGAGACATCAATAAAGCAATCTCTTGCGAGCCTGATTAGTAGTGATAGGAGTCTTTAGAAAGGACAAGGACTGAGTGCAGTAATGTAACAAGTGAATGAACAAAGCAGTTACAGCCAGCTTCCATCTCTATAGATTCTGTACTGGTAGGTCTAACCAAAATAGAAAATAAGAGAAAACCAACTGAACCTTCACTGAACTTGCCCCAACTTTGTCTGGCCATTGTTACAAGAGTATTAGTATGCTGTTTTACAAAACAGCTTATATTGAATTGGGTATGATAAGAAACTTGAAGATGTGCAAATATGGTACCATATATAGGGAACTCAAGGATTAATGGAATTTGGTATTCTTGGGGGTTACCACTTGACAATTTTGGATGACTGGAAAAAGAAGAGAAACACGGAATACAAAGGACTCTTTTCATGGTAAAGATGAAGAGGCTATTCTTGTTCTCCAGGGAAAAATGAATTCCTCTCCTACAAGCCAAGTGATACAGGCTAAGGAGGACTATTGGTTAGTGGTTTGTGAGGGAAGATGACAGGCAAGAATCCAGCCTGACTCACATTTCTAGAGCCCTCAGAAGGGCTCCCTTGGGCCTTCCCTTTGTGAAGTATTATAAAAGCCAGATTTTTTTTTTAACAGCGAGAGCAGAATACTTGTTTTCCATACTAATGAGCTGTATTTAGGAGTGATGTTGGAAAACGCACAATTTCAACAGGACAGGCATTGCCAAATCCAATGGAATTGTAGTTATGCAGTCGCCTCTGAACCCACGGGCTGAAAATTATTTCTCTATATCCTCAAGTCAAGTTACCTTTTTTTAAAGGATATTTTAAGGCCAGGCACTTCAGGGCAGCTCATACCTGTAATCCTATCTACTTGTGAAGCTGACATCAAGAGAACTGAAGTTCAAGGCCAGCCTGGGCAAATAGATTATTAAGACACCCCTCCCCCCAATGTCAGCCAATACCTAGTCAGTAGCTAGGTGTGTACCTGTTATCCCAGCTGCCATGGGAAGCAGAAATAGGAGGATCACTGGCCAGGGGAAAAAAGTGAGATCTTCACTATGTTGAAAAAGAACTATAGAATTTGTAGGTGTGGCCAAGTGCGGGGGCTCACACTTATAATCCTAACTACTCAGGAGGCTGAGCTCTAAGGATTGAGGTTCAAAGCCAGCCTGGGCACTAAAGACTGTGACACTCTTATCTCCAATTAACCACCAGAAAACCAGAAGTGGCACTGCGGCTCAATAGGTAGGGTGGTAGCCTTAAGCTGAAGATCTCAGGGACAATGCCCAGGGCCCTGAGTTCAAGCCCAATGATCCCCCCCCCCAAGAAAAAAGAAAGAAAACAAAAGAAAAAAAATTGTGCTGCAAGTGGTAGAGTGGTAGCCTTGAAGAAGCCCAAGGATAGTGCTCTGGTCCTGAATCCATCACCAGACTGGCAAAAATATAAATAAAAATTAAAAAATAACTGGGTAACTGGTGGCTCATGCCTATAATCCTAGATACTCAGGAGGCTGAAATCTAAGGATCACAGTTCAAAGCCAGCCCAGGCAGAAAAGTCCCTGAGAGGAGGCTAAGGGACAATGCCTAGGCCCTGTGTTCAAGCCCCACAACTAACAAAAATAAATAAATAAATGTAATCTTTACTTGGCTTGTATAACTGCAACTTCTCTGTACATCACCTTTATAATTACAATTTTAAAAAATTTAAATAAAATTAAATAAGCAATCTACTAGACATGATTTGATTAATATGTCACATAGCACTCCGAAATTATAAATTTTCCTTACTATCAGAAAATAGAGGAAGGTTTGGGGGGAGGGAAATGGGGACAAAAACATGAGAAGGGGTATCAATGTGTGAGAAATAATGCACCTACTACCTGAGGAATGTAACTGTGACCCTTCTATACATTATCCGGACAATACAAAAAAGAAAAGAAAAGAAAAGAAAATAGACGCAGGTTAAATAATGACTTGTACCTACAATAAGTTAGACTTATCCCTCCATTACTGAAATAATACTTGTGATATATATTTCCAAAAGTAAGAGATCTTTGTGTATTTGTGCTTTCTGGGTGTTCTTTTGCATATTGCCAATATGTAATAAAAGAGAAGGAAAATATGGCAAAAAAAAAAAAGTGAGAGCTTCTCTCAAAATTAACCAGAGCAAAAGAGAGCTGGAGATATGACTAAGTGGTAAAGTGCCTTCGAGCAAGTTTAAATACCTGAGATCAAATACTAGTATCCTTCAAAAAAAAAATAAAATAAGGAACGTTTTAAGATTAAGCAACAAGTTGCATAAAGGTGAGATATAGGCTGCTATATGTTTGGTTATTATTACAGTCTTGTACATGACAGGATTCTGGACAAAAAGCCTATGTAGACACTCAGGAACATGCCCTCCTCCCCTCACCCCCCTGCCTTAGTGTAATGTTCTGCCGTCATCAATTTGAAACAGAGTCCACTGGAGTCTGAAAACTGTGTAACTGGTCCTGACATGCTAAAGAAGAAACAGCAGTAATCGCAAAATGCTACTTTACACATGGGGTGGCTGCAGGTTAAGCAAGTTAAATGGCATCTCCCAGGTCACCTTGCTCTCATAAGCAGCTAATTCTAGTCCCAGGATCTCATATCTCCCAAACCAATGTTCAATCTGATCCATCAATGCTTGCCTGTCCAGCTCACCCAGTCAGCCACTCCACAACTTCAATGATGAACCCCTTCTCAACCACTCCCCCGACATGAGCCACTTGAAAGAGGTACTGCTCAGAACTATCAGATGGTCAGGAGATAACAATCCAAAACCTTAGGGAAGCCTGCAGCCTCATCTCTGGTTGAAAACCTGCCAGACCTGCTGATTGTGCAAGTCCAGGAGAATCATGGTCGACACCATTACCTATCCATGCTACTAAAGAAACTGAGACTCAGAGACTTGTGTAACTCTTCCAGTGTCACACAGCTCCTGTGGAGCTGGGAATTGAATAGAGAGCCTGACTACAGAATCTAGGTTCTTAAAGCTCATAAGAGGCCTTTCAGAAGCATCATTCTTGCTGATCTGAATAAAGAAAGATGCAATCTCTACTTTTGAGGTTTTAATCTTCTCACAGTACAGTTTTTTGAGTTTTTTTTCCCCAGAAGTCTTGACTCCTTGGACTTAAAAAGCCCTTTGAATCCAGGTGCCAGTGAGTCATGTCTATAACCCTTGCTACAGAGCCTATAATCCCAGCTAATCAGGAGGCTGAGATCTGAGGATTGTGGTTTCAAGCCAGCCTGGGTAGGGTAGTTTGTGAAATTGTTTTCTCTAACCACCAAGTAACCAGAAGTGGAGTTACGATTCATGTTGTTCAAGCTAGCCTTAAGCACAAACGCTCAGGGACAGTGCTCAGGCCCTGAGTTCAAGCCCCAGGACACACACACACACACACACACACACACACACACACACTTTCAGCAGTTGTTTACAAGAGTTGTACATAGAAGTATGAGCATGAAACCTCCCTGTCTCTTCTCTCTCCCCTTTGCTCCCGCTCCCCCTTTCCTGCCCCTCCTTCCTCTGCATCTGTCTCTCCTCCTTCTTCCTCTCCTTCTCCTCTGCTAAATCAATAAATGCCATCATTGGTTTATATTTAGGTGATCTGACATGTATCTGATAAGAACAGAATTGGAAGTTCATTAAGGTTCATCAGTATCATGGTATCAGTAGAGCAGAGCAATCAAGGGCTTAGACTTTAGAACCTGAAACACCTGGGCCCTTTCCCAGTTCAGCCACTTATGCACCATGGACAGATAGACTAGCTGTTTACCCTCTCATTTCCTCAGTCTCCCTATCTGTAAAATGCAGCTGATATTCATGGCTTGTCAAAGTGATAAGGACTAAACAAGCCAGGGAATGCAGAAAGCAGCGTAGTGAACACTCAGATCCAAAGATATCCTCATACTATCCAGCATCAGCAACCAAAAATGCCTCACATCTGCTCCATTCAAAGTCTTGTCCAAAGCACAGAATGAGATTTTCATGGCTGTCCTTGGAGAATGAAAGAATGTCTGAGAGATCTGAGAGGTTGTCAGGCCTGACAATAAACTCGAACATACTCAAGAAATATGCATCATTGTCATCGCTTTTCTATGTCCTATAGCACTAAACTTTAACCATACAAATAAGCCAGTTGAAAATCTAACTAGAGTGGTGGCCCACACCCACAATCCTAGCTACTCAGTTGGTCAGATCTGAGTATTGAGGTTCAAAGCCAGCCTAAGCAGGAATGTCTGTAAGACTCATCTCCAATTCAGCAGGGGGGAAAAATGGTCAGAAGTAGAGCTGTGGCTGAAGTGGTAGAGTGTTAGCCTTGAGCACAAAAGCTCAGGAGACAGCACCTAGGTCCTAAATTCAAGCCCCAGGACCAACAGTCAAACAAAATAAAATAAAACACAAGGAAAAGCAAAGCAACCTCCAATAATATGAATATTTGTTAACTGTTGTCTCTTGTGCTTAAAACTGGTGGTATTTTAGGAGCTGGTATACAATCCTATCCAACAAAATGTTGAGAACAAAATAGGATTTTCAAAGTTCATGGAACAACACTATAGCCGAATGATAGTTCTATCACCATTAACCATAAGAGTGTTTTTTGTTTGTTTGTTTGCAAGGACAGGGGCTTGAACTTAAGGACAGGGGCTTGAACTTAAGGAATTCAGGGCCTCCTATGCTCAACACTGTGCCACTTGAGTTACACTTTCACTTTCAGCTTTTTGGTGGTTAATTGGAGTCAAACTTCTCATGGAGTTTCTTTTTTTTTCTTTTGTTTATCTGTCCTGGGGCTTAAACTCAGGGCCTGAGCACTGTTCTTGGGCTTTCCTCAAGGCTAGCGCTCTACCACTTGAGCCACAGCACCAGATCTAGCTTTTTCTGTGTATGTGGTACAGAGGAATTGAACCCAGGGCTTCATGCATGCTAGGCAAGCACTCTACCACTAGGCCACACTCCTGGCCCTCTCATGGAGTTTTCTGTTGGGCCTGGTTTGGAATGGTAATCATCAAGTCTCACTTCCTGAGTAGCAAAAATAAGAGGCCTGAGCCATCAGGACCTAGTCCATAAGGATTTTTTATTTTTGGTCAGTCCTAGGGCTTGAACTTGGGGCCTGTGCACTGTCCTTGAGCTTTTTCAAGGCTAGTGCTCTACCACTTGAGCCTCAGCACTACTTCTGGCCTTTTCTATTTTTATGGTACCAAGAAATCGAACCCAGGGCTTCCTGCTTGCTAGGCAAGCACTTTACCACTAGGCCAAACTCCAGGCCCATATATATATATATATATATATATTTTTTTTAACGAAACTCTTATTCTCTTCTTTGATCCTTTGTCTCAAACATACTCTCTTTTTCTCTGTCAGCTGCTCTTGTTGACCCCCATAGGAAACAGCCTGTACCTCATAATGTAAGAATGTTCCATGGTATTGCTACAAGCCATCAAACCTTAAAGCTCAAAAGAGCATTCACATTTCCAGCTTCAGAGAAAGATCGAGCACACCCTGCCTTGCTAGTGGTTGCAGAACATACTTACCTTATACCTCTGAAAACATGGCATTATTAGGGCCCAACTGGCCTCTTTGAGGAGGGGTACACACCACAACAACAAAAAAAGCGTTAATTCTCAGGGTAACCGAAGTACACTGTGGCTTTGGCCATAGTCCCAACAGCTGGTGCTTTGGCTCCCACATTAAGAACCATTACTGTATCATCATCACCCATGTAGAAAGCAGGACTGGAGGGCCTTATACTCAGTGGATAGTTACAAGATTAGTAACAGAGAGTCCTAAATACTCTCAGTTCTTCTGCTCATCCAAAGACCCATGGGACCGTGAAGTGAAGCAGGGACCTTGATGTGCTGAAAAGCAGAGTAAAAAGGAAACAGATTTGTTCTGAGGTAGAAGGTCTTAGAGCCCAAAATTAACCTGCTCCAAACATCCATCTCAGCTTCCAGTCAGATAGTCATTCATGGTGACTCAGTCAATGCCAACTCACAGAGAATTAATGAATAGCTGCCAATCTCTACAAGGTTACTCTTCCTCAGAGCATGATTCTGCAAGCCATTTATTAAATTTGTACAGCCCTACAGGGAGGGGCCCTACATTTTCTGTCTTTACATTCACGTCTCCTTTCTTTTCTTTCTTTCTTGTGCTGAACTCAGGGCTAAAGGCACTGTCTTAGCAATTTTGTTTAAGGCTGTGCTCTACTACTTCCTGCTTTGGAGTGGGTAATGGGAAAGAGTCTCATGGACATTCCTGCCAGGGTAGCTTTGAACCTCAATTCTCAGACCTCAGTCTCCTGGGTAGATAGGATTATAGGCATGGGATATTCATGTCCCGTTTACATTTGCTTCTTAATCTAAATGGCTGGCATAGAGCACATTCATGATGAGTACTTATGAAGTGAATAAGAGATAAGCATCATTCTCCAGGACTTCATTTTCTAAGGAAATCCCAAGCTTTTGAGGAATGCTGGAATGGCCTCCAAGCTAGAGTCACACAATGACTAGAAAAGAAAGTCCTCTCCTCCCCCCCCCTCTCTCTCTCCCTCCCTCCCTCCCTCCCTCCTTCTCTCTCTCTCTCTCTCTCTCTCTCTCTCTCTCTCTCTCTCTCTCTCTCTCTCTCTCTCTCTCTCTCTCTCTCTCTCACACACACACACACACACACACACACACACACACACACACACTCTGTTCTGATGCCCCATTGTTTTCCCAAGTCAGAAATCAAGGACTAGGATGCAGGTTTGTTCCTCCCTGGAATTCCCAGCATATATTGACTGAGTGAGTAATAGTCAGACACTAGCTACCACTATCTAACATCAGATAATAGCCTTTTCCTCCCACAAGCCAACTGAGTTTTGAACCTCAAATACCCTTAGAAGGATATTTTCATTTCATTTCATAGGCGGTCTGCAGACTCAGCCAGCCAGCCAGCCAGGCAGGATACAGGGGTCACTGCACATTCCTGCTGGTTCTGAGAGGCAGAGCCAGGCCTCTTATTCTTATGACCTTGCCACCCATCACTGTGACACTCATTTCTCCAAAGGCCTGGTTCATCAGCCAACTTCTTCTGAGCCCCTATTATTCAGAGGTGTTTGCCTCTCCCTTATGCCTTTGGAGTAGCCTAAGTGGCTGGCTATTTTTCTGTTTTGTTTTATGTGTCACAAAATTGCACCTGATTTTCTACTATCTGGGTATTCCTAATCTATTACCAATAAGTGTCTGGTTTGCCATTCTTTCTCTAGGGTGATTTAAGAGCATTTCTCACAGGGTACTGGTGGCTCATGCCTGTAATCCTAGCTACTCAGGAGGCTGAGATCTGAGGATTTTATTTCAAAGCCAGCCCAGAAAATGGGAAGTGGCACAAAGTGGTAGGATGGTAGCCTTGAGCTGAAGAGTCTAGGGACAGCACCAGAGTTCAAGCCCTATGACCAACCAAAAAAAAAAAAGAACATTTCTCCTGAATCTTTTTCTAGATACCTATCTCAATGAGATATAATTTCATATCTCAAAAATGTTTCTACAGTCAAGGGGAAGGGCATGAATAAATGAATGTACATCTGTGAAAGAAATGGAGCCAGGTAACTTGGGTGGAGTTGGGAGAGAAGGAGGGAGAATGATTGAAGGGCCCATGTTGACCAACATGTATTGTACTCATAAGCTTAATGTTAAATTGAAATCCTTTTGTACAACTACTTAAACATAATATGTAAATGTTTCAATAAATAATGCTATTGAATGGCTACTATCTCCCACCTTTCTGTATGTTCTTTTCCCCCTTGGATTGAAGCAAAGAAATGTATCCACTAGACTAGGAGTTCAAAGCTGAGCCCTTCTCATTGGCAACATATTTTAGTCATTAGATTGTCAAGAATTCAAAAGTCTACCATTACCTTTTTCCCATCTTCTTAATATATTGTTGAGTTTTATTATTCTTTGAGCATCTTGTTATAATTCACTTGTTAACATCGGGATGTTTCTGTGGATTTCCTGTGGAAATACATGCAATCTAATTTTTATGCATTATAATTGTAATGGCATCGGAAACATTAACAAAGCCATGCTAAACAAGAGAGAACTTCTATTTTGACAAGGTGTTCAAGGAAGTTGAGTCTTCAACTTAAATTTTTACATATCTGATGATGGGAAGAATTTATCACCAAGTAGCTTCTGCCTCGTTCTCTTCAAACTTTGATGGTCTTCAATTACCCTCCTATTCCTGGTGTCAGGTATCTGAGTGACTGCTCATAGCAGCTCAGTTATAACAGGGGATGAGTCATCGCAGAGAGAATTTGAAGATATTTCTGGAAACTACTCCTACACAAAAGTGACTGGAAATATTTAGCTACACACAGAAATGACAGTGAACAACCTAAACACAACTCTCAAACCATCACCTGACTCCCCAAATGCCTACACTCACCAAGTCAAGTGTGAGCAAAACTCCGGACACTAAGCAGAAAGTGTCTTAAGAAACTGCCATTCATTTATTATATTTGCAGAAATGAATTCTGAGGCCTTCACAGCACTGTGAAAGTGAATAGGCCTGAACTCAGGCTTTGATTGTGGATATGTAAATTGACTGCGGCCTCCACCAATCAGAAGAGATGCTAGGCATGAACACCCGCCTCCATCATCTGGCACAGAAGAGCCCAGGGGACATCCCTGAATGTTGACTGCCGATGTTTATAAATACACATAGGTGACAGACGCCCACAAAGATCTGATTCTTGCTCCAATTGGTTACAAGTTCTGCTTCGCTATCCTTTTCTGAAGCAGTTCATTTTTGCCTTCCTTTACTCTTAGTTGCTGAACTCCCAGTCTCTTCCAATTTCTTTTGGTTTTGTTTTTGCAGCCTTAATCTGCACACTGTAGGCATTTTAAAATGTATGTCATGTGTTAAGGGCTTTAAAAAGACACAATCACAGATCCTACCAAATTCTAAAGAAAGTTGTAAGAACAACTTGGATTAAAGGACAAAACATTTGGGTCAGATGAAGGAAGATATTAAGCAATAAACTGTTAACCCAGGCAATGAAGCTATAGAGTGTTATAAGTAGTCTCTACCGTTGGACTGGGCCAGGAGTTGGGTATAAGTTCCTGTTCACTGATTTCTCCTCTATTAGAATGTAAGTGTGTTAAGAACAAGGACTGCATCCCAGGGGTACAAATAATACATGACCAATCAGTTTCATAGATGGATGGATAGATGGATGGATGGATGGATGGATGGATGGATGGATGGATCAAATAGGAAGATTGGCCATGCTTTCTTTGTTAGCAGTGAGGTGTCACCAAAAACTTTGGCAAGAGTGGTTCTGGCAAAGGTGAGGCCAAGGAAATCAGATCAGAGAAATTCCGGAAGAGTGTTGTTTACAAAGGAAATCCACTGTGGATGCTGCTGCAGGATGCAAGGAGCAGGGGGTGCGGGAGGGGGAGCGCAGCTGTCAACAGGTCCACACATCTGGGTTCTATTTCATAAAAGAAGATATTCAAAGAGAAGAGCTAAGACTTCAAGAAGAGAAGGGAACCTGGGAACAGGAAGAAGGGCAGGGAGGTGTCACCAGGAAGGTGACAAAAAGGCAGTGACTTTTTAAGGATTTGTACAGGTGGCGGCCCCTGTGAGGAAGCCCCACCATAGGCAAGAACACCCTCAGAAGCGAATGAGCTTCCTGATGAAAAGGAATGACATGGTGAGTGACACTGTTAGGGACATGAGGTGATGGGTAAGAAAACAACACGGAGCAATCACAGGGGCCAGCAGTGGCACTGGAATGCCTGAAAAAGCCCTGGGAGAGGGAGCACCAAGAAGCATTCTGCCCAGCTAAGCTGATTCACAAACCCAGTTTCTGTGAGTCATTCACAACTCATTCATTAATTCTCTTCCATGGCCTCCAGGTACTTCCACTGAGAATTCCTCAAGTCCACAAAGCTGTAGAGTGGGTGAGAACCAGGCTAGAAGGCCCTGACCTCCCACCCTTCACTTTGAGGTGATGGTTTACGTATACCTTGACTTTTCCTTCCTTCCAACATTTACAATAGTCCTTCCTTTGATGTGTGGTGTTATGCTTAAGTGGATTACTCTATTGTTCTAACATTTTAATTCTGTCTTAATTAAATGTGTTTCCTTTCCCCTGTGAACCAGACGTCTTCTCAGCGCAACTCTCAATTTCCCAACTAACATGGGGTCATGCATGGATCCAGTGTCTACTTATTCTGGTTCATTTTATGTTAAATTAATATTGCACACTTTTTGTCTCTATGATTGTTTGATTCTTTGACTGAAACAGAAAATAAACACAAATCAAGAAAGAGAGAGAGAGAGAGAGAGAGAGAGAGAGAGAGAGAGAGAGAGAGAGAGAGAGAGAGAGAGAGAGACATTCTGTAACCAAGAATCCTTTCTGTCTCATTGGCTGGCAATAAGGCCTGAAACTCCATCACCACGTTGCCTGGCAACTTAGGAAATATTGTTGTGATTAAACAAAAACTGTCTGGAGTAAATTCACAATGAAACAGCTAAAAAAGCATTTGATCATCCTGCATTCCACTATTAAGACATGAACAGCAGATACTTTGGGGCAGATAACCACCAAGAAAACAAGTACTCTGACATCACAGAGAGGTGGGAGGAACCCCAAAATGAACTAGGATCAGAAGTCCTGGGCAAGTCTCAAACCCTTTGAGTACAGTCTGTGTTTTTCAACTGCAAAAAGAACAAGTGGAAGTAATGAGCTCTGACATTTCAGGATTCAAAAGGAACAGTAAGAACTGGAGCACGGGAGCAGTTGTCTGTTTGAACGGCAGCGTTTATGATGTTCCAATAGGCCATGAACACAGGCCTGGAGGATAAGAATCATCCATCTTGCTTAAATGCAATCCACAGCAGGGATGGTTGGGTTTCTAGGAGTTACACGTCACTCCCTGACTTTCAAAATGCAGAAAGAAGCTGAGCATCATGAAAGCTGCACATCTCATTAGGACAAAAATACCTCCTGGAAATTTCTTCAAGACTATGGTAACGAGAAACCCTGGAGGAGAGAAGACTGGCAACATTAAAACAACTTGTTCAGAGACATCAGAAATGAAGAGACGGTTTAAAACATTTTTCAAAAAGGGAAGCTGAAGTTAAAAATTGAAAGCTACAAGGCTCTGAGGAGTTATATTGTAGTCAAAATTCAAAATTGTAGATTCAAATCCTGCCTCTACCACTTACTAACTAGGCTACTTTTTAAAACTCTCTGCATCTGCATAGATTTATCTGCATGTGGATATATGCCCATCATTCAGCTGTTCAGAGTTTTGTTTTGAATTTTGAGACAAGGTCTGGCTAAGTAGCCAGGCTGGCCTCATACTCACAATCCTATCTCTCCTCCACTAAGATGCTGAAATTACAGGCATGCATCATTACACTTGGCTGCAAAAATTAACCCTACTGTGAAGGCATTGGGATAAATGGGCCTGGACTCAAAGCTGACTATAAGCAGCTGGCCATTGTGCAAGCTTCCTAGCCTCCCTAAATCTCCGCCTTTTAAATCAGAATAACCAAAAACTAACCCCACCAAATACAAGGATATTAAGTGAGATAGTTCAAATGACATGCATAGCACAATATAGCTAACATGTGTTATTATAGTCTAAGGATAATGAAGACATTTCTTCAATTTCTCACTTTTTTGCCCTATGCCATAAAAATAACAGTGAGGGACTGGGAATGTGACTTAGTGGTAGAGTGCTTGCCTAGCATGCATAAAGCTTTGGGTTTGATTCCTCAGTGCCACATAAACAGAAAAAATTGGAAGTGGCCCTGTGGATCAAGTGGTAGAGTGCTAGCCTTGGGCAAAGAAAGCTCAGGGACAGTACTCAGGCCCTGAGTTCAAGCCCCAGGCCTGGCAAATAAATAAATAATGAATGGTGGCTATATTAAATGTTCTGCACATTTCACCAAAATAAATTTTTAAAGGGAAAAAATAACACTGGATGCCAAAGACATGTCACTGAATAAATAATATTTTCTTTCCCAACAAATGGTGCTGGAAGGAAATAGATGTTAACACACAAAACAATAAAGTTGAGCTTGAAGTGCAAAATAGGAGCATGCAAGTCTTTGACGTTAGATTCTGGGTCAGATCTGGGTCGGCATTGTGCTGAAGCACAGTTCAATTCGTTAACCTCCATCAGCCTCAGTGTATCATCTGAAAACAGAGACTTTCCAGTGCTAATGTGAGAAGAGAAGACAGAGTCATGTCAGTAAGTAGCCTCCTCAAACAGCCGGCTCCCCCCAGCCCTTAGCATTTCTTTCCTTGGTTATCGTTCAATCAACTAAAAATGGTTGCCCACTAGAGTCTAAACATCAGGAAAGTTTTATTCACCATTGTATTCTCAATGCTGATAGACAGATTGTTTTGCTCAGCATGGTGCCTGACACACAGTTTATGCTTCATAAATGGTGCAACTCCTTTTAACTTAGGACATTTTATTTTATATGCAATTTCTATCTCACATTGATCATTAATCATTGATGTTTACCATTGTATACATTTTACGTATAATTTTTTATTAACTTTCAGTAGGCATACGAAAGGATTTCAGTGTGTACAACGCATGGTGAACAAAGTCACTTCTCTCAACATTCTCCCCCTTCTCCCCTCCCAGTCCCTCACGTTGCCTCGTTCCACTTTCACATGTGTACACTGAATACTGTGAGTACATTTGCTATCCCTTCCTCTCTCCATTTATCTGCCTTCCCTCCCCATGACACTCCCATCCCTTTACATCCAATTCCTAGCAATCCTGAGTTCATTGTGAGAAGGAGTTCTACCATTGTATCCCTTTCCTGAGCTCACCATACTTCAGTCCGTGGTGTGTATATACACATGTACACAAATGGTAGGGTCCTTAGACCAGTAAGGAAAGCTTACCTGGGGACACGGACCTCAGAAACCTTATGAGAAGAATAAGACTCCAAGGAGATGAACCAATGTTGTGTTTTCTGCTGAAAAGAAAGGATTGTGGCAGGAAGAGTGGTCTAGTGGTAGAGTGCTTGCCTAGCATGCCCAAAGCCCTAGATTCGATTCCTCCATACCATGTACACAGAAAAAAGCTGGAAGTGGCCCTGTGGCTCAAGTGGCAGGACACTAGCCTTGGGCAAAAAGTGTCCAAGGACAGTACATAGGTCCTGAGTCCAAGCCCCAGAAAAGAAAGGAACACGGGATTCAGAGACTCAACATGTGCCACACCCACAGACCACCAGGAAATGAATTCCTACTTCTCAGCCTTCCTCAGTTCTGGTGCACATAGCTGCTCCTGAAACTCGATCTGCTCTGAGTGTGCGCGAACAAGGGCTGTGTAGGAGGCCGTACCATCGACGGCAAGAGGCCCTTGCTCTTTCCCAAGAAGGTGTTACTTTTGATTTCCTTCAAGTATGATCAAGGTGGGTGAAGCGCTGGCTGCTAGAAGGCTGGGTGAGGTGTGGGTTGGCTGAGTCAGGGCTGGTCGGACTCACCTCAGGAAATTCCCCTGGGGAGGGGAGCAGGTGGCAGTTGTCAGCTGGGAAATTAAGCGGGTGTGACTTCAAGATCAATGAGTAGATTATAATGTGCCCACAGGAAAGCCTGGCTCTAATGAATGGATAGATGCTGGGTGGAAGTGAGATCTTCTGTTTGGAATGAAGTCCTTCACCTGGTCTACTCTGTCTCCCAGTGAGTCTTTCCCATGTAGCTCAAAGACCTTTGAATAAATTGAGTGAATTTATAGATACATGACACATATGTAAACATGCATGTGTATATATATGTGGATACATGTATACATATGCATAGAGCTATATATGCTGTGTAGACATACATATATATGTACTGATTATATAGAGATACTGAAAGTATACTTATGGATTAAGTTGTGTAATATAATACTGTATAAAACAACTGAGAGATTATTTTTATATTGTACTTATATGTGTGTGTGTGTGTGTGTGTGTGTGTGTGTGTGTGTGTGCCAGTACTAGAGTTTGAACTCAGGGCCTGAGTGCTGTCCCTTAGCTTTTTCACTCAAGATTGGCACTCTAACACTTAAGCCACAGTTCAACTTCCAGCTTTTTACTGGTTATTTGGAGATAAGAGTTGCACAGACATTTTCTGCCCTTGCAAACTTTTAAGTGCGATCCTTTGATCTCAGCCTCCTAAGTTGCTAGGATTATAGGCATGAGCCAACAGCACCCAGCTCATGCTACTCTTGTTAACCAAACAAAAAATGTGAAATACAATTGAGGGCTGAAGAGGTATCTCAGTGGTAGATTACTTGCTTAGAATATGCAAGGCCCTGAGTTCAATCCCCACAACAACAACAACAACAAACCCAAAACAAACAAATAAAAGCTACTGAAAAATATCAGTTTGGCCTAGTGGTAGAGTGCCTGTCTAGCATGCACAAAGACTGGGGTTTGATTCCTCAGTACCACATATATAGAAAAAGCTGGAAGTAGTGCTGTGGCTCAGGTGGTAGGGTTCTAGTCTTGAGAGAAGCCAAAGAACAATGCTCATGCCCTGAGCTCAAGCCCAGGACTGGCTAAATGAATAAATTAAATGTATGGTGTTAGTCTCATTGTTATTCACCTCCACCAAGGATCCCCTCCTTTTAGGAAATTGGATGCTTTCTATTTGATCAGCTATGTGGCTTGCAGTCAGCAAACTCTAAAAGAGACCGGGTTCGATTCTTTGATACCACATACACAGAAAAAAAGCCAGAAGTGGTGCTGAGGCTCAAGTAGTAGAGCTCTAGCCTTGAGAAAGTCCAAGGACAGTGCCCAGGCCCTGAGTTCAAGGCCCAGGACAGAAAAAAAATGTCCTCATTTAGAAAGTAATTGTAAACAGCATGAACTCCATGTACACCAAATCATAAAAACTGGTGAAAGGCAGGCCCCCAATTTGCCCTGGTTGGTCAGGCCATACCCTTGGTCATCCACAGTGATGACCAAATGAATCCCCTGTACCCACCAAGCTTCAACTCCAACTGCCAACACCTTTGCACCATTCCTTTTTTTTCTTCTTAACTGTAAGTTTAATTAGTTAATTAGCACCCACCCTAGGTCTTAAACTCAAAGACTTGCACTTTTGCTTGGCTTTTTTGACACTTGAGCCACACCTCCACTTCTGGATTTTTGCTGGTTACTTGGAGGTAAGAATCAGTCTCTTGGACTTTTTCACATGGCTGGCTTTGAACTACTATCCTCAGATCTTAGCCTGCTGAGTAGCTAGGTTTACAGGTCTAAGCTACTAATGCCCAGCTTTGCTTTGCTTTTCTTTTTTTTTTTTTTTTTTTTTTTTTTTTTAGTAGTACTGGGATTTTAAACTGCCTTTATACTTGCTAGGAAGACATTTGTTACCACTTGAATAATGTCCCAGCCCTTAGCTTTTTTGAGATGCACACACATGATCATTATCTATCATCACACTACTGTATAATGTAACACCAGAACTTACTTCTCCTATCTGACTCTAACTTGGCAAAATGTCTTATTGCTGGTTTGAATCTAGTCCATCCATTACAAAATGTGAATGCTTCAGTTCTATGCAATTTCTTTTCTAGGAAAAAAAAAACATTGTATAAAGAAAGAAACACTATTTCTGGGTGGTCAAAGATGTTTTATGATGAAATCAGAAAAACAAAACCACCCAAGCAAAGCAAGCTATGTAACCCAAGCTACATACTTCATGTTGGCCAAAATGATTTCAGTTAGGAATTGATTGCCATCATTGCTATAAGCGCAAAATGGAGTTCCTCTGTCACAGCCAGTGTGTGGGAAGGGAAACAGAATGTGCATAGAATGAATGAGAAGTAAACGTGACTATGGCCTAAAGAGCTGCTCTGCAATGGAAACAGTTTCTAAAAGACCCCCCCCAATTAAAAACCTACCATGTTCAATACAAACAACAATAAAGTACAATAATGTAAGTTTTGTTCTCTCCTTTAAAAAATAAAAGGAATTAGGTACTGATTGACAGTACTGGTTGACATACCTGATATCCTAGCTACTCAGGAGGATGGGATCTGAGGATTGCTGTTCAAAGCCAGTCAAGGAGAGGAAAATCGGTGAGGCTCTCCAGTTAACCACCAGAAAACTGGGAGTGGTGGTGTGGCTCAAAGTGGTTGAGCCCTAGTTTTAAGCACATAGAGCTTAGGAACAGCACCCAGGCCTCAAGTTCAAGTTCCACAACCACCACCAACAACAACAAGAAAAAGATAAGTGCTAAAGTCACTTTTGTGTTTTGTAATAGATACATGGGAAGATTATTAACAAATAACTCATATTTGCATCCTCTCTGGGACTCACTGTCCTTAGTGTCACAGTTGTGGTGTCTGTGTGGAGGGGATACGGATGAACTTGCTGATCTTTACATGGCTCCTCCATTATTCATCTCTGTAGAGGACACACCCAGACACACCTTTCCAGCCAGATACTCACTGCCCACGTTGCCTGGAGTCTTAGTGGCTGATTATGGCTCATTGCCACTTCAGCCCTCAGAATAGTAATTGGCCCAACTGCACATCTTTCTTCTAGGGGTCACCAAACACCATGGACTGATTGTTGTTGTTTTGTCTTGTTTAATTATTTTACAGATGAGAGACTGGATGAGATTATGTACTTGATCAAATGTCACACAGAACTTAATTCAGGTTCATATGGCTTTTTGTTTCCTTACTTCAGTTACCTGATTCTCATTTTGCCTATGTACATGACATACTATGACTGTATTGAACCATCTATTTTCTCTGCCCCCCAACACATGTTCCAGTTTCCTCATAGGCATTTTTTTTTTAAAATTTTGCGAGTCCTGGGCTTGAACTCAGGGCCTAAGCACTGTCCTTGGACTTTCTCAAGGCTAGAGCTCTACCACTTAAGCCTCAGCACCACTTCTGGCTTTCTTTCTATGTATGTAGTACCGAGGAATCGAATCCGGGTCTTCATGCATGCATGCGAGGCAAGCACTCTACCAGTAGGCCAAACTCCTGGCCCTCTCATAGGCATGTTGATAAACTCTAAAGTACCTCATTCAAGGAAGTCACAGCACTGCAAGCCTCCTCTGCATATACCAATACTTTAGTTAATATGTTTATGTATATATACATGTGACCCTGTATATGTTTATAATTTAGACCTACATTATAAATATATATTTATATTTTTAACATATATGTAGAGTTTATATCTAGCTTCCACACATGAGAGAAAACATATGTCTTTCATTTCTCTGAGCCTGGCTTACTTCACTTACAATAATTTTGTCCAGTTTCATCCATTTCCCTACAAATGACATATCATTCTCCCTGATTAATGCAAATTCCACACATTAACACTCAACATCTCTGACCATAGAGGAAATGCAAATCAAAACAACCATGAGATTTCCCTCTCACCCAGTAAGAATGGCCAGTATCAAAAATATAAAGATGCTGATACAGATGTGGGGCAAAGAAACTCTATTATACTTTAATGGGAATGTAAACTGGTGCAATTACTATGGAAGGCAGTTCGGAGAATCCTCAGAAACTCAATATAGAGCTCCCCTATGATCCAGCAATCGCACTCTTGGAAATGTATTCCAGCATTACAAGTAGAGTACAGTAAAGACACGTGTACATACATCTATGTTCATCGCTGAATTATTCACCATTACCCAAGATAGTACAGAGATAGTCCAGATGCCCCTCAGTGAACAAATGGATGAAGAAAACACAAGTTTGAGATCCGGTTTGTTTCCCGAGGACTGACATCTGCTTCCACAGATTGTCATCTGGAAACTTAATACATTTACCTGATTCTCAAACCCCAACATTTACAGCTCCGGTCCAGTGGGCTGGTAGCCAAGAAGGAGGTAGCTTCCTCTTGAACACAAGAGTCTGAGGCCTCCAACACTGAGGACCCCACACCCAGTCAAACTGGCAGCGTAAGTTTCTCAAGGATCAGATTATTTTCATAATCCTGCACAACTACAACTGTAATCCCCAGTTGTGAACCCCTTGAGAAAGTTATCAAAGCCATCCAGACATAATAAATTATAGCAACAATATTTCCTAGTAATAATTAACACAGGAGCCAGAGAAAACTTTTAAAACAAAAGTTAAGTTCTCTCTGTCTGTCTCGGTCTGTCTCTCTCTGTTTCCACCCCACCCCTCGCCTCTCCTCTCTTGTCTCCCCTACCACAACCACGATTGGCTTCCTTGCTTGCCCAGAATATTCCATGCCCACACCTGCCTTAGGGCCTTCCTCCAGGTTGCTATCTTACTTCCTTCTGATCAAACATCATCTTACTTAGGATGCCGGTATTGTTTGGACAACTGTCTCCCAAAAACGTATGTGTTAAAGGCTTGGTCTCCTAGTGGAACTTGAGTATTGGGAGTTGGTGAAACCTTTAGAAAGTGGGGCCTAATGAAAGACCTTTTGGTCACTGGGATATTCTGTCATTGCCATCTGGCACACCCACCAGACGCCCAGAGCTATAGGTACACCTGATCTTCAACTGGAATCTCTTACACTGTGAGCCAAAATAGTTCTTTTCTCTTATTAAGCTAATTGCCTCTAGTATTTCATTATAGTAACATAGAGCAGACTAACACAGGCACTTCCCTGCCTTTTCCATAGGAAAGTCTTCAAAGTGAGATATCTGCTGCTTCCAATACACAAACTCTCTGAGCAACACCTGGATACTTAGATAATTGTAAAAGAAATCATTCTCGGAGCCTTGAAATCTGTCTGCATTCTTTCCTAAGCTTGATTATCACTACAGTCAAGAGTCTTAAAGTTCCCACTTCATAAGAGATTCTTTCAAAAGAGATCCATTTTCCACTGTGCAAAAGAAACACTCACCAGTTCCTCATCCTAAGTCTTACAATGCCACTGTCCATGCAAAATCTCCAGGGTGCTAGTTTGAAATACTGAGGTTGTTTTTGAAAAAGTACAGTAGCTCTAATGACTAATATAATACCTTCTTGCAGCTTAAGCCATTTCTTATTCACTGCTTTCAACAACTAGGAAGAATCTTTAAAGAGTTATTTATGACAGATATCTAAAAATATTTTTTGACAAAAGATCAAGTGACTCTGGCATTTAACTCTGAAGAAATTGATCAAATTGAGTGGCGTTGCTCTAACTGAACCTTTCTACTCCTATCTATTAAGACATGTACTCAACACTTTCTAGCAGTCATATCTATGAAACCCAAAGAGTAACAGAACATTGAACCTCTCATTAAGTTATTAAGTCATATTCATTCATGAATACAGGAACTAACTGGGACCTTAAAAGGAAGACCTACTCTCCTTCACATGATACATTTTCAATAAATTTTTTCCTTATATGTAATGATGTATATATTATCTATAATTATATTATATATACTATATTTTACTACATATAATATAGTATATATCATATGCATTTTCACATTATATTAAAGTGTTAAGGTATGCAAGCATAAAGTAAGTTGCTATTGAAAGAAAATTCTGCTGGAAGAATGAGATGAAAATAGATTTTCATAGAGAAAAATGGAATAATAGTACATATTCTCAGCACTAAAGATGGTTAATACATTGATTAGTCCAATGGGACCATTCCACAGTGCATAGAGGCCTGAAAACACCATGTTGTACATAATAAATATATTCTTTGGCAGCTAAGAGGGAGAAAACAAATACAGTGAAGTGGAATTTCCAACAGTTAAAGAGGAGTTTGAAGTTGTAAGTTGATGATGGTACATAGCAAACTGATATAGCATTTAGTCAATCAGATTCATTTTAAGAATATTATAATTGGTTCATTTTTCAATATAAACAACATATTCTGTAATACATGCGAAGTGTTATTCTTTAAAAGTGCTATTCTATAAGTCAGGTTAAAAGCATAATGCTTCTTGATCAATGTCACCCATTTTTCCTTTCTATCTCTACCCTCAAGTTATACAGTTCAGTTTTTTTTTACATAATGTACATTGAATATAATGTCTGCATTTGCACACTAGGAAGTGCCATTCTTTATTAACTACATTTAAAAAGGGGAAAGGTGCCATTTCTGATGCCACAAACATTAAAACAATAGTGAAAAACGTAAAAAATTCTATGCACATAAATTTAGTAACTTAAATGAAAAGACCTAAGCTATCATTATGTTTTGGTTATATTTTTATTTTCAAGTAGTTGTGCAAAGGAATTACTATTCAATAAATCAGCTAATCAGCACAATGCATCTTGTACCATACTTTAGAAAAAGAGAAATACAAAATCAAAATGGCCTTGTATTATAAAAGAAATGAAATAAATAATAAAGAACTTCCCTAAGAAGAAAGTACCAGGCTCAAATGGTTTTACTAATGAACTTAACCAAATACATAAGGAAAAAATTATATTGCTTCACTGCAATAACTTCCAGAAAAAAGAACAGAGGATACACTTTCCAATCATCCTAGAAGATCAGCATTAACTGAGTCCCCAAATAACACAGACAAAATACAAAAAAAGCGTACAAAGGTACCTCATGAACCTAGACATAATGCCTCCTATGAAACATTAGCAAGTTGTTTGTAACAATGTACAGAAATGATCATGTGGAAATTTTATGTGGAAATGCAAAAGACTGAATTGGGCAAATGTACATCTCCTGATCTTACAATTTACTGCAGAACTAGAATAAGCAACACAGTGTGGGAATTGATAGAAGGACGAACACATGGATGAGTGAAGGATAACAGAAGAATCCAGAAGTCCTTATGAGAACTGGGATCTTGCTCAGTGGCACAACACTTGCCTAGCATGCGCAAGGCTATGAGTTTAATCCCTACATAGAAACAAAGAAATCTGGGGCCGGGAGTTTGGCCTAGTGGTTAAAGTGCTTGCCTAGCATGTATGAAGGCACGGGATCGATTCCTTGGTACCCCATACATAGTAAAAGCCGGAAGTGGTGCTGAGGCTCAAGTGGTAGAGCTCTAACCTTGAGAAAGCCCAAGGACAGTGCTCAGGCCCTGAGCTCAAGCCCAGGACTGGCAAAAAAAAAAAAAGAAGAAGAAACAAAGAAATTCTTGTAAATGTGGTCAGCTGATAAACTATTTTTTCCAGTGCTGGCTAAGCAAAAAAGGATATCAATGTGATGAAAAACAAAACTGTTCAGAGCAGAGGAAATATATATATATATATGTAAAATCAATTAAGCTAACTCAATTTTCTATTGAAAATAATAATTTAGGGGCCAGGAGTTTGGCCTAGTGGTAGAGTGCTTGCCTAGCATGCATGACGCCCTGGGTTCGATTCCTCAGAAGTGGTGCTGTGGCTCAAATGGTAGAGCACTAGATTTGAAGAAAGCCCAAGGATGATGCTCAGGCCCTGAGTTCAAGTCCCAGGACTGGCAACAAAAAAAAGGAGAAAGGAATAATATATACTGATAATCTATTTCATCTTAAATACATTCTTAAACTTTGTCTGTAAAAAAATCTTACTGGAGTCAGGCATGATGGTATATACCTATAATCCCAGCTACTTAGAAGATGAGAGGATCAAGAATTTGAAGCCATCCTAGGAAATTTAGTCAATGAGGCTTTGCCTAAAAATAAAGTTTGAGAACAAAAGGGCAGGGGTGAGAGGAACAGGGTTTGTAGCTTAGTAGCAGAGTTATTGCCTAGGATGCATGAGGACCTGGGTCTGATTCCTCAGTACCATAAGCAAATATTACTACTACTAATAATAATAATAAATGATATTTAATGTTTTAAAAAGCTGAAGTCGTAGCTCAGAGGCATAGTGTTTGCCTAGCCTAACTGAGAAGCTAGGTGCAATACCTAGCAAAACACACACACACACACACACACACACACACACACACACACACACACACACACACACACACACTCCTAGTGGAAAATGACTTATTTGGTACCAATGAGCCCTAGCACCCTGTGGACTATGACACAATTTTCCACTGAGAAAAACAGGTTGCTTGAAGAAGTGACAGAGTCCACATCTGTGACACAAACACACTAAGGAAGTCTACATTTTTCCCCATACTGCAAAAGAAGTGAGGAGTGGGGGGAAGGGGTGGGGATAGGAAGCAAGGGAAGGAAATAAACATACACACACTGCATTCTAGTAGAAGTACATGGTGCCACCTGTGATGTAACCACGCTTTAAAAAAAAAAAGAAACACCTGAATCTAATGGATCTTATAAGCCCAGTTTACTGGAATTAGGAAAGAGAAGGATGTCCTGACATTATAATGATACAGTTGATCAAATCTAGACTCTTGCGAAGATTCATTTCTCTCATTTTAACCTCTCTCTCTCTCTCTCTCTCTCTCTCTCTCTCTCTCTCTCTCTGTCTCTCTCTCTCTCTGTCTCTCTCTCTCTCTCTCTGTCTCTCTCTCTCTCTGTCTCTCTCTCTCTCTGTTTTTGTTGTTTTGCCAGTCCTGAGACTTGAACTCAGGGCCTGGGCACTGTCCCTGAGCTACTTTTGCTCAAGGATAGCACTCTATCACTTGAGCCACTGTGCCATTTCCAGCTTCTTCTGTGGTACTGAGGAATGGAACCCAGGGCTTCATGCCTGCTCAGGCAAGCATTCTACCACTATGCCACATTCCCAGCCCAAGACTCATTTCTTCATGAACATTACATTGGGAGTGATGCTGTAGACCAAGCAACATAAACCAGAGCTGGGGAGGGCTTGCCTAACATATGCAAGCCAGGTGCCATCCCTAACACCACAATGCATAAATAAAAGACATCGACCCATCACAGCATATAGGCTTCAACAAAATTCTGATGCCTGTGAGGTTGCGGTGATGTTCACAGGATCATATAAATGTGCTAAAAATAAAACTGTATATTTACAATGGGTTAAGTTTGTAGTTGGTAAATTATACCTCATTAAAACTGGTTTGGGGGGGAGTGTCAGACTCTCAGGGAAAAAGGAACACTGAAGGCAAATAAGTTATTTAATTGAAATGCTGTTCATTTCAAGGCATCGTACTCACACTGAAAAAATAATCTTTATCTTTAAAAAGCAAATCTTTTGGTATTTATAAATATACATAGTGCAAAGAATTTGCTTTAAATAGGACTTGTACATGTTTGCTGGGCATTGAGCACATGAGTGTCCTGATATTCTATGTTAGTGCATGTTTAAATTTCCTTGTCATAAAAAGCCTAAAGCAAGCAGGTACTGGTGGTTCATGCCTGTAATCCTAGCAGTGTAAGATACTGAGAATGAGAGGATGATGGTTCAAGACCAACCCACCCAGAGTAGTTTTTTAGACCCCTTGTCAACCCATAGCTAGGTGCAATGGCTCTGCCATCTTAAGCTATGGGAGAGGTTAAGACCGGGTGGTTTCAGGTTCAAGGTTCCAAGGCCTGCCTCAGCAGGAAAGTCTACATCAATGGAGGGAAAACCGGGTGTATGGTAGGTGCCTGGCACCCTAGCAACAAATGGGGAGCCTAAAATAGGTGGTTTGTGATCCAGTTACATGAAGATGCAATAACAACAACAAAATCAACAAAAATGGCCCAGAGGCATGCCTGCCCACCTTGCAAAGACAAAGTCTCCAGTTTAAGCCTCAAATAGATAAATAAACAAGTGAACAAAGCAGCCAGGTACAATGGTACATGTCTGTAATCTCAGCTACTCAGGAGATACAGGCTAAAGGATCTCAGTCTAAGGCCAGCCTAAGCAAAAAGTTAGCAGGACACCTATTTCAACCAACAAACTGGGCAAAACAGTACAAGTTTGGTATCCCATTTATGTAGGAAACATAGATAGAAGGTTCAAACTTTGAGGCTGGCCCCAGACAAAATCATAGACTCTAGGGGCCGAGAGTTTGGCCTAGTGGTAGAGTGCTTGCCTAGCATGCACAAAGACCTGGGTTCAATTCCTCAGTACCACATACATAATAAAGGCTGGAAGTGGTGCTGTGGCTCAAGTGGTAGAGCTGTAGCCTTGAGAAAGCCCAAGGACAGTGCACAGGCCCTGAGCTTAAGACTGGGACTAGCAAAAAACAAACAAACAAACAAGCAAAAAACAGACTCTAATCAATCAATAAATAAGCAACCCAAAAAGAAAGGGTGGACAATATGGCTCAACTAATAGAGTGCCTAGTAAGAACAAAGTCCTGAAATTAAACACTTTGTAAACACTCCCCTCAAAAACAAAAGCATTTGAAAAAAAAAGTAAAATACTTTAAATCTTTGCATGATCAACTACAACTGTACATTTCTATGTGACATTAAGATGAGAAGATTCCATGCAGACAGGAGCTTTTCTCAAAAAAATGTGGTGAAACCATCCTACAAAGTCTAAAACACAATCCTTACCATTATGGTCTACTTGCCTATTTGCTTATATATAGTTTGTTTCACTTCAACCTTTTTATCCCTCCCCCCCCCCCCCCGCCTCCTTGAATCCAGAATCATTGGTTCTAGAATCATCCAGTCTGGAAAATCACTGAAGAGCATGGTTTTCCAGAGCTGAGCATCAGGTCACTTGCACTGGACACAGAGCTACAGAAAACACCCAATGTTTGTTCTGGGTGTATGAAGTCCAAGCTGCTTAGCATGGTAGCAACGTGCGACATAGAATTGCTGCCTTTAGAATTAGGTAGACAGGCTTGGCTCTCCACGCTGGAGAAGATTTCAATTCTTTCAGACCCCAGATTCTTCTTCAGGGAAATAAGAATAAACTTTCTTCACTGAGCAGATGCAAGGATGCAATGAGCCAGTGCAAGGGAACTTTCTTCCTACCTTGTAGGACACCTAAGATATTGTCACCCAAACTTGATGGGAAGATTGGTTTTGTTTTGGTTTGTTTTGTTTAATTTTTGTTGTTTATTTGTTTTTGGTTTGGGGGAAGGGTAAACAACTCATTTTGTTTTTTTTTTTCCTGTCTTGGGAATTGAACCAAGGGCCTAGGTGCTATTCCTGAGTTTCTTTTGCTCAAAGCTAGTAGTCTACCACTTGAGCCACATCTCAAGCTCTGCCACTTCTGCCTTTTTCCAAGTGGCTTATTAGAGAAAAGTCTCCCAGACTTTCCTGCCTGGGCTGGCTTCAAACCACGATCTCTGAACTCAACCTCCTAACAAGGTAGGATTACAGGCTTCAACCACCAGTGCCCGGCTGTGAAGAATGTTTTTGACACGTAGGCCTTGGGTAGACATGAAGCTTGTGGTCTGTTTCACTGGCAAAAATGAGAAAAAAAATGTTTTGGAAAACAAGGCACGTGGATTGATGGATGACCTGGCGGGGCACACAACTGGCAAGGAGAATTTTCCAGCAATGACTCTGAAATGGCAAAGCTGGGTAAAATGGCTTTGAAGGGCTTGCAGGGAGGCACTCAGAGGCCACACTATCAGTCCACTGGCCCTCCAGAGAGGGCCTGGCAACATGGAAGCAGAACGAGAGGCAGCCAGACAGAACCCTACTGTGCACCCAAGCCACCAATGATCCTATCTGTGGCTGAGCTCCTTCCCCATCCCATCCTGTCTCCAAAATGAAGATGATCAGAGCTGCCCTAGGGTAGCGGGGAGGAGAAGAAGAAAACCCCCCAGCAGTAGCAGCAGCAGCAACAGCGTGTCAGGAACTAAGGTTCACTGACCATGGACTCCTTGTCCAGGCCTGAGCCAGGCCTTAGGAACAGGAGGCTGTTTAATCCTCTGGAAAACAAGGTATTCTGATCTCACTCAATGCAGAAAGAAAGGCTCTGCTGGGGAAAGGCAGAGCCCAGGGTTACATAACTGCCAAGTGCCTGCACCAGGCTTTGACACCAGGTCCACGTTCCAGCCCTGCTAACCACTCAGCTCTCACTCGGCCAGGGACACACAAAGGCTCAGAGACTGCACATAGGACTGAACAGCATTGTTAATGTCTCTGCCAGTCACTGTAATTCCATCAATTCTGATTCACAGTCACAAAGAGCCAAGGTCTGGGCTCGGCTAGCTCCCTGTGTTCTTTGGTGACTTTCTGTTAAGGATTCAACTCGGTTATATCCAAAGGAACCCAGTGAAAGAACAAAGCTTCTCAGAAGATGAAGGGGATATCGATTTGGCATCTAGGGGATCCACTTGTGAAACGAGAAAGATGGCAATACTCATGTCCCTTTCTTTCAGAAAACTAAGTGCATGGAAAGGCTGCTCTGAGGGGACCTGCAGAACTAACTGAGGCAGAAAGCTTAAGGTGCGTACTCACCATTCGAATTCTTTAAAGCTGGAGTTCTAGTCTCAAGACCCCAGAGTTAACCTAAGTCCCAAAGTCTTGAGGCCCTCACAGCTGCTAAGTAAGCTCAATAGCTGTTGTGAGGCTGTCCAAACACGGGCAGAGCCAAGGGTTCTCCCACTAGCACCAAGCTGCTCCTAAGAGCCTTGTTTTGGTTTCCATCACGCCAGCCATAACGTGCTCTTGAGCTGTCATCCCTGAACACCTCGTGACTACCTGCACCGACCTGGGTCACTTTTCCCTCTTTCCATGGATCACAGATTTTTGCACAAAAGCCACGGCCACTTAGTAGAATGAGTCAGACATTCCCCCCATCTCCTGACACAACTGGGGCACAGAGGGAAAGGGACAACAAACAGGCCCAGCAGGGGGTACAGGGGGGCCCTGTCTAGCCATGACCTAAGAGTCCAACAGAGTTTTCTAGAGGAACATTCATCCCCTGTGTCCTGACCAGCTTCCCAAACAACAGGAAAGCTCCAGAGAGAGCACTTGTGTTGGGAAGACAGGAATTGGGCCAAGCACCACATAACTTCATGGGTACTCCAGACGTTCAAGGTCCCCATTGAAGCTTCCTTCCATATCCACCCTAAAACCCAGGCCAATGAATAGATTTCCCCAAAGTGAGTCTGATAGGGAAGATTTTCTGGAGTTCTCTCCTCATCCAGACTGTCAGGCAGTAGCTGAGGCACCCCCACCCCTATCACTTGAACCAAGACCACAGCTACTTCCAAGGTGACCCCCAACATCTGCAAAATAAATGACCCTTTAGGATTGCAGGTCTTTGGTATGCTTGTGTGCACACATTATGGCTACAGAGGCCTTTAAATAACGCATTTGCTCCATACCCCTTGGGTTTTTCTTGAGCCAGTGGAACTTGATTTATAATTCAGTACCCTAGCTTACTTCTACAATGGTTTCTCCATTGCTCATTCAGTTGCTCAAGCTCTCTGCCTGTATGGCTTCCCTCATTCTCAAGACAGTGAGGAACCTGGCTTCCTTTACACTTTCCAGGCCATTGACTTCCAGCTATAATTTGCCCCCTCCCGCTGTGGTCTAGATGGGAAAAGATGATCCACCCTAAGTGCCGCCATTTCCCCAGCCAAACCTGCCTATCAAAATTCCCAAGAGCTGGGCCCCTTGAAAATCAACTTGAAGACCAAAGTCTTGACTATGCTAGTTTGGTGCATAACACTAAGACAGTGGCTGAAGGGGAAAACTTCTCCCACTATCACAGAAACTTCACTTTTTGCTGTTGTTGTTGCTGCTCTTTCTGGCCTCATTCTATGGGAAGAGCAACTCCGATCCATTCAGACAGGCGGACACAAGACAGGTTGGCTGCTATACCTTTGCTAAAATGACTTCAAATGAATGGGTGCAGTGCATTGTAGTTGCCCCTCGAGTGACTTCACAGATTCCTAGTTATCAAAAGTAGAAAAGGACAGAGCGTATTGCCAGTGTCATGGTCTATATTTGAGAGGGACAGCCCTGAGACAGCATAAAAGTGATCCTTTTATCCAGGAGTAGATGAGAGTCCTGCTGGCTCTCATTCTTCTTTCCTAAGCTTGCTTCTACTATTTCCATGCCTGGGGTAAAACTATGATGTATAATTAGTATGCCCAGTGGTTTACCATCTACACGAAGATTATTGTTTAAAAGAGAAAAGAAAGGAGTGGTCATAACTGCAACAGAGCCACAAGCTTGAGTTGGGGATGTCCTGGGGAAACTGGACTGAAAACTTCTGAGCTTGGTGAAGCTTTATAAAATTAGATACATCTGCAAGAAAGTTCATATCAGTCCTGGGCAAGATCTAGAGAGAAAATAGATGGTCTTATGGCTGAGTTGCTATGCAAAAGCATAGAAACTTCTGGACATGTGGAAGATATTTTTGTGTGAGCACAAGAGTTGGAAAGCAAACCTTTCTGCCTTAGCATCCACCACTACAGCACGTAACCTGTGAAGGAGGAGACTGCTGATTGGCCTTACCTTCATTAGTTCATTAAATGCTCAACCATTTCTCTTCTCAGGTCAAAGCCCATTTGAAGTATTCTGTTTAATAATTTCCTTTAAACATCTAACCACTTAGATCATTTCCTTTTAAAAGACACTGGACTTTGAAGGGATACTATAGGGATTCTCAACCAGAAGGGTATATTTCTGGGTTTGTTGCTCTTCCTTATTTACGTGGAAGCAGTTATACCCCACCACCTAGCAGAGCTGTCTCCAGTTGGTCTAGAGAGGGAAGTATCTCTTTGGCACAGAGTCATGACCCAGTATTATTTTTTTTTCCCATTTTGCTAAGGAGGAAATGGAGCCTTTGTGAGGGGTAAATGATCTGGTTAAGTTTCTGGCTTGACTCAGTAAGCAGCCAGAGGTAGGATTACTCATGCTGCAACTATGACCCTCCTCTTTCAACTTTAATGGGAATATTCAACATCCTATTATTTGAGTGTTTATTCTGGGTTTAGATTATCTCTTACAGGGAAAGGCATTTAATGGTAGAAATCTTTTCATACCTAAAAAAAGTTAAAAGAGGAAAAATTCTCCTTTGTCTTTATCCTAAACATAATGGCTTAGAAGAAACCCACATAGAAAACTGGAGATCATTTCAGCCCTTAGGCTGAAAGCCAGAAGAACCTGGGGGCAAAGATGTCTGTCTACCTCTAAGGATGTATGAGAGAAATATGATGTGTGCTTAGGTCAGTACATGGTGAGGCTGTGCTGAGCAGATATACTGCAGGCTGGACCTGGGAGAAAACTTAGGAGTAAAAAAAGGCAAATAAGGAACTCAAACTATTTTCATTCTGCCAGGCATTGGGAAGACATGTCTATACTCTTAGATACTCAGGAGGCTGAGAGCTAAGTTTCATGGTTCAAAGCCAGCTCAGGCAGGAAAGTCTCCAACTAATCACCCCAAAGCCAGAAGCAGAGAGGTGGCTCAAGTGTTAGAATACTATCCTTGAGAAAAAGAAAGTCTCACGGACAGTCCCCAGGCTGAGTTCAAGCCTGAGAGAGGATGGACTGACTCACACACAAAACATACACACACACACACACACACACACACACGTACACACACATGTGCACACACATACACATAAACACACACACAAAAAAAAACTAGTTTGTTTCAAGGAAGTTTCTAGAAAGTTTCAAGGAATTAAGTTAGAAGAAAAAGTTAGAATTAGAATATTCTGTTATTATGTTATTTTATAACATTGAAATAATAGCTGTCAATAGATGCTAATACCATATAAATAAAGCATAAAATACTAGCATAAAAGAATAAAGGAAAGCAAGGCTCTGGTGACTCATGCCTGTAAACCTGGCTACTCAGAAGGCTGAGGTGTGAGGATCACCTTGCCTTGAAAAAAAAAGGACCTCAAGGATAGCACCCAGGCCCTGAGTTCAAGCCCAGGAATGACAATAAAGTAATAACAACAATAGTGTACATTGCATCAACCTGGATCAGTATTACATACAGTAATATTACATTATATAGTATTTATTACTGTATTGTTTATTGCACATATCTTAATCTGAATGAATATTACATGCTTAGATTGTGTTTCCCTATGTGTACCTATATATTTCAACATCTATATCATATAGCCCAAATACATACAACTTCCTGTAACTAGTAAAACATTATTATAAATATAAATAATATTAAAAAGCCAATTTTAACACTGAGAAAAAGACTTGAAGAAATACTTTGCAAAAGAAACCATACAAGCCAGGTATCAGTGGCTCACGCCTATAATCCTAGCTATTCAGGAAGCTGAGAACTAAATCACAGTCCAAAGCCAGCCTGGGCAGGAAATGTCCAGTTTATTGAAAAAGGATTCCAACAAACAACTAAAAAGAAGAAAAGAAAAGCCAAAAATGGCCTGGTGCTGGTGGCTCATATCTATAACCCTAGGTACTCAAGAGGCTGAGATCTGAGGATTGCAGTTCAAAGCCAGCCTGAACAGAAAAGTCCATGAGACTCCTATCTTCAATAAATTACCCAGAAACAGCCAGAAGTGCTGCAGTGGCTCAAGTGGTAGAACACTGGCCTTGAGCCCAAAGAGGCTCAAGGACAGTGCTCAGGCCTGGAGTTCAAGTCCCAGGACTGAAAAAAAAAAGAAAAAAGAAGTGGAGCTGTGCTTCAAGTGGTAGAATGATAGCCTTGAGCGAAAGAGCTCAGGGACAGCACCCAGGCCCTGAGTTCAAACCCCAGGACTGGGAAAGAAAAGAAAATTGGTACAATGATATTCACAGTAGTTTTATTCATATAGGCAAACACTAGAAATGATCTAGTTTATAAAGGCAAGAACAGATAAACCAGCTGGTGTACAATGGAATACTACTTCAAAATATAAAAGACATAGCTAGAGTTACATGAAACAATGAGGATGAATTTCAAAAACAATACTCAGAGAATTAAAGAACCCAACAAGTACATGCTCCCATTTGTAAGAGATTCTAGAAAAATTACCAGCAGTAACAGAAATCAGAGTCATGGTTACTTCTGGCTGCCAGAAACTGACAAGGGACATAAAACAATGGATGAGAGAAACACTAGGCAACATGATTCATAGTTGTCCAAGCAACTCATGTTGTATTTCCCTAAATACAGTTCATTTTTGAGGTCCTGCTTGGATGCAATTTATATGTCTAAAAGGAATAGTTTAAAATGTAAAATAATAGGGGCCGGGAGTTTGGCCTAGTGGTTAAAGTGCTTGCCTAGCATGCATGAAGACCCGGGTTCGATTCCTCGGTACCACATACATAGAAAAAAGCCGGAAGTGGTGCTGAGGCTCAAGTGGTAGAGCTCTATCCTTGAGAAAGTCCAAGGACAGTGCTCAGGTGCTGAGCTCAAGCCCAGGACTGGCAAAAAAAAATTAAATAAAATAAAATAAAATGTAAAATAACTTTATCTAATGTAAGATATTCTTACTAACACTGTAGTATGTCTGTAGACAGGCATGCATATATTTATAGGTAAAATTATATATATTGAACTTCCCTATTTAAATGTCGCAATAAATACATCAACTTTTAAATATTTTAGTTATCCCTAAGTAGTTTTGCAAAAGGGTTTCAATTCAACATGTCAGTTTATGAGGATGATGCATCAGTGTCTCCATCCTCTCCCATCTCTTCCAACCCCATTCTTCTCTAGTTACCTGCTTCCATTTAAACATAAAAACATTGAATATTATAATTTTCTTCAAAATATCTAGCGCTGAAGATGAACATATATTAAACATGATCAACCATAACCTGATCATTATTCGGCCTGGGTGATGAGTATACACAGAAATTCATGATCTTGTTTGTTTGTTTATTTTTGCAGCTCTGGGGATTGAACTTGGGGCCTCGTGCACATTAGGCAAGCAGTCTATCATTGGGATACATTCCAGCTCCTTACTATTATTCTTTTGTTTATGTTTGAAAATTGCCATGCTAAACAACACAGTAAAATCCATTAAAATACACAATGAGCCAAGCACGGGTGGCTCATGCTACTTAGGAGACTGTGATCTAAGGATCACAATTCGAAACCATCCCACGCAGGTAAGTCTATGAGACTCTCCAATTAAATAACAGAAAAAGCCAGAAGTGGCTCTCAGGCCCAAGATAAAATGCTAGACTTGAGCAAAAAAGAGCTCAGGGACAATGACCAGATCCAGAGGTCAAGCCTCAAGACCAGGGGGGACGGAGATAAAGCATATAAACTTGTAATTACAAATATATACCCCCCAAAAAGGTTTTATATAATAAATGAAAGGGAGGGGGAGGCAAGGGATGACAAAAGGGGAAGGAACCACTGGACCCACCCTGGAGCCTGCAGGTCATTACTGGACAGCAACCAGTCCACCATTCCTAACAATCCTGAGTCATGGGAAGATGTCAGGTGACATTGGATATGGTTCTTCTTGCAAGAGAGACTGATTTGTGTCCTACTTTTGATCATACTTTACAAACAGAATAGAAAAAGAAAAGATCCAGGCAGCCACAGAGGGATTCCAGAACATGCCCCAAGTGTGGAATAGTGAGTGCTCGGTCTGTTGCCAGTTGCCACCACCCAAATGAAGTGTCAAAGTGTTATCTTCTCGGAGTTTCTGCCCTTTTGAGGTGGCTCCTGCATCCTCGCCTGGGATAGGGTTAGAGACCAACCAAATTCGGCCTCAGGGCTGAGTCAGGCTGGCTCCGCAGCCGCGCCCCTCCCCCCCCTCAGCCTCAACTACAGGGTGGAAACATGCTGGATGCCCTCAAAAAAATCTCTCATCAAGAGCTAGCTGCCTTTCTCTCTCTGACAGCTATTTAGGAGACAGACAGACTGACAGCGAGAAAAAGGGCTTTGTGTCCAATGGAAAACAGACGCTTGGTGGCTCAGGTTGTTATTGACTCAGATCTGGATGCATTTAATTCAGCTGTGGGCCACCCTGGATCAAACGGGTCCAGTTCCACGTCCGCTCTTGACTCAGACTGCTTTCATGCCACTCCATGGTGTTATTCAGGGTTGGCCTTTGTGCTGGCAAGAAACCCTGCCAGATGAGAAATGCTTCCAGGGCTAGAATGAGAAGCCCAGAGTGAGAAGGAGGCAGGCTGTCTGCCATCAAAGATGGCATAGGTAAGAGCCTTAGGAAAGAGAGAAATTTGAGAAGTGTAGGGTTAGGGATGAGCTGAGTATTTACTTAATCTAAGCCGGCAGTTTTATTTCTTTATATTTCTTTAGTTATTTATTTGAGAAGACACAATCTATTTAGACCAGGCTGGCCTCAAAATGTCTGTGCCTGTACCTGAACTTGAACTCAAGACCTTGGTGCTGTCTCAGATTTTTCTCCTCAGAGTTGGCATTCACCACTTGAGCCATAGCCCCACTTCTTGCTTTTAGATGGTGAATTGATGCTAAAGATCTCTCAGACTTTCCTGCCAGGGCTGGCTTCAATTTTTGATCCTTACATCTCAGTCTCCTGAACAGCTAGGATTACAGATATGAATCACCAGGATCTGGCTATCTAATTCTTTTGTTTATTTTTGGTGGTTCTGGGGCTTGAACTCTGGGCCTAGACACTGTCGCTGAGCTTCTTTTGCTAAAAGCTAGCGTGTTCTACCACTTCTGGCTTTTCCTGAGTAGTTTATTAGAAATAAGAGTCTCATGATCTTTTCTGCCCAGGCTGGCTTCAAACCATGATCCTCAGATCCCAGCTTCCTGAGATTACAGCTAGGATTACAGGCGTGAGCCATCAGTACCTGGCAAGTTATCAAATTCTTAATTCTCCTGTAACAGTCTTGGGAGAGAACTTGGATCACAGGTGTGTAACACCACACTCAGGTCAAGTGGCTTGGGGTGTGTGTGTGTGTGTGTGTGTGTGTGTGTGTGTGTGTGTGTGTGTATTTTGGGTTGGGGTAATGAAGTTTGAACTCAGGGATTTATACTCAATAGACAGGTGCTCTACCACTTGAGCCATGCTTTCAGTCCCCATTGGCTTTTATTTTTCAGATAGGGTTTCTCATTTCTGCAAGGGGCTAATTGTATGCCAAGATTCTTTTGCTTATGCCTCCTGAGTACCGAGGCCTCCGTTGTTAGCCACTGTGAACTGAGAGGCCTCATGAACGTTTTGCCTAGACTGACCTCAAACCTCGGTCCTCCTAATCTCTGCCTCCAGGGTAACTGGGGTTGTAGATGTGCATCCCTTGCCCAGGCCTCAAGTGACCTACTTTGAAACACTGTCTCATGACATCTTTCTGCAAACCCCACGTGTATGTCAAAGAGCAACAGAACCTGCAAGCTGCACACGGAAGGATAAGTGCCTGCCCTGTTAGTCAAAGGAGGTGAGTAGCCTCCTGCACAGGGTCAACTCCATAGAAAGCAGAGAGTCAATCAGTTCATTCTTTTATTTTTCAAACTAGTTTACTGGAGCTAAGAGTCTCATGGACCTTTCTGCCCTATCTGGCTTCAAACCATGATCCTCAGATCTCAGACTCCTGAGTAACTAGGATTACAAGCATGAACCACACATGCCTGGCTCAATTTAAATGAATAGCAAAACGCAGTAGAGTTGCAGGTCTGCCAAAGACTGAGTCTCCAACATCAGTGTTCGCAGGATTCCCCATGTACACTTCCTACTCCCAGGCTCCATCCAAGATTCAGACTCACTCAGAAACTCTAGGAAGGGCCCTACAAGTCTCTCTAAACACTGTAACCCTCAGGCCTGTGGTTCGGAGCTCACACGTTGAGAAGGAGAGTGTAAACTGTGGGTGGAACTGAAAAAGGGACTGACATTTCCTTAAGACAGGCTCCTCAGAGTTCGCAATAACTCACCTCTCCGCCCTGGACCATGTCTTACAGTCTATGGCCCAGGAAAATGGCTTTGAGCTACTCTGTAGTTTAAAAGGAGGCTGAGAAATGGGCATGGACAAAAGTGCCTGTATCCTTTAATGGGAGGAATTACGCATGTAAAATGCTAATAAAAAATACACAAAACACAATACCTTTTTTTTTTTTTTTTTTTTTTGCGAGTCCTAGGCTTGAGCTCAGGGCTTGAGCTCTGTCCTTGGACTTTCTCAAGGCTAGAACTCTACCACTTGAGCCTCAGCACCACTTCCGGCTTTTTTCTATGTATGTGGTACCAAGGAATCGAACCCGGGTCATCATGCATGCTAGGCAAGCACTTTAACCACTAGGCCAAACTCCCGGCCCCACAATACCTTTTGAAGAGAAAAGGCTTCCCAAATAATTCACCCACTTTTCTTAATTATAGTTTTTTTTTTCTTTTACAAGTCTTAGAACTCCCCTGGAAAAGAAAAATCCATTAGTTCATTTCTGCAGAGAAACAACCCAATGGGAACATTTAATTTGTGCTGCTCAATGGCCAGCCTCGCTGCTTTCAGGCCCTTCATATTTTAGAGCCTTCATTTGCTGAATCAACCAGAGGCCTGCTTGTCACCCCCTCAAGGGACAAGCCTGCACCTCTCTCCCTACACAGGACACCTGGAGCAGATGAGGAAGCATCATCAGAGATGCTTCCAATGGAAAGCAAAACAGCACCGTTGGGGGAGGAATGGGTTGAGAGGGATAAAGAAGAATGGTGAAAGGAGCGATGTTCATTGTTAACCCATTATGTTCATAAACTGCTTTGTTGAATGCAAACTCCAACTCCTTAAAGATAACTTAAGTCTACAAAAGTTATACACACACACAAATAGCAAAACAAAATTCACCAAAAACTGTTTTTAAAAAGTGTGGGGGGAGGGGAGGAGAGTAGTTCACATAGAGTGAATTTGATCAAAGTATATTATATGTATGCAATAAATATTACAATAAAATTATGACTAGACTATTCAAATTATGCTAATAAAAATTTTAAGTAAAAAAATCTAGCACCTTTGCAGTCCAAGACAAATAATGCTCTTTTTTGCTATCCAATACATGAAGAAATTTCCAAGAAAAGAGCTGCTGTCCACAATAGACTGAATTTTCATTCATGTAATTTCTATCAGATCTGACAGTCAGATCCAGCAGGGGGAAATGACTGGATTTCTTTAAGCCAACTTGTAGAGCAAAGTAAGGTCACACAGACTTCAAAAGTATTACACAACAAAATACCCAGGCCTGGAAACATTCTAGAGCCTTTTTATAGTTACCCAGAAATGACAAAGAGAATTATTTACTCCAGGAATGT